>NW_016805422.1:0-11631 GCF_001698545.2 Rhinopithecus bieti
CAACCCTGCACGTTGTGCGCATGTACCCTAGAACTTAAAGTATAATAATAATAATAATAATAAATGCCCTATTTCAATCGCTGAAATATGTTACTGCCTGAACAACACGCAAGCCAATGTTTCTTGACTATGAAATCAGTGGTTGAACCATAGACATCAAAAGATAGAATAATGATTGCTAATGTTTATGGTCAATCTCAGGAGTAGGGGAGAAACAAAAACAGCAGCTAGAAATCATAGGTTTTCCTATTCTTTGACCAAGGGATGCCTCACACAAAACAAGGAATAAGGGAAACCAGAATGGAGGCATAGAAACCATTTATTGGTGAAGCTGACTTCAAAGAGGCTACAGAAATGGAAGACAGACTTCATTGGTGCATTTTTGACAGCTGGACTTTCTCTGTTACATTGTGTTTTTGTTTGTTTGTTTTTGACGGAGTCTCACTCTGTCACCAGGCTGGAGTGCAGCGGCATGATCTCGGCTCACTGTAACCTCTGCCTCCTGGGTTCAAGCGATTCTCCTGCCTCAGCCTCCTGAGTAGCTAGGACTACAGGTGTGCACCACCACATTCAGCTAATTTTTGTATTTTTAGTAGAGACGGGGTTTCACCATGTTGGCCAGGATGGTCTTGATTTCTTGATCTCATGATCCACCTATCAGAGATGAAAAAAAGTGTTTCTCTAGATAAAGGCAGTCTTCCTAGAATGAAATGAAAACAAATATGTCTGCTTTTGTGCAGGTGGTTGCAGAACAGGTACACTCTACTTCAATGTGGGAGTACTCATTCATAAAGCAAGTCGTCCCAGAAAGACCAAATGATACTAAACCAATCCAAATGAACAGAGATATTTCCCTTGCCACAGATGACTTCACCAGGACATCTAGTTTATCAAGCGTAACATGAATAAATTATGCCAGGTATGTTTGAGTGATAAGTCTTATTATTGCATTTCCAGTCTCTGGTTTGCCATGTAATATTTCTATTCTATTAAGCGAGTCACATACCATTTCTGTTCTTTACTCTCATTGTTGATAAAATGAAAAAAAATTCTTTTATTTTTAGGAGAAACGTTAGATCTGCAAATTAAGTTAGGAACAAATAGAATTTATTGTCATTATCATCAATGTTGCATTTTTAGTGCTTTAGCTATTTTCTATCTAGATCATTATCACTTTTGGAACAATATTCTGGAATAAATAACCCTCCTCTGTGCTTCCTTAATGCCTTTATTCAAGTCTTTTCTTTCACTTATGACAATTTAAGGAACTTTTTGTGTATCTATTGCTCTGAATGTACTAGAAGCTCCCAAAGCTGAATCTACATCGTACTCACCCTGAATCTCCAGGACTTACTACCTGGCAAATAATGTACTTCCAAAATGCGATATGCTGAAACAAATTACTGTATGTATCTTCCTCACATGGCACAATGCTTTGTATGTAGTAGGTGTAAGTTGCTTTTCTAATTGACTAATTAAACTAGAAATCATTCATCACCCCCAGTTTATCTTAGAATTTCTTCTTGCTCTAGATCAGTTTATTGACTTATGTAATATATAGCAAAACAACTTTTTTTTTTTTTACAGCAAATCAAGCACTTTGAAAACAATGAGAAAATTATTTGCCTATATAACTGTGGCACATAATTACAAACAATTATAAAATATCCCAAATGGCATGCTAATATATAAAAGAAAGTCAATAACTAGACTTAGTTCAAACTCATGGCCAATATTTAGGTTATGAGAATATAAAAAGTTGTGCCATGAACTCTTTGCTGAGAGTTTGCATCTTTGAATTATGCAAAGACAATAAATTACAAAATATAACAAGAATTCCATTCTCCAGCTCCTTTCTTATCACTCTGATCACCCCATCAAATCACACCCCTCACATTAGTGTTAGAAAACCTGAGAATAAACATAGCAATCCCTGAACAAAGCTGTAGATTTCGCTTTGGTTTAAAAAAGTAAGAAGGAGCAACTTCTGCATGGGGGAAGGTGGTCAACTTCAGCCCCATCTAGCCTTCCATGTGAGACAGGAAAATACTAAACTCCACCCCCATCTAATCCTTCTTGTCTCACCTAAGGTGAACCACCTGTGAAGATCACAGCCCAGGGCACAGGCTCACTGAAAGACTGAAACTAAATCCTACAACTACAGAATGTTTCTCCTCACCCACATCTTATCAACATATTACTTAGAGACCTAAGTAACCCAGTTCCTTTTGTGCAGTACATCATGCCAAGCTTTCAAAACAACAAAATTATAAGGTAAACTAAAAGGCAAAAAAAAAAAAAAAAAATAATCCACAGTTGGAATCAAGCAAGCAAACATTAGAATCAGACTCGAATATGGCAGGGATGTTAGAATTATCCTGATTGGTATGTTTTGCTTCCTATTCTATTGATTATTAACAGAGAAATTTTGAAGTCTCTAAGTATACTTGTGAATTTGTGTATTTCTGTTTTCAGTCGATCAGTTTATTTTTTGTTTATTCTTGTAGGGAAACCCTCCTAGGTAGAAACATGTTTAGCATCTTCATGTTTTCTTTGCTATTTTGACCACATTTTTGGTATTTGATGTCCTTTCTTATTTCTGTTAATATTTTATGTTCTAAATTTTAATTTGTATTTTATTAATATAGCCATTATAGCTTCATTTTTAGTAATCATCACATAATATATCCTTCATCATATATTTACTTTTAACCTGCCTACATCTTTATATTTAAAGTGGTTTTCTTTTTGACATCTCATAGTTAGGTCTTGCATTTTATACAGCTTGGCAAGCTCAGCCTTTTAATTGCCTAGTTAATTTGCATTTAAAGTAATTATTGATAATGTTGCATTTAAATCTACCCTTTTAAAATTGTTTTATTGTGTCCAATCATCCTATGTTCCTTTTACTCCTCTTTATCTGGCTTTTTTATTTAGTATTTTTTATTATTCCATTTTATATTTATGCTTGGCACATTATTTATACCTCTTTTAAAAAATTCTTGCTAAATGGTTTCCAATATACTTCATTCTACAATCTATAGTCTTTTTTCATGTCTAGTAAAAAAAAAAAAAAAAAAGAAGAGCCTTAAAATTCCCAATTTATTGCCACTATCTTTTGAATTAATACTGTCATACTTTCATTTTTTTCTTATTTTGTTACAGCTAGTGAAATAATTTTCCCTTGTTATATTTACTAAGCAGCAACAACAATGATAATTAACTTACTAACAAATTCACATTTATTTTTATTAAGTGCCACATGCTTTGCTAATTTACATGAATCATACCATTTAATATACAGACCTCTATAAGGTACATACTGTTATTACTTTCATTTAATAGCTCAAGGAAGTGAAGCATAAGGAATATAAGTGACTTATCCAGTTATATATCTTTGTGGTATTATGAAGCAGCCAGTCTAATTCCAGCATTTGCAATCTCAATAAATATTTTACAGTTGCTGGCATATGCTAAATTTATTAAATTGTAAAAATTGTTAGTATTTTTTTTTTCTTTTTTTTGAGACAGAGTCTTGCTCTGTGGCCACGATGGAGTGCAGTGGCACGATCTCGGCTCACTGCAACCTCTGACTCTCAGGTTTAAGTAATTCTTCTGCCTCAGCCTCTTGAGTAGCTGGGACTACAGGCACACACCACCATGCCCAGCTAATTTTTGTATTTTTAGTAGAGACGGGGTTTCACTATGTTGGCCAGGATGGTCTCCACCTCCTGACCTGGTGATCCGCCTGCCTCAGCCTCCCAAAATGCTGAAATAACAGGCGTGAGCCACCGCACTGGGCCAAAATTGCTAGTATTTTTAGTTTGTTTTCTAAGATTCCCTACAGAAAATGTTACTTTGTATGCAAAAGGCAACTTGCTCATCTTTTTATTCACCTACTAGCTCTAATATTTGTTTCCTATTTATTTTTTTTTTTTTTTTTTTTTGATGACGGAGTCTCGCTCTTGTCGCTCAGGCTGGAGCTCACTTGCAAGCTCCGCCTCCCTGGGTTTACGCCGTTCTCCCTGCCTCAGCCTCCCGAGTGGCTGGACTCTAGGCCGCAGCCACCTCGCCCGGCTAGTTTTTGTATTTTTTTAGTAGAGACGGTTATCCGTGTTAGCCAGGATGGTCTCCATCTCACTGACCTCGGATCCGCCGTCCGGCCTCCCAAAGTGCTGGGATTACCAGGCCTTGAGCCACCGCGCCCGGCCTTGTTTCCTATTTTTATTGTATTTTTGGGTAACGCCAGAAAAACCAACAAGAATGGTAAAAATAATACATGTATTTTTATTCTTGATTGTTATAGGGAATGTTTCTATACTATATTCAGTTTATTAGGGATTTTAACATAAAAAAATGATGTATTTAAAAATATTTAATAAATATTTTATTACTCCTTTTTCTCTGTTTTTAATCTTTTTATAATCACATATGGCATTATTATGGTAACCAACAAAATTTCTAAAGAGAAGAAAAGCCATGAGAGCCAAGTAAAATAAAATTCTCTAACTCGATGGAAAAAAATCATATTCACCAATAAATATACAGTAGTTCCCCCTTATCCACAGTTTTGTTTTCCATGATTTCTACTACCTACGGCCCACCACAGTCTGAAAGGAAGTTGGTACAGTATACTAAGATATTGTGTCTGTGAGAGAGCACATAGGAGAGAGAAAGAGAGACCACTTTCACTTAGCCTTTATTACAACATATTTTTGTAATTGGTTTAACAGTTTTTAATCTCTTACTGTGCCTAATTTATAAATTAAACTTTATCATAGGAATGTCCATATAGGAAAATCATATTATATACAGGTCGGCACTATTCATGGCTTCAGGCATCCACGGGGGGTCTTGGAATGTATCCCTTCTGGATAAAGGGGGACTACTGTAGTGGCGAATAATTTAAACATTTTTTCTAGTAGACATGATATGATAACATGCAATACATTGACACTATGTACCTATTATGAACCATAGGATTTGCACAGCTCATAATGACTATCATTTTCCATACGTCAAGTGCCACAAAGACAGAATTTTCTCAACATTCAAATAATGACATTATATTGCTGCAACCTGTTTGGATTTGGTATCCAAATCCAAAAGTTAACTGAATAATTTTAGTGAAGTACAGTGCTGAGTCCGGGGCATTATATTATCAAACACATTTAATTTTTTCTTTTTTGAGGTATAATTGACAAGTAACATTGTATAGATTTATGGTGCAAGACCTTGTGAAATGATTATCACAATCAAGCTAATTAACATCTCCATCACCTCACATAGTTACTTTTTTGTGCTGAGAACATTTAAAATGTACCCTTAGTGATTTTTGAGTATATAATAGTATATTATTATTAACCATAATCACCATTCTGTACAATAACTCTCTAGAACATATTGTATCTAACTGAAACCTGGTACTCTTTAACCAACATCTCCCATTTTGCTTTCACCTCTAACCCCTGACAACCACCATTCTACTATCTGCTTTTATGAGTTCAGCTTTTCTTGATTTCCCATGTAAGTGAGATCATGCAATATTTGCCCTTCTGTGTCTGGCTTATTTCACTCAGCATAATGTCCTCCATGCACTTGTTTTAAATGCAGCCAGTGTATTACCATGTGTTATCTAATCCATTCAAAAGGTTAAATGCCAGATTCTGAGAATACAATTATATTTGTAGGATAACCAGAAGTTCTAAGGATTAGGGAAACTCGGGTAAAAGTTCTTAAGTAGTAAAACAATCTCCTTGATTTTGTCTTCTAAATATCAACCAACTGATGAATACATTTTATACACAGAAATTCTCTTTCATCTATCACTACCAATAGCTCCTTGAAAAGCAATTACACACACACATGCATACAAACAGATAGAGATAGATGATAGATAGATAGATAGATAGATAGATAGATAGATAGATAGATAGATGTTTTCTCTCAGTCATTATCACCATACTATGGTTAAAAATCAGTACTATAAATCCAAATATAAAATAGGGCTACACAGATCGATTCCAAAACAAATTTCTGGACAAATTTTCTGGTTATCCTCTAAGGCTGCATTGAATATTGCAGCCCCTAGCCGTAACTGTCTATTTAAATCATACTTAAGTTAATTAAATTAAATAAAACAAGTGACACTTCAGGTGCTCAAGAGCACATGGGGCTGGTGGCTACCATCCTGGACAGCACAAATATAGAACAATTTCGTCATCACAGAAAGTTCTATTGGACAGTGCTGCTGTAAAAATCACAGATGGTCCCTCATCACTCAAAAAGAAGACCTTCCACAAAAATTCTACATACTTTCAAATTCTTGTTTATACAGCTCTGACCATGAAGCCCCAAGTCTCACTAAACATAAAGGGCCTTCAGTCATAGGACAATGGATGTTTCACAATAACAGATGGAAAGTGTTAAAGAAATAATGTCCTGAGTCATGTCAGAATTGTGACTGCCAAGGAAATATTTAATAATGCTAAAGAAGGAATGTCACAATGTTGAAAAGACGGAGGATCCATTTTTTGTTTGCATCTTAAATAGGCAGCAACTCTTTGTATGAAAGGGGGTTCAAAATTCTACATTATCACCAGTGCAAAGCAAATACATGTTGAACAGAAATAATACAGTTGCCAAAGAGAGCAAGAGCTGAAACATCTCTCAACTATGGCCAGCATCCTGCAGAGCTCATTAGAAAGGAGCAAAATCATGCATGAGCATAAATTAATTAAGACTCAGTACTTGAAAACAAGACGTACTTTTAGCAAGTACATAAGTAATACATGCATACATACATATGATTTAGTAATAGAGTCCTAAAGCAAGAAGTGGTTCCAGCAAAGTAGATGACTGGAACAAAAACAACGTAGGATACAATTTAAAAGTTCAGCTGTTTGTAAGCCATGTGGTTTAAGGTTTATCGTTTTTTCTTAAGCAAAGTCAGCAAGTTGACATTAAAAAGAAATATATATCCATTTTACTTTAATTTATGGGTAGATATTTGTAAAGTTCTAATTTTTTGAATTGGGTTTTCGTCTTTGAAAAAATATATTCCTTTTTTCATCTTTACACACTTCTTAAAGAATATCTAGTTGTTACCATCTGAAAAGACTCGATTAAATGGAATCCACCTGTCTATAGGAGTCCACATGCTAGTTTCTAGAGTAGAAAACCAAACCGAAGTCCTTTCTCTCTTTATAAAATTCTGCTGAGGCTTATTTCTGTGTATTTATGTGTGAGCACGTGGGTGTGTGTTATATATTACAATCATTTAGATTTTCATGTAATGTGTGATGACATCACTCATTTATTTCTGGCTGAAATGGAAAGCTGGTCAAACTTTCAGAAAGAGGTTACACATCTACTGAGATTATTATTTAGGGACAATAAGAATTACTGTTATACGTAGGTTCCTTCTGAAGATGTAAGTTATTTAAAAATATGTCAGAGGATGTCACCCTTCTTATGTTCAAGAAAATGTTGTGTTCCCCTTGCTTATTTCTTGCATGTGACTATAACATAATAAAATACAGTAGATAAAACTTTAAAAATATCACGGACAGCAAACCAAATTCACCTTCATCGGTTGAAAAATAATTCAAAGCAGTTATTTGTTATATGATATGATATTACAGTACATTATCTGATCTTATATGATAAGTATGATAATAGTAGTACCAGTTTCAATACAACAGTAACTTTAAAATACTAATAGGTTATTAACTTAAATGTTATAGGCACAAATTGTAAAACCTCTTAAATGTTTTACATTTTGTAATTTGTAAATTATACATTTGTAAAACATTTCATGCACATTCAACTTCCACATGGCTATCAAATAAACCCAAGAATGATGTATAATATCATTCAGTGCCCTTTCAGGTAGGTATGATTTAATATCTGCAAATTTTATTCCTTCTTATTTACTACCCTCTGTAGCTGTATTCTTGGCACTAAACTGTTCCTCCTTCTGAGGTCAGACAGTATGATTTAGAGCATGACTTCCTCCTCATTCCCTGCAGTAATTAGTCTGCCTAACTCCAGAAAGTTGCTTGCCAAGGAATATTTTAATTGGGCACTAGTTTCCATAATGAACTAAAAGTCAAGGTTGGTGGCCCTGAAGTTTGATGCTGAAACACCCAGATAACTCAATATCATTGGGCCTAGATCTGGTTGGAAATTTTAGTTTCTCCTAATGGCTGTTGAATTAACTTAGTTCTTTATAATAAGAAGTATTATCTATTATCTTAGAGTCATTAAAGTCTGTATCCAGTGCCCACACAAACCTCCCAGTAATTATGAAAACCTACACAGTAACCCGAGACTGTTGTTAGATTAGGGTTTTATAGGATGTAGTTACCTGCTCTGCTTAGTTTCTTTAAAAACCAAATTCACCAAAAGCTCACAAGAGTGAATGTGCCTTTATTGAATTAGTATCATTATTAACAGTAGCAGCAACACTATCAAATCATCTATTCATTTATATTGTACTAAGTGCTATACCCTTAGGATATTTGATATGCAATAATTACAATTTCAAAATCGTAGCAAGTTACAATCTAAGAAAATACACCTATGTACTTGTAGTTAAGAAAATGCAAATTTTTATTTGTCCATAATCAATTATTATACATGGCACTCAGAATCGTAATTCTCTCTTCGAAGCATTTCTGCATTCTGAGGAGAAAATACATTGACTTTGGAGCCAAATTGAACTAGGTTTTAATTATGCCTCTGCTACTTAGTAACTGTGTGACGTTGAGGATTTTTCTTAACCTTCCTGAGCTCTTTTCCTTATCTGTAAAATAAGAGAATAAAATCCTACCTCACGTAGTTTGTAAAGAGAAAGCAGACCATATGTGTGTCAGGACTGAAATACACTGTGGCCTCTACTAAACAGTCAATCTATGAATGCCCTTGTTGTTCCTTGAAAGTACCAATAAACACACAGATACAGACACACAAACGCACACGTCCTTTTCCAAAAGGTCTATCTGGAAGCACCTTTGAACTCCTCTAAACACACAGCAGTATTCTGCTGGCCTTGCTTCTACTGAGTGCTTCACCCAAAATGTGTTTAATAAATATCTGCTGAGATCTGCTTGCTGAGACATATAGATACATATATATATCAAATATATATATATATAGCAAATTTTGCTGTTGTCTTATTTTAAGACATTGACACAGCCACCCCAGCCTTTAGCAACCACCACCTTTATTAGTTATCATACATCAACATTGAGGCAAGACCCTCTACCAGGAAAAGGTTACAACTCCTGTAACCTTATATATATATGCTAAAGATCATATATATATGCTAAAGATCATATATATATATATGGATTCCCACCCCCCTTTTTGTTTTCAAAGAAGATTCTTCAGGTAAGCAATATGTCTTTTAAACACTTTTTTAGAAGTTATCTTCAAAAATCCTCACATTTCTATGCTTATTTTGTATGTAAAGAATAGGATCTATAGTAGCTAATGATATATTCTTTTAACATGACCTTATCACGGTTACCTAAATCTAGCAGATCTGTAATTTTGTAAAGGATATGAAATACATGTGCAAGCATGCGTGCACACACATATTCATAGATCGAACTTCCCAATGATTCTATCTCTAATTTATGGTGAAGATATTTGTTCCATTTTTCTCATTTCATATTATATACAAAAGAAGTCTTGCATAACAAGGCCTATTTTACTCTTTTAAATGCATTGAAATTACCATTTATATTTCATATGCGTTTTTTTAAATGTTAGACAAATCCTCCCACATCAGAACTTAGAACAGGAGAATCCTCCTATAATGCATTTGAAATACTATCACTTCACAGAATGAATTTAACCTGAGCACGAAGCTAATTTTTATCTGAACCAGCTCCTTTGCTTGGAAAATGGAACTATAGAATGAGATAAGGAATGTTAGTTCTTTATCGCTCATGTAACAAATCTCTTAATAGTACAGAATGGCACGTTAGTTATTTCTAGTGACAATATTAAGATGGTAATGAGAAAAGAATAGTATTACATATTCATTCTCCTGACAGGTATTACAATAAGATTGGGAATGGACCAAAAAAATTAATCAATTATACTTAGCCAAAAGGGAAATTGGAATAGTAAAAACATCCTGGAAACAGGAAAAAAAAAAAAAAAAAACCTTCCTGAACAAGTTCAATACCTGACCAGTTCTGGAGACTCTTATCCAGTGCTTATCAGAATCTACTGAAATTTCTGTTCCTTGCGCTCAGAGTCTTTTATTGATTGCCCCTTCATTGGAAAATACCTCTGCTGGTTTTCCTTTCTTAACTGCTTCTGCAATACAACCACAGGGCCCAGCTTCCTGCTACCTCCTGGACGAACTCTTATGTCAACAATCCCAGAATTAGAGCAAAGGAAATGGCCTGTGTTGAAAACAAAGGATTCTTCTGTGTGGAACAAAGCCCTAGGAAACTTGACAGTTTTCATTTTAGAACACTAATTATTTGATGTTCCTAATTACAACAGGGAGAAAATATTTTTGTGAATTAATTTTCATGAATGGTAGGTATTTCTTTCTTTGTGGTGATAGTGCAATTATCAAAGAATGGAAATAGCAGTTATAGGTTTATGTAAATTTTTGTGTTTAAAATACTGGACTAGTAGCTTGTGATCATTTTAGTAAACCTGAGAATATCATATTACCTGGACCAAAAATTTTGTTTCTTGAGAACTTTCTGAATTTTATGACATTTAACGTATGTTCTTAATATTTTAAATAATTTTTTTGTACTTTTAACTAGTCTTTGTAAATTAGGAGCTAGTAAAATAATGAGCTGATAACAAATAATAATTCTGTGAATATAGCCAAGGACTCTGAGAAATTAAGCTTCTTGTGAAAAAAAAATTAACATCACAAAAAATAGGAAGAATAAGTAAAAATGTTTTATGGCAAAGCTCAGCTTGAGATAGCTAGGTGTCTATTTTGGGCCACAGAAATACAAAGCAATGAGAGGAATTTATTTTAAAAAAATTGTCTAGGCTCTGCTGTTCAATTTTATTTTCCACCAAGAATAATGGTTGTTTTTGTGATGCTCAGTGGCTTCAAGTTTCCCAGTGCACTCCGAGATGGCAGAAGTGGTGGTATTTCTTTCTCTTTTGATGCAGGTAGTGCTGAATTTGTAAGACATGGAAAAACATACATACCAGTGGTTCTCAAGGGAATGTTCTCAGACCAGTGGCATCAACATCACCAGAGGATTTGTTAGAAATGCCACTAAATCAGAAACTCTGGTGGCAGGGCCCAACTGTCAGTTTTAAGAAGAGATACCATCTCACACCAGTTAGAATGGCAATCATTAGAAAGTCAGGAAACAACAGGTGCTGGAGAGGATGTGGAGAAATAGGAACACTTTTACACTGTTGGTGGGACTGTAAACTAGTTCAACCATTGTGGAAAACAGTGTGGCGATTCCTCAAGGATCTAGAACTAGAAATATCATTCGACCCAGCCATCCCATTATTGGGTATATACCCAAAGGATTATAAATCATGCTGCTATAAAGACACATGCACACGTATGTTTATTGCGGCACTATTCACAATAGCAAAGACTTGGAATCAACCCAAATGTCC
>NW_016805422.1:13816-133644 GCF_001698545.2 Rhinopithecus bieti
GAGATACCATCTCACACCAGTTAGAATGGCAATCATTAGAAAGTCAGGAAACAACAGGTGCTGGAGAGGATGTGGAGAAATAGGAACACTTTTACACTGTTGGTGGGACTGTAAACTAGTTCAACCATTGTGGAAAACAGTGTGGCGATTCCTCAAGGATCTAGAACTAGAAATATCATTCGACCCAGCCATCCCATTATTGGGTATATACCCAAAGGATTATAAATCATACTGCTATAGAGACACATGCACACGTATGTTTATTGCGGCACTATTCACAATAGCAAAGACTTGGAACCAACCCAAATGTCCCTCAGTGACAGACTGGATTAAGAAAATGTGGCACATATACACCATGGAATACTATGCAGCCATAAAAAAAGGATGAGTTCATGTCCTTTGTAGGGACATGGATGCAGCTGGAAACCATCATTCTCAGCAAACTATGGCAAGAACAGAAAACCAAATACCGCATGCTCTCACTCATAGGTGGGAATTGAACAATGAGATCACCTGGACACAGGAAGGGGAACATCACACACTGGGGTCTATTGTGGGGAGGGCGGGGGGACGGATAGCATTAGGAGATATACCTAATGTAAATGATGAGTTAATGGGTGCAGCACACCAACATGGCACATGCATACATATGTAACAAACCTGCACGTTGTGCACATGTACCCTAGAACTTAAAGTATAATAATAAAAAAAAAAAAATCCTCCAGATGATTCTGGTGCCTGCCAAAGTTTGAAAATTGTTGATTGAAACCACTCTAAGACATTCCAAGCAAGGATCAGGAAAAGGCATAAAATCACCAGCTCATACCCATGTGTGCCGTATATACTTTTGAGTTCTTGCCTAAATACAAAATATAACATTATAAAAACGAACATACCATGAGTACTGATTTTTATATCTTGAAAGAAATCTGAATTTATCAAAGGAAAAATGTTTTAAAAGTTTGATAATTCAGTAAGTTTAATTCCCATGGTTTCATACGAAAACAATATTATTACTAGAAGGGTGCTGTATATAAAAAGACACAACTTAATCTTTGGAAAATGTTTGTAAATTGGGATCCTTTTACATTGGAGTAAAATATAAAGTGATATAATTGAGTTAGAATTAATTTAAATATGTCCATATGAACTCAGCAGTGAAACAGTTCGCTCAGTAAAATTTTATTTTCTTTTTTTGAGACGGAGTCTCGCTCTGTCTCCCAGGCTGGAGTGCAGTGGCACCATCTCAGCTCACTGCAAGCTCCGCCTCCCAGGTTCACACCATTCTCCTGCCTCAGCCTCCTGCATAGCTGGGACTACAGGCTCCGGCCACCCAGCTCATTTTTTGTATTTTTAGTAGAGATGGGATTTCACCGTGTTAACCAGGATGGTCTCGATCTCCTGACCTCGTGATCTGCCCACTCGGCCTCCCAAAGTGCTGGGATTACAGGCATGAGCCGCCGCGACTGGCCCTAAAATCTTACAAACTTCTTCTATAATCACTTTGTATGCAAGCTTTAAGGAATGAATGAAGCAAGCATCACAAATTTGGATTTCATTCCATTTGAAGGAGCCACTGCTTTCAGTGGTAACTGGAACCGTATCTTTGAGGCCAATAAAGCAATGTGGACCTTGTGGTCAAATAAGGATGTTTTTAAAGGTATCAAAGAGTTTATCTCAAAACCTAGTCATGGTTTGTCCTCAAAATATTTAAATAGATAGATGATGTTATTGTCTATTGGGACACAGTATTTTTTTTTAAGTTCAGGGTATATATGCAGGCCTGTTACATAGGTAAATGTGTCTCATGGAGCTTATTGCACAGATTATTTCATCACCCAGGTATTAAGTCTAGTACCCATTAGTTATTTCTCCTGAGGCTCTCCCTCCTCCCACCCTCCACTCTCTGATAGGCTCCAGTGTGTGTTATTTCTCTCTCTGTGTCCATGGGAACACAGTATGTTCAAAGAGCCGTAAGTCTGAGATCTGTAAAAACCAAAAGATAGGTAACATTAAGTGTGCACATGGGCTTTTGATAATGCTTACAGGAAAATGTTATGTATTTATCAAATTATATATTTATTTATTAAATTAAATATAGCCCAATCTATAAGTGTAATCAATAATTCTTATAACAATTCTGAGTTACTCATCAGAAAATGTAGAAAAGTCTGAAGGAGGCAGACTTAGAATATGCTTTATGAGATGTATTGTTTATATTATTTTGAAATGGAAGAATAATTAAAATATTCATCAGGATGGTAGTACCTTGCAATAAAAATTGAGAAAACAGGATGGGTAATACAAGCATACTTCAAAGATATTGTGGGTCAGTTCCAGTCCACTGCAATAAAGCAAGTATCTCAATAAAGTAAGCCACATAAATTTTTTGGTTTCCCAGGGCACATAAAAATTATGTTTATACTATACTGAATTAATATTAAGTGTGCAATGGCACTGTGTCTAAAAATCAATGTGCATACATTAATTAAAAAAATATTTTATTGTTAAAAGTGCTAAAGATCATCTGTGCCTTCAGGAGTTGTAACCTTTTGCCTGGTAGAGGAGCTTGCCTCAATGTTGATGTATGATAACTAATAAAGGTGGTGATTGCTAAAGGCTGGGGTGGCTGTGTCAATGTCTTAAAATAAGACAGCAGCAAAATTTGCCACATCAACTTACTTTTCCTTTCAGGAAAGGTTTATCTGTAGCATATAATGCTGTTTGGTGGCATTTTCCCCACAGTAAAACTTTTCAAAATTGGAGGCAATTCTCTCAAAACCTGCTGCTCTTTTATCTACTAGCTTTATATAATATCCAGAATTCTTTGTTGTAATTTCAACAATTGGTCACAGTATCTTCGCCAGGAGTATTCATAGATTCCATCTCAGTAAACCACTTTATTTGCATATCCATAAGAAGCAACTCCTCGGTTTATCAAATTTCATTATGAGATTGTAACAATTCAGTCACATCTTCAGGCTCTACTTAAATTTTATATCTCTTGCTATTTCCACCACATCTGAAGTTACTTCTGCCACTGAGGCCTTGAACCCTTCAAAATCATCCGTGATGAGGGGAATCAACAGCTTCCAAAATCGTGTTAATGTTGCTATTTTTACCTCCTCCTATGAATCACAAATATTCTTAATGCTATCCATCAGAGAATGCATTACGTACAGCAGTTACAGCCTTACAAAATGTATTTCTTAAATTCTAAGACTTGAAAGTAAAAATTACCTCTTGATCCATGGGTTACAGATTGAATGTTGTGTTAGCATGCATGAAAACTTTAAGGATATTTCCTTGTATATCTCTATCAGAGAGCTCTCGGGTGACCAGGTGCATTGTCAATGAGCAGTAATGTCTTGAAAGGAATCTTTTTTCTAAGCAGTAGGTCTCAACAGTGGACTTAAAATACTCATTAAACCACGCTGGGAGCAGATATGTTGTCATGTAGGCTTTGTTCTATTTATAGAACAAAGGTAGAGGAAATATAGCATAATTCTTAAGGGCCCTATGACTTTCAGAATGCAAAATCAGCGTTGACTTCAATTTCAGGTCACTAGCAGCCTTAACCCATAACAAGTGAGTCAGCCTGTTGTCTATTGAAGATTTGAAGCCAGGCATTGACTTCTCTCTAGCTGTGGAAGTCCTAAGTGGCATCTCTTCCAATATAAGGCTGTTTTATCTATTAAATATAAGGCTGTTTTATCTATTAAATCTGTTGTTTAATGTAGCCACCTTGATCGATTATATTAGATCTGAAAAACTAGCTTCAACTTCTGTATCAGCACTTGCTGTTTTACCTTGTACTTTTATGCTACGGAGATGTCTTCTTAAACCTTGGGAACTAACATCTGCTAGCTTCTAACTTTTCTTCTGTCACTTCCTCACCTTTCTCAATTTCATAGAATTGAAGATAACTATGGACTTTCTCTGAATTAGGCTTTGCTGTGGGGATTGTTGTGGCTGGTTTCATCTGCTATCCAGACCACCTAACCTTTCTCAACATCGTCAATAAGGCTGTTTTGCCTTCTTATCATTTGTGTGTTCACTGAAATAGCACTTTTATTTTCCTTCTAAAACGTTTCCTTGGATTCACATCTTGGCTTAATGTTTGGCACAAGAAGCTTAGTTTTTGGTCTAGCTTGGATTTCAACATACGTTCTTCACTAAGCTTAATCATTTCTGTCTTAGATTTAAAGTGAAAAATGTGAACACTTGCTTTCACTTGACCATGTAGAGGTCACTATAGGGTTATTGATTAGTCTAATTTTAATCTTGTTGTGTCTCAGGGAATAGAGAGACCCAGTGAGAGACAGAGATGGGGAAATGCTGGTCAGTGTAGCAGTCAGAGCACATACAACATTTACTAACTTCACCATCTTATATGTGGATGGTTTGTGATGCCTCAAAAGAATACAATGGTAACATCAGAGATCACTGATCACAGTTTACCATAACACATTTAATAATAATGAAGAAGTCTGAAATATTGCAAAAATTACCAAAATGTGAAACAGAGAATTGAAGTGATCACATGCTGTTGGAAAAAAATGGTGCCAAAAGACTTCCCTGATATGGAATTGCCATAAACCTTCAATTTGTAAAAAAAATGCATTATCTGCAAAGTGCAATAGAGAGAAGCACAATAAAATAAGATATTCCTGTATGTATATTATATATATTTTGTCAGTGATGCACCACATAAAAGGTAAAATTATGTAGCCATGTATATCTGGGCTTATTTTGTTTATTACATTTTACTGGGAAATAAAACAATGTCAAATCAATAGAATTAGGCTAAACATGGCAAAGGCAGGAGGAAGACATTTTGAGCTTCAGGAAAGGTACACTTGGTCACACAAGTGTAAAGGAAAGGAAAAAAGGGTATGAACACACTCACGGCTATTAGAGGAATGAGGAACTGCTGGGAGTTTTAGAAATGCATGCAGAATGCAAGACTGAATCCATATGGGAAAGCATTTTGTATAAAGGCATGAAAAATTAATATTTTCCTAGTGATATGCTTGACCAATTGAGTCTTCAAAAACAAATTATCTGCCTCACAACAGTTCCCTCCATTGCTCTCATGGTCCTTTTTGACACCAAGAGGTTTGACCCCCAAAGTAGAAGATAAGGGATGTCACATTGTATCTATAGGTTCACCAGTTAAGATGTGGGTAGACATGAATGAGGTCTATCTCATTCCTTTCTATCAGGATTTTCTCTGATAAAGAAAGTGTTTCTTAAAAATGAAGGGCAGTAATTTCAGAGCTTTATGTCCTCCACTCAGAAGGAGGTCTCTTATTTATGAAATGAGTTACCCCAAATGCTTTAATGATATTACCTTTCTCTATTTCCAATAGATTGGAAAAATTACAGACATGTTAAAGCAAGTTCTCTCTAATAAGTTTTTTCTAGATATGTTAAGATTATTAGGGAGAAGAAAACCGTGAATTTGTAACCTCTGGGAAATCTTGTAATCTCATGGACAGCAAGACTTGACAGGCAAAACAATATGCTGTTCCTTGAAGTTTTATTTGGCAAAGTTTTGAGACTGACTGGTAACTGATAGAGGTCTACTTTCCCCTCTTGAAATATTGGGGCCAGATGTATATAATAATTTAGATAAATTTTCATATTTAAGAAAGCTTATGGTACATTTGTTTTATAATATAAAACTACCCACCGGTGGGTCTAGGGTAATACTCTATAATCAAACATGTTAACTTTTCTGCAGTGAAACAGATAAAGTCACACTAAGTTATATAAATAAAAACTTTAACTGTCACCTCAAGTCGTTTTGCATCCAAATGTCTCAAAGTTATGAAAAAAGACTCAGGTTTTAGAGATTTTTGGAATCGAAATTGCAGCTAAGGGACTGTTAATCCCCCAAACAAAAATCACTGTTATTATTTACTATTAACACTATTACTATTATTCATACTGCTACTATTACTATTTATTATATGGCAGACATTTTGCTAGAGGCTTACTGAACACTTTCTAAATCCTCACAATGGTCTATTAGATGCATAGTAGAAAACTTTTGTTGTTGTTGTTCAAATATTTTCCTGTATTGTGACCATCTGTAGTCCATCAAAGGGTTTTTAAGAGCTTTAGTGCCTTCATTTATCTGAAGACATAGTTACAAGAAACATTTGAAAACTCTAAGAGCCAGGCAGCTGGTAAGAAGTAATGTCAAGATTCTATTCGATAAATGTCCAACTCAAAAATCCACACTGTATATTAAAGTTTCCATTATTTTTTCTTCCCTTCATATTGAACAAATACTTATTGAGTGTCAAGCATTATTACTGACACTATTATTGAGTGTCAAGCTTATTATGTGTCAAGCATTATTACTGACACTAGGGAGACACTAGGAAACAAAGGTTCTGCTCCCATAAAGATATTCTAATATCTAGAATACCTATTATCTCGAATATCTAACATCTAGACTATCTAGAACCTAATGTCCATATTCCAATGGAGGAAAAAATAATAAATGAGAATTTATTTTAAAAAACTATAAGTAGTAAAAAGCATAATGTAGGATAAGAAAATAATAAGTAATGATGTGGAGACACAGACAGATATTTGTAGGGACCTCCCTAAGTCCTTTGAGATCAGACCTGAATGAACTGAGAAAATGAGGTAATGAGAAGAGTGGCCCAGGCAGAGGGAAGAGGAAATGTAAGTGGCCTGAGGTGCAGGGTTGCCAGGTAAAACACCAGTACAGTGCATCCCAGTGTGCTGCCAGTATGTCCCATGTAATCCGGAACATACTTATACTGAAAAATGACTTGTTACTTTTCTGAAATACATAGTTTAAATCGAAGTCCTCTATTTGTATTTGCTCAATCTAGCAACTTTACTGGTGTGAAAATGTGTTTGCCCTATTACAGGAACATTAAGCAGACTGAGCTAGGAGTCCAAGCCAGTTTGAATAGAATCATCTGAGGGAGAGAAGATGAAGAAGAGACTGTCCAATATGGTAGTCACCAGTGTCATGTGACTATGGAGCCCTGAAACTGTGGCTGACGACATTGAGATGTGCTGTAAGTCAAATATAACCTATATGTAAGATTTAGTATTGATTTTCAATATGAAATATTTCAAGTTTTTTACATTGAATGCATGTTGAATTAATATTTTAGAGGTATTATGTTCAATAAAATCAATTATTGAAATTGATTTTACCTACTTTTTTATTTTTTAATGTTTCTACTAAAAACTTTAAAATTATATGTGTGAGTTACCAGTGGACAGTGCAGGATTAGAGAGAAAATGCTAGGGAAGGAAAGAGACCATGCAGAGTCTTGAAGACCATGGTAAGGATTTTGGGTATTACTTGAGTGAGACAGAAAGGCATTGAAGGGTTTAAGCAGAGGAATGACAGGACCTGACTAATTGTTTAAAAGAATCACTGAGATTGCTCTCTTGAGTCCCCTCCAAAGAACCACAACTGAGATAACTTAAACAAATGTTTCTTACTGGTGATGACTATTGTTACTATCTGCAAAAAAAAAAGTTATTGTGTATTCCCTCGGCTTGTCTCCTCAGCTCCTGGCTAAGGTACTACATGGATTGCAATTTACAGGCACAACTGACTTATTGCCTGATCTAAAAATGGCTTCTTCAGGTTATTAATTGAAAACTATTTTTGGAAAACCTACCATGTGCCAGATACTATTCCAGGTGCTAGGGATGAAGGAGCAGTAAAAGAAGGGGGAAAAGCAGCAGTGAAAATATGCCTCATGGGGGTTATACTTTAGTAGAGACAGTTTATATTAATAAAACAAAAATGAACAAATATATATAGCATATGAGATTTAAAGTGGTATGGTAAAAATGAAATACAAGATGGTTAAAGAGTACATTTTAGTCTGTTCTTACACTGCTATAGAAAACTATCTGAGACTGGGTAATTTATGAAGAACAGAGATTTAACTGACTCACAGCTCTGCAGGCTGTACAGGAGGCATGGCTGGGGTGGCCTCAGGAAACTTACAATCATGACAGAAGGTGAAGGGGAAGCAGGCATGGTCTTCACATGGCAAGACTGAGAGAGATAGAGAGAAAGGGAAAGTGCTGCACACTTAAACAAACAGATCTCCTGAGAACTCTATCACCAGAACAGCAAGGGGGAAGTCAGCCCCCATGACTCAGTTACCTCCCACCAGGCCCTTCCTTCAACACCTGGGGATCACAATTCGACATGACATTTGGGTGGGGACACAGAGCCAAACTATATCAGAGGACCAGGGTGGAATGGGCTACTTCCATTTTAAATGGAATGATTGGCTGAAAGGCTTCACATGAGAGAGGCGTGCGCAACCTGTTTTCATGTGAACATTTGTGCCCCTCATATTAATATGTTAAATCCTAAACCCCAATGTGATGAGGCTAAGACATAGAGACTTTAGGTGTAATTAAATCGTGAGGGAGAAAACCTCATGGATGGGATTAGTGCCCTTATAAAAGAGCCCCCAGACCAGGCACAGTGGCTCATGCCTGTAATCCCAGCACTTTGGGAGGCCGAGGCGGGCGGATCACAAGGTCAGGAGTTCAAGACCAGCCTGACCAATATGGTGAAACCCCATCTCTACTAAAAATACAAAAATTAGCTAAGCGTGGTAGCATGCACCTGTAATCCCAGCTACTCAGGAGGCTGAGGCAGGAGAATCACTTGAACCCATGAGGCAGAGGTTGCAGTGAGCCAAGGTCATACCACTGCACTTCAGCCTGGGTGACAGAGACTCCGTCATAAAAAAAAGAAAAGAAAAAGTCCCAGTGACATCTCTTGCCAGTTTCACTATGTGAGGTTGCAGTGAAAAGATGGCCATCTATGAGGAAGCAGGTCCTCACTAGACACCAAATCAGCCAGAGCCTTCATCTTGGGCTTCTCAGCCTCCAAAATTGTGAGAGATTTCTGTTGTTTTTAAGACACTCAATCCATGCTTTTTGTTCTACCAGCCTAAATGGACTCAGAAATGACCCAAGTGGATATAGAGGAGAGGGGAAGAGATCTGGTCATATAAATCAGCTAATGCAAAGGTTCTGAGACTGGATTGTGCTGGGTATGTTGGAGGAATGGCAAAGAAATCGAGATGTCTAACTAGATGGAGTGAGCAGGTGGGACAGTAGGAAATAAAGTATGCCTTGACACAACTACCTACCTCAAGGCTCCTAAGATACAACGAGAGGAAATGATGTGGTTTTGTGGAATTTTGAGGTTCCTGGAAAAGCAAAAATGGATCTGGTTTCTACTCATAGGTAGGCTACTAGTACCCTCATCACAGGGTTCTCCTGAAGCACATGCAAATTCTTTGGATTGAAAAGTGCATTTAAGTGGGTTCAATGTAATCAATACAATGTTAAGCCAGATAGGTTTCAAATTAGTGTAACCCTCAGGAACTCCAGAACTCACCTAGTAGGAACTGCAACAGGGATGTCGAATGGATGTATCATTAGTGTCAGTATCACAACTTGTAAATAAGTCTACCCTGAGCTTGTTTAGTCTTCTGGGGAGATGGGTGAGAAGAAAGTTAGGCTAAAATTAAAGATGTAGTTTCCCAGAAAAGTTTCATATAAAAGAGGTAGAGCAACTGTGGTTTGTAAGAGAAGTGGATGGAAGACAAATAAGAAATTTCAAAAGATTTTATATTCATAAAACAAAACCAGGCTAATATGTAAAAACCAATTAGAGAATTGAGAAATTAAACACATCATTGTCAAAATATAACATTCATTAAATAGGCTGATTATCATAAGTTAGTAAATGGTGTGTTTTAAATGCTAATCAGTGATGAGAAAAAAATAAATTAAAGCAGGATAAGTGAAACCAGGAGTGCCAAGTGCAAAAGGGGAAGGGGCAGGAGAGAAGAGCTGGGCAAAGGCCCTGAGGCAGGAACAAGGTAGAGAAGCCACAGTGGCAGGAGCTTTGCTCAACACTTAAACACCCTCAGACAACCTCTGGCTCTGTTTCACAATTAAAAAGGCCAAAGGAAGGCCGGGCACGGTGGCTCAAGCCTGTAATCCCAGCACTTTGGGAGGCCGAGGTGGGCGGATCACAAGGTCAGGAGATCGAGACCATCCTGGCTAACACGGTGAAACCCCGTCTCTACTAAAAAATACAAAAAACTAGCCGGGCGAGGTGGCAGGCGCCTGTAGTCCCAGCTACTCAGGAGGCTGAGGCAGGAGAATGGCGTGAACCCGGGAGGCAGAGCTTGCAGTGAGCTGAGATCTGGCCAGTGCACTCCAGCTTGGGTGACAGAGCGAGACTCCGTCTCAAAAAAAAAAAAAAAAAAAAAAAAAAGCCAAAGGGAAGCAGATGACCTCTGTGGGGCCTCGGGGTCATCAGGGACCCTCTAAAATGTGCATTTGTTTGCATCAGGAGGAGGGAACAAGGAATAAGGAGACATGACACAGAGGGAGAGCTATTTGGAAGGAATGAAAGAATATTTGAAAAAACTGATACGAAAGTAAATCAGGTCTATGCATTCTGTCACTGTGCATGTTGGCCTGCTGACTCATCAATAATTATCCTTTAGTTATTCAGTAAGTGTTCTACTGTCGTGCCCTTGAGGAGGTCCCAAAATAACCTTGAAGAAGGACATATATGCTGGGTCTACCACTGGAGAAAGTAAGACTCCCCCAATGGAGAACTGAATTCAGCATTTCCCAAATGTGTTCTGGGGGTTGCTTGTCTCATTCTGTGTTTTGTGATAAAATGATTGAAAGATTTGGTATGTTAGGAAACCACTGCACACTCTATCACTGTCTTGGTGATTCCTAAATAACTGGCACATTAAAGGCTTTCAGAAGCCCTCAGCATGAGAAGACTGAAGGGCTTTGTTTAATCCATCACTTCCCAAATTTACTTGAGGAAAAAAAAAAAAAAACATTATATTTATGTAACACATGTTCATATGTATCAGAGTTAATGATCCATAGAATCTGCTACAGGGGAGCAGCCTCCAGGTCAGCTTTCTAGCACACTAAGCAGGGGGGTGTGCAAGCATCCTTCCTCCCACCAGACTTTAGGGTCTTCATAAAGTGCTATCCCTGCCTGCCTGGCAGGATGTTGAACTAGAACTCATCCAAACAGAACATAACAGGGTGGCTTGTGATCCTCACCCACTTCTTATTCTTCTTTTTCTTAACAGAGAGAATTATCAGTAATGTCCCCATCAAACTCTCTCTTTTCTTTCTCTCTTTTCTTTCTCTCTCTCTCTCTCTTCAGCATTAAAAATTATCTATCCTCCTTTCCTCTTCTTACTGCCTAATTCTCCTTTATTAACTATTATGAAAAATAAACAATAATGTAACTCAATGTAGGTTATGACATCACCAAAGGTATAGGATACTACAAAAGAAGCACATGAAATAAGTGCTACTGCAGTTGAGGCCACCGGTAACTGGTGTTTCACAAAACACCAAGGCCTCAGAAAATGTGAAGGGCTGGTAAAACTAAAATAAATAGAGGATAGGAAAGGGCATTCTGGAAAACAAGAATGCCAACATTCTGAGCAAAGAAGTATTAATATCCAAATCATTTTTTCCTCTTCTATTAGCAATGATTTTACCCTTATGGCTTTAAGTAACCAATTCAATATTTGAAATGCCTATTTTCCTAAACATATTTATACCTGTCTATTAAAGTTTTCTTCTGTATTAAATGTTCAAAGAATAGTAGCATTCTTAAGTGGAGACATTTGCTTTAGCTAAGGTAATGACAAAACCAAGAGGGGAAAGTTGTCTGTCTTCTTCAGGCTTTTGAGGCAACAGGGGACTGTTTTATATGCAAAGCATAAAACAGTGAGCAAAAAATAACAGAACTTAATACGGAATTTTGATATTTTGTGTCCTGCCACTAACTGGCCCATAACAGTGGCAGGCTCTTTTAATCTCTTCGGGTTTTGCTTTCCTCATCTGCAAAAGGAAGCAATAGTATCTAAACCAGGAGTCAGCAAACTGCAACCAATGAGCCACATCCAGCCACTGACTATTTTTGTAAATAAAGTTTTATTGGCGCACAGCCACACCCACTTGTTTATGTGTTGTCTATGGCTGGTTTTGTTCCATAATGGCAGAATTGAAGAGATTTTAGTAGTTATGACAGAGACTGTGTGGCCTGCAAAGCTTTAAATATTTACTATGTGGCCCAGTACACAAAAGTTTGCTCAGTATGGTTTCTGCCAACTCTCACATCATATGATACAAGTATAACCCCACAAGAGGCTTAATTGTTGTCACTGGAGTACAGGTGTTAAGAGTCGAGTAAATGGCCTCAGCAAACCACCCCAATTTAAATATTTCATGCGCCCTTAGTTGATTACTTTTGCCACCCACAGCATTTTGACAATGAACCACACACCAAATTGCTGCAACCAGTGCCAAGGAAACCCAGTTTGAAAACAAAGCTTGCTTTCTGGTCCATGCCTTATGAAAATGTATGATGTGAATCGCTCTCAAATAAGGTGTGCGTTGTGCTGTGTCTCCGGCTTTGCATCCCAGAAACCACAAAGTTCCTCAACTCAACCTCCTTCATAGAAGAGGGAGAGCTTGCCTTGCAAACCAGATGAACCAACTCTGACATTTTATTTATTTTTCTTTCTGGAAATGCTCACTCAAAGGGAAAAGGGTCCCCAAATTTTCTGCAGCTGCTGTCTGGATCATTTTTTAAAAATATACTCAAGGAAGCTGCCTGGGTGGCCATAGAGAGTGATTGAATCAGCCTGAATTTCACATATTGAATGCTTTGAACAGGTCTCAGTGATCAGATTATCACAGGGTCCTGACCATGTCTAGCAACCCTTTCACAATTGGCTCTCTGCTATTGCCTAACATCTGCTACAATACCAAAGGGAATTTCCTGGACGATGCTCTCCCCTTAACATTTAACCCAATACATTGAAAGACAAGCACCTATTCCAGGTTTAGCATCAGAGAAGAATTCCTTTAGAAAATGTCAAAACATAAAACTCAATCACCAAGTGATTACTAGACACTAAACCTCAAAGTCTCAAAAGATTCTACATTTCACAAGGGTACAATTTCTCATCTTTTATATGTTTTTGAGGGGAGGTATGCTCCTGTTCTCTCAAACAGTGGCATAACCAAGATACCAATTTTGAATAATTAATAATGGCACATAAAATACAAAAAATAACAACAGGTAAGAAAAGTCAATCATACTGGAAATTTGTAGCAGTTCAATAAAATTGCTGCTGGTGGATGTTGAGACATGTTTATGAGTTCGTTCTGACCAACTGCTGGCCCTGTTTATTCTCTTACATCATAGAAGACGTCAGACACTGGGGACAGAACCTTACAGGGTTTGGGGTAGGGCCATTTCTTCATATATGTCTCACATCTCTATCTACTTTCTATGTCGAAATATGATGCTGCAAGACAAATAAGTATTTTGGTAAGAAAACAGTTTGGAAAGTACTATGGTTTGAATGTGTGTGCTCCAAAATCCATGTTGAAACAATCTTGAATGCAATAGTTATAAGAAGTGGGGCCTTTATGAGGTGATTATGTCACCAGGGCTCCTCCCTCATGAATGGGATAAATGCCCTTAAAAAGGAGGCTTCAAGCAGTGTTCAGCCCTCTCTTTTGCCCTTCTGATCCTCCTGCCATGTGAAGATCCCCAGATGGCTCCATCTATAGGAAACAAGCTTTCCTCAGACACCAAACTTACTGGTGCCTTGATTTTGGACTTCCCAGCCTGTGGAACTCTGAGAAATAAATTTCTGTTGTTTATAAATGACCCAGTCTCAAGTATTTTATAATAGCACAAACGAACTAAGACAGAAAGTTTGGGGTATTTAGCTGAACAGACTATGCTGCTTGTTCCCATGAGACTGAGCACTTTGTACACCTGTGCCCAGGAAGTGAATCCCTCCAATTCCTCTCTCGCAGAGGAAAAGAAGAAGAGAAGGAACAGGAGTGGGAATTTAAGAAAATAAATCCCAAACTACCTCAAACCTCTGCAAGCTCCACTTCCCACAGGAACATCCCCAGAATCTGAGGCTTTTCTTGTGTTGAGAAAGAGATGAGGGCAGGTCGTTGGGTTTCCCTACAAGCATCCTCTTCCCACTTCCAGTGTAGGTACAGGGAAGCTGACATTGACTAATGCAAATCAATATGCTTAGGTGGCATGAATATATTATTTCATATAATGCTTACAAAGTTGCAAGGTTAACATTATTATATGATGATTATCCCTATTCCATAGATGAGAAGATTTAGACTCAGACCAGGGAAACTGTCCACAGTAATATATTTAGCAATAGCAAACAAAAATTTTATTTGTTTTGTTCCAAAATTCTTGCTGGTCACATTACATCCCTCTATGAAGAGAAGTCCTCCTTTTTCAGAGCCAAGCTTTTCAAGCTCTCAAGATAAAACCATTACCACTCTCTTTTTTCCACAGAGGATGAGAGAACCCTCTGATGTGGAGTGAACAGGACCTAAAATTATTTCCAGAACTATCCTTGGCACACACCACAAAGCCCCAAAGCTTTGACTTCTAAGTTTCTGTAGTCTTGCTGGTCCTGCCCTGGAATGACTCAGCAGGATCAAGACCAATTACAAAATTTTACCACTTCTCTTTGTGCCAAGTCTAGAAAGATTTCTGAGAAGGGTTGTGATGTATCCCAAATGATATGCAGAAGTGTACGTGATACTTCAGTATAGGTGACTATGCTGCAGGTATGTTTGTTTGCCCAGTGTACATTTGTGAGGTCCTGGTCAACATAAAGAATAAAGAGAGGTTGCCTTTCTGTTTTCACACTCAACTCTTCCCACTATGCTGTGGCTCTTTGCTGCTGTCAGGGACATAGCTGTCTCTCCTCCATCATAACATAAAGCCCACATGGATCTCAGCAAGGCAGATACACCAAAGACAGGAAGAATCCGAAATTGTGAAAAGTTCAAATTTTATATGTAGAATTATGTATCTTACAATCTTATATAAAAGTTCATATATATACATAATTACTTGAAAGTATTACCCACATGCATACACTTATGTATTTGCATATATGTGCAGGCAAAGAAAGCATTGGAAAGTAGACAGTTGATATTTTCAGATCCTTTGAGAGGCTATTTTAATGAAGAGCTGAGAATGATTTACAAAGCTTAGTTCTTCTAAAGTACTTGAAAGCAATTTCTTCTCAATGGTAGGTAAGGAATCCCTGTTTCTGATCTTGTTTCACTCACTTTTTTAGAAAATTTAAATAGAATATACATATAAATAAGATGATGCAGCATTTGTTTTTCTGTATCTGGCTTATTTCACTTAGCATAATATCCTCTATGTCCACCCACTTTGTTGCAAATGACTGAATTTCCGTGCTTTTTAAGGCTGGATGGTATTCCATTGTGCATACAATGTTTACCAGAGGCTTGGGTAGGAGGAGGAAAGAAACAGAGAGTCACTGGTCAAAAGGTAAAAAATGTCAGAGAGACAGGAGGAATACATTTGAGATCTATTGTACATCAGGGTAACTACAGTCAAGAAAAAATCATGTACCAAAAGGCATTTAGTCAAAAGTGGATTATCAAATTTCAGACTTGTGAGAACTTACAGAAACGAAGGCATATCTGAGAAAGTATTTGCAAATAACCACTACTTCACTATTCCAAAATTAATGTCTAAAAGGCCTCTCTGATTATCCAAATCCAGAGAAAATAAATTTTGTATACATAATACAAGGATATCCTTGTAAAAACTGACAGCAGCTGCCCCTGCACAGAGAAATGGAGGGGCTTAAAGGGAGAATTACATATGTATATACTTTTGTGTCTGTTAAATTTTGAATCAGGTGTTTTCCCTATTCAAAAAAAATGGAAATTAACATTTTTAAAATTGCTATTCAGTGTTACTATTTTTATTTAATCCCTCTTTGACAAGCCATTTATCTTACATTTATTCTCCTCATGTATTTGCCATGACTTCCAAAATCTTCAAGAAATCCCATTGCTTCGTTTTTATCTCGGCACCATGTTCATTTCTCCTCACTCATGTGTCGCACCAAAAATATTCTTCAGCACTTTTCATGTTATTATGCTGCGTGTCTGCATTTGGAAGATGGTTTTCCCAGGGAGATTGCAAAGGGAGGTAATATGAGTGTTAGTTCTCGTTGACAGCCTAGATTAGAATTTTAGCTCCGGCTTCTTACTAATTTTATATCCATGGTCACACGACTAAAAAGCTCTAATACTCAGTTCCTTCATTTTGAAAAGAGGATAATAATAGTAATAATATATTTTTGTGTTGTCAAAATATTAAATAATACATGTAAAATACTTTGCCTAGTACTCTGTACACAGTATTCACTCAACAAATAATTATTGTTATGCCTTTGGGTCTAGTACACTATAATTCTCACTTCAAATTCTTACATTTCAGGAAATCATGCTGTTAGTTTAAAAATTGGGACTGACTGAAGCTAGTCATGCATGGGGCCAACAAACATATGGAGAAGAAAAGAAAAAGCTCAGTATCACTGATCATTGAAGAAATGCAAATCAAAACCACAATGGGATACTATCTCACACTAGTCAGGACATCTATTATTAAAAAGTCAAAAAATAACAGATGCTGGCAAGGTTGTGGAGAAAAAGGAACACTTATACATTGTTGGTGGGAGTGTAAATTACTTCACCCATTGTGGAAAGCATTGCAGCTATTCCTCAAAGTGCTAAAAACAGAACTACCATTTGACCCGGCAATCCTATTACTGGGTTCATACCCCCAAAATATAAATCATTCTACCTTAAAGACACATGCAGCACTATTTACAATAGCAAACGTGGAATCAAACTAAGTGCCCATAAATGGTAGATTGGACAAAGTAAATGCGGTACATATACACTATACACTACAGAACACAACGCAGCCTTTAAAATACTAGATTATGTCCTTTGCAGGAACACAGATGGAGCTGTAGGCCATTATCTTTAGCAGTCTAACACAGAAGCAGAACAGCAAATACTGCATGTTCCCACTGATAAGCAGGAGCTAAATGATAAGAACACATGGACACAAACAGAGGAACAACAGACACTGGAGTCTACTTGAGGGTGGAAGGTGGGAGGAGGGAGAGAATCAGAAGAAATAACTATTGGGTACTAGGCTTAGTACCTGAGTAATGAAATAATCTGTACAACAAACCCCCATGACATGAATTTACTTATATAACAAACCTGCACAGGTACCTCTGAACCAAAAATAATCTTTTTTGAGATGGAGTCTCACTCTATTGCCCAGGCTGGAGTGCAGTGGCGCGATCTCAGCTCACTCTGAGAACCCAGAGGCAAGCTCTGCCTCCTGGGTTCACGCCATTCTCCTGCCTCAGCCTCCCTAGAAGCTGGGACTACAGGCACCCGCCACCATGCCCAGCTAATTTTTTTTTTTTTTTGTACTTTTAGTAGAGACGGGGTTCCACTGTGTTAGTCAGAATGGTCTGGATCTCCTGACCTCGTGATCCGCCCACCTCGGCCTCCCAAAGTGCTGGGATTACAGGTGTGAGCCACCGCGCCCAGCCTAAAATAAAAGTTTTAAAAAACAAAATTTAAAAAGTCGTATATAGACAGTGATGGGAATTGGAAAACATGGACAAATGATAGTTGTCATCCAGAGATTACATTTCTTCTACTAATTTCCACACAACAAAACAAAAGGGAAATGTAAAACCAGGTAAGAATATTCCCTTCCACCGTGTTTTTTCTTGAGTTGCTTTCTTGATACGTTGCCAACCAGAGTATGGAATCTAGGTTCTGTCAGTTAGATGCTGTGTTCACCCTGAGTTTTCCTCCATGGTCTTTTGGTTTTTATCTTTGTTTCTCAGTGCTCCCAATTACTTAGAAATAATTCCCAGCCATAACCCAGCCTCCATCATTAGCCATTTGCCTGTCTGGCAAGACCTGCTCCAAAGAGGAAGTGAGTAGAAATGCTTTCATGGTTTGAGTCAGTAAACTTTTACCGAATGTCCAACACATGCTGAGTGGTATTCTCCAGCCGCATGGGGTGCACGCCTACATCCTAGACATAAAAGAAATAATAGATCTGGCTCCATTCCACTGTAGTCTTATACAAAGTCAAAATGAGATACAGAAAAGCAAACTTCATAATATACATGGATGCACTTTGTCTTGTGCAACATTGGGTTGACACATACCAACAGTGCCAGGTTCTTGCTTTCTCCTCTTTCTCCTGTTCTCTGCAAATGCTTGACCCACCATTTCTAA
Organism: Rhinopithecus bieti; assembly: GCF_001698545.2. Taxonomy (NCBI): domain Eukaryota; kingdom Metazoa; phylum Chordata; class Mammalia; order Primates; family Cercopithecidae; genus Rhinopithecus; species Rhinopithecus bieti. Next base: position 32,090 of record NW_016805422.1, read on the forward strand.
CTGAAATAAGTTTCTCTGGCAGGAGGATCATCTGGCACACATATTTTGACCAATTCTCAAATAAGAAAATAAATAAATAAATAAATGGGTATGCCTCAGCCTCATGTGTAGAACAGACTGTGGGTGGTCATTCTGAGTTTGGACTCCAGGGCAGGAAACACCCAGCTTGTGCTTTTCAAAGTGCTAAGCAGTCAATTACCTAATTACACTCAGATATATTCTTTTAATCTCCATGACAGGACAATTCAGCACTGCCAGATACAAACTGTATTGCACCCAGATCTGGGAACGTGTGAAATGGCCATACGTAAGGAACAAAAGAGAATTTTAAAATACATGGGCAATGAAGCATAATTGTGCCTCTTATACCAGTCACAGATCCTGACCCTTATATCCACATTCACTTCATAGACTTGATAGTCATCTTGAATGCAGTCAAGAAAAAGCAAACATTTTACATCCCCTGGTAGAAAGCAAAGGAACATCTTGTTCTGCTTGCTGAAACTTGGCCATTATACCCAACAGTAAAATGTTCACAGGCGGACTGTGTAGGAAGAACACCTGAATTCTGGGGGAAATGCATCATTCATCACTTTTTTGCTTTAAATACTCAGAAATATTTTTTCTATCATCTTGTGCCTTTTTATAGGCTGTTAATGATGGGAGAACCTGATTAGATGCAGGCAGGCTTTCACATTTAGAATGGATAAGAGAAAGGGAACGAATGCTAAACACGTGTCGTTCACTACCAGCCCGGGCACAGCTTTTTATTACGTTTTATAAACTTTCAGATTGACATTGAGTTGGAAGAGCATTCACGTTTACATAAACGTGCCTTATTTTGCACGCGATTGCTACTAATAATAAACAGTGAATGGTTGAACTAATTCCTTCACTCCTTGTGGAAAAGATTAACTTTCCTGCCATTTGCCTGATATTTGCTGGAAACTGGGAATTCCAAAGGTCATGATGTACAATTTCCCAAATATTCAAAGCCCAGATGTCTATTAAAGAATGCAGGAGCCTTATGGATCAGGACATCTTCTTCCATGGGAGATGCTTTCGGAGTGCCAGATTTGACATGGTTTTAGCCGGTCACATGACTGCCGAGTTCCCAAATGAGCACCAAGATGCCTGCAGCAGCCAGCTCACAGAGGCACTGGAGGATATTTTCAATGTTAAAGAAAAACCCAGCAACAGCTGTCTAACACCACACAAACTAGTACTATTAAGTTATTTGGACCTCACTATTGAAAATAATAATAATAACAGAATGGTCAGGTGTTTCTCATGAGTTAGAAGTGCCATGACAAAAATCTAAGACATTAGGGTGTCAGGAAACCAGAAAGTTTGGGAACCTCTAACCTCTCATTTATATGAAGCCTAAATTCAAGAACATGAACTTATGTATGGTGTTTAACATACATAAAGCATATTATGTATGCCATATTATGTGCCAGAAAGCATATTATGGGGAGTAGAGAAACCTTAATTTATATAACATTAATGAAAAAGAAATTCACAGAACAGGGTCTCAGCTCTCTCTCATTCTCTATGATGATTACTATTTCCAACATCCTAAGAACTTCCCCTTGAAAGAATGACCAAACAGTTCTTGGCAGGGAGGATCCTTGGAATCTGGACTTTGTGTTGTTTGCTGTTTAGCAGAGGGGGATTTGAAAATAGAAGTGAGATGACATCTATTGCTCTCATTTCATCTTTCTTCTCTAATGCAAGTCTTGAGGAGCTTGTGCAGTGCTTTTGAAACAACTTGCTCTGACAAGAATTGTGCAAGGCCATGGATGTCAATAGTGTACAAGGAAAATGCTCACTGCAGCCCACCAGAAGAGTCGAGGAGACTGGCAAGAACTATCAAGCTCTAGAGGGAAATGATCTGTTTAAGAAGCAAGGAATTTGGGGATTAGGAAACTTGTGGAATAACAGGTAGATCTGGAATATCAGGACTCATGGCTAAAATAGAAAAGACTTTGGTCACAATCCTTTAAGGAATAGCTGATTGAATTGGGACACTAGGATGTAAATACTGTCAGTTTGTCAAGGAAGCGTAGGTAGGGGAAAAGTACCCGTGGGCAGAGGATAGCATAATCTTCACGTGGCCATTGTGGAGTCTGTTGAAGGATTAACCTGCCTCTTTTGCCTTACAAAGGCTACTTAATGAGCCATTCATTCTTTATTGTTAATTCTACAACATCTTTGGAAAAAAGAAAGTAATGTAACAAATTTCAACCTCAATTGTACTCTTGTAGTTCTGTCCCAAAGACAAGAGCTGAATAATAACATTCCCGCATCAAGACTACAAGGGAGAATCGCACCAAGCATTGGACATGTGACATGAATCTCTTTCTCTGGGCCCTTCTCTGCTGAACCTCTAAATGTGCCCCAGGTCCTATGACGTCCTTTGCTCCAGAGCCAACTTCTCTCTAGAAATTTCATTCACACTTCCCTTATGGCTTTAGGGGATACGCATCTACTGCTAAAATATATATTTATTTCTCTAACCCAGATCTCTTTCCTAGACTCCAAATTCATGTATCCAATCATCTATTAAACTATCTCTACCTCAATATCCAATAAATGTTCCAAACTCAACGTATGAAAACAGACTTCTTGATTCTGAGATCCAAAACCTGCTCCTCTCCCAGTCACTGTAAATGGCATTGCCACCACTCCGTTATTCAAACCCAAAGCTTATTGATTTCTCTCATTCTTTCATTCCATAAAGTCGTTCCACCCAGAAATTCTTTTGATTCTACTGCTTAAACCTCTCATAATCCCTCCACTTCTCTCCATGCCATCTGCCACCAGCCATTATCACTTTCCTGGATCTATAGGCCTTGAAACTCATATCTCTTCCAACCAATTTTCTACATGTAATCTTTAAAACCTAATTAATATCATTTCACCTCTCTACGCAAACCCTGTAATGGCTTCCAAATGCATTAGAATGCAACTGGAACTCTGTAAGCACATCTGAGGAGCCTACATAAGTTATCTCTACGAGCGATCCAGACCCACGTGTTACCAATCTCCTCTTCACTCTCCTTCAATCCCTTCAATGCCATGCTCATATATATATTTTTTCTTTTCTCCAAAGACACCACCATGTTCCCACCCTTAGGACTTTTAGTGCCTGTGTTATCTTCCTGAAATGCTTTTGCCTCAGTTCTTCACATGCCTGGCTCCGTCTTGCCACTTAGGTCTCATTTTAAATGTTATCTTTTTTGTGTGGTCTTTTCTGCCCAACCAGTTTCACAAATTTTTTAGTCACTTCCTGTCATCGTCACAAAGCAATAATCTTGAATACCTATTTATGTATTTATATACTTGGTACATTTATTACCTGTCTTTTTTTTTTTTTTTTTTTTTTCCCTGAGATGAAGTCTCGCTCTGTCGCCCAGGCTGGAGTGCAGTGGCCCGCTCTCGGCTCACTGCAAGCTCTGCCTCCCAGGTTCATGCCATTCTCCTGCCTCAGCCTCCCAAGTAGCTGGGACTACAGGCGGCGGCCACCACGCCCTGCTAATTTTTTGTATTTTTAGTGGAGACGGGGTTTCAACATGTTGGCCAGGATAGTCTCAATCTCCTGACCTCGTGATCAGCCTGCCTCGGCCTCCCAAAGTGCTGGAATTACAGGCGTGAGTCACCACGCCCAGCCTATTATCTGTCTTGTTCCTACTGAAATATAAGCTTCAGAATTACAGGAAATTATCTTCTCATTCAATACTGTATGACAGAGCATGCTGCCCAGCACATGGTAAACGCTCCGTACATATTTATTGAAAACTTTTAAACTAATGAATGGGTGTCTCCAGCTAGCTCTCCCATTTTGCTGCTAGTTATATAGGTCTTCTACGATGGTCACTTGTGGACATGATAACTGAAGCTCACTTCTCGTCAAGATTTACACAAATAAGAATAACTACATCATACAAAATGAGAAAAGAAAAATGAAAATGGTACTGCAATTCCAGCTTAAATGTAAATAGTTGGCTCTATTTTGCCTGGCGTGGTGGCTCACACCTGTAATCCCAGCACTTTGGGAGGTCAAGGCGGGTGGATTATCTGAGGTCAGGAGTTCAAGACCAGCCTGACCAACATGGTGAAAACCCGACTCTACTAAAACTACAAAAGATTAGCCAGGCATGGTGGTGGGCACCTGTAATCCCAGCTATTTGGGAAGCTAAGGCAGGAGAATTGCTTGAACCCAGGAGGTGGAGGTTGCAGTGAGCCAAGATTGTACCATTGCACTCCAGCTTAGGGTGACCTATCATCCAATTTATAGGCCTGGAACATTGAGAAATAGATAAGGAGTGAAATTGAGGGAGACAAAATAATGTTCAATGTTTGAGGTTTGTCCTTAAATGAGACAGAGCGAGACTCTGTCTCAAAAAAAAAAAAAGAAAAGAAGAAGAAAAATAAATAAATAGTTGGCAGTATTTTGATACTTAAAAAACTTCTTTGTATATCTGATAAACGAATAAGACAAACATATTCCATTAAAAATATATATTCCCTGAATTAGGGGCCGGGCGCAGCAGCTCGCTCACGCCTGTAATCCCAGCACTTTGGGAGGCTGAGTCGGGCAGATCACAAGGTCAGGAGATGGAGAACACTCTGACTAGCACGGTGAAACCCCGTCTCTACTAAAAATACAAAAAATTTAGCCGGGCGTGGTGGCGGGCGCCTGTGGTCCCAGCTACTTAGCAGGCTGAGGAGGGAGAATGGCATGAACCCAGGAGGCGGAGTTTGCAGTGAGCCGAGATCCTGCCACTGCACTCCAGCCTGGGTGACAGTGCGAGACTCTGTCTTAAAAATAAATAAATAAATAAATAGTTGGCAGTATTTTGATACTTAAAAAAACTTTGCATATCTGATAAATGAATAAGACATATTCCATTAAAAATGTATATTTCCTGAATTAGAAAATAGTTCTCACATATCTTTTTAGAATTTTTTCTAAATTTCACAGCCTTTGATACAATACATAGAACTGGTTGTTTATCTATATTTTAAAAGATTAACATAATTAAACACATTTAAGTAGCTTCTATTATGCTCCCCTCCTCAGGGTTGGGGGTGTAAATAGTAGTATAGTATTGTGTTATGTCACATTAAACTCTTATGTTTCTTAGACGTCTATTTTAAGAATGTTTGCTGTGGCCAGGCGTGGTGGCTCACACCTGTAATCCCAGCACTTTTGGAGGCTGAGGCAGGCAAATCATTTGAGACCAGGAGTTGGAGACCAGCCTGACCAACATGGTGAAACCCCATCTCTACTAAAGACACAAAAAATGATCCAGGCATGGTAATGCACTCCTGTAATCACAGGTACTTGGGAGGCTGAGGCCAGAAAATTAGGTGAACCCATGAGGCGGAGGTTGCAGTGAGCCAAGATGGCGCCACTGCACTACAGCCTGGGTGACAGTCAGACTCTGTCTCAAAAGAAAAAAACAAACAATGTTTATTGGCATGTTTATTGCTCTGCTTGAATAAAGTGTTACTTGATTCTTTTTTTAATTACCTAAGTTAAGCTAAAATTTTTAACATATGTCTTTAAAGCTTTTACAATTAATGTATTTCAAGGGCATAACTCAAAAGTTGATGACATTTTGGTTTGGGGCATGATTTTAAAACCCTGCTTTTTTTGATTCCTAGAATGGTAATAAACAACTTATATCAATATTTAGGTTCAAGAGTGACAAGCAGTCATAAATTCCCCCTTACTTTCGTTTTACTAGATATTTGCTGCCTAAATAGGTGATTTTCCAGCCCACTGAAGCCTATACATTTAAGCATTTCATTTTATAATTTCATTAATTGGTGTATAAAAAATTATGAAATTTATTATTTCCTTCTTTCTTCCCTCAAAGAAAGAACATGTATTCCTTATTCTTTGAGTTCTCAAAAGTAAGCATTTCCCTAAGTACTTCCGGTATTTTGCCCAAACCCTTAACTATTTCCTGTGGATTTGAAATGAGTTATCTGTTTAGTAAGTGTCAATGTTTCTCAATTGAATGAGGCTAATCTTTGAATAGGACTCAAGAATGAGGGATTTGGCCTTTTCTGCCCTGTCTACCACAGAGAAGTGGAAGGCAACCAAGATCTAAATTGAGGAGCAGGTATAAATATCACACCCACTTACCTAGCCAACTTTACCCATAACCTCCAATATACTGTCAATTATATAGGTGACATTTACATGTCCACTATCTCAATTCTTTAACAATCTCTTAATAGGTTCTGAATCTGGATAGGGCAGAGGAGTTTTACTGATTGAATGCTGTCAACCCCTATCATCCAATTTATAGGCCTGGAACATTGAGAAATAGATAAGGAGTGAAAAGGAGAACAAAATAATGTTCAATGTTTGAGGTTTGTCCTTAAATGAGGCTAATATATGAGGCTTTATACCTTAAACTTTTGCAAGTATGGACCAAGAAAGTTCTTGATCTTGACATCTGCAGCATCTTATATTGTTCCATGCAGTCAGTTATTAAAATGGTGTGGTTTGCTTTTTAAGTGATATGGTTTAAAAGAACAGCTTTAGGACTCATTTCAGCAAACAGTGGTCACATGTTATTTTGACTTCGGTAGATTACTGCAGGTCATCATGACTTTGTTCATATCAGTGGCTATTCATAGGCAGGCAAATGGCTGTTCTAATACAGCCTCAGGCTTCTTAGAAACACATACTGCTTATGGAAATATTTCATTATAGAAAAAAAGCTTTTAAAAATTTTAATGAGTTGGCATGTTTTCTTTCTGCAATTTACTGTGTTTCTCAGCCAAATATGAGGTGGGTGGGAGACCAGGAACTTTAATCTTGAGAGAGCTGTTTTTTTTTTTTTTTTTTTTTTTTTTTTGAGACGGAGTCTGGCTCTGTCGCCCAGGCTGGAGTGCAGTGGCCGGATCTCAGCTCACTGCAAGCTCCGCCTCCCGGGTTCACGCCATTCTCCTGCCTCAGCCTCCCGAGTAGCTGGGACTACAGGCGCCCGCCAGGTCGCCCGGCTAGTTTTTTGTATTTTAGTAGAGACGGGGTTTCACCGTGTTAGCCAGGATGGTCTCCATCTCCTGACCTCGTGATCCGCCCGTCTCGGCCTCCCAAAGTGCTGGGATTACAGGCTTGAGCCACCGCGCCCAGCCGAGCTGAGTGTTTTAATCACTATAAAGCCCTACTGATATTGTAGTCTTAAGTGGTTGAACTTCCAGTTTCAGCTACAATACTTGTACTTTAAGCTCCAACATGTAAAGTGCTTTGAAACTGTCACTCCCAACTTTACGACAAGGGAAAAAGCTTGATAAACTGAAAAATGACTTTTCTTGGATCTTTAAGAGAATAGAAGTCTCAGGGTAGGTCACCACTATGAAATCCATAGAAATAGGCAAGATGAATAGTCACAGCCAAGGTTTGTTTATCCAGAGCAGAAGCTACTGGAGCCATAAACTGGTAGGAACACTGAAATGGCAGTTTAGACAAATCGCTGGAGGCTGAGTATGGACATCCTGGGAGCCATGGTCTTAGAGGATTCCTCACACTTCAGGGCGTTTTACCTCCAGGAACCAAACCGGGTGCTCACCATGAAGGGTCAAAAAAGATTTCCTCTGCAACAGGGGGAAAAATGAATCTTCGTAAAATACACCAAAGTATTCTCCATAATAAAGTTCTACTTTATTGAACGTGTCTTTTACTTTCTGTATTATTACGCTGTGACATTTCTGGGTCTTGCTGACCCTGGAAGGGACTGCCCTCCCAGGGTTATCTGGTTCCTAGAGATAATTGATAAATAATAACTCATCTGAGAGTGTACTTTTCAATACAAGCCAACCAATCGAGAGCCCACACCCCAACTGCCACCTTTATCAGGGTCTTGTACTCTTTACCTGTCTGCCCTAATCACCCTAAACCCACATGTGAAACAACTAGGGACAGCCTCTATGCCCTAGAGCCCACTAAAATTACTCACAGTGGCCAACCCTAAACCTGCTTATCTTACCCCACCCATTTCTTCCCTCAAAAAGCATAATAAGGGTTGTTCCCATAGTTGCTCCACTACTTCGGCCCATGATGGACCCCAGCATCTCCCCTTGTTGCCCGTGGCGGTGTGGCATGTCTTCTCCTCTTAGGAACTGTGAGAATTCAATGACAATTGTCTCCTGATATGTTGGCCTAACTAGACCTCCAATTTTGCATTAGTATACTATATTTTAGAACACCTACTCTGTGTGGAAAAAAAAAAACTTTACCTGAGCCTTATCCCACTGACTTGGGAGAGAAATGAAGCAATGCTAGCCTTCCTGTTTCACATGAAGGGTAAGAAGATAAGGGGCATAAACCCAGAAACCTTTGCAAAAGTCACAGCCCAGGAACACAGGTCAACTAAAAGATTGAGATTTCGTCAGAATATGATAGAACATTCCCCCTCTCCAGCAATTTACCAGATCATCAACAGGGCTTCTGTGTAATAAGTATATTATAGCTAAAAGAGCTTCAAGGTATAGATTCTACTTAAGGAGTTTATAGGGAACTGCAAAGAAAACAAGGGAGACAAAATTAAAACTAGAGGAATTTGAAACCTCTCTTACCTTCAGCTGCAACAGAAATTAAACATACCCCAACTCCTAGTTACACTAACATAAAACCCCACACTGAAGGCTGATTTACCTTAGTTCCTATTTCCCAACATAGCATGTCTGACTTTCAACAAAAAATTACACAGCATGCTAAAAGGCAAGAGAAAATACAGTCTGAAGACACAAAGCAAGCATTAGAACAAGAATAATGTATTTTGGAATTATCAGACAGAGAATTTAAAAATAAATATAATTAATATATTAAGAGACCTAATGGAAAAATGAGGTAACATAAAAGTCCATATGAGTAATGTAGGAAGACATACAGGAACTCAAGGAAAAATCAAAAGGAAAGGTAAAAATCAAAAACAATGGAAAAAAATCTGTAAATGACTTTCCTGGGTCCCTCAGTAGATTGGACATGGCTGAGGAAAGAATCAGTGCGCTTAAAGATACATCAATAGAACTTCCAAAACTGAACAACAAAGAGAAAAAAGGATGAAAACAGGAAAAAAGAAAGCAAACCAGACCCATGGTGCAATTTTAAAAAGTACATATACACTCAATGTAAATGCCAGAAGGAGAAGAAAGAGAGAAATATGTAGAAGAAATATTTGAAATAATAATGATGGAGAACATTTGAAAACTAATAACAGACACCACACCACAGATCCAGGAATCTCAGAAAGCACCAAGGATGATTAATAGGGAAAAAAAAAAGTACATATTTAAACTGCAGAAAACAAAAGACTAAAAGAAAATCTTGGGCCAGGCATGATGGCTCATGTCTATAATCCTAGCATTTTGGGAAGACAAGGTGGATAAATCACTTGAGCCCAGGAGTTCTAGAACAAACTGGCCAACATGATGAAATCCCATCTCTATAAAAATTAGCCAGGCGGCCGGGTGCGGTGACTCACGCCTGTAATCCCAGCACTTTGGGAGGCTGAGGCCAGAGGATCACGAAGTCAGGAGTTTGAGAGCAGCCTGGCCAGCATGGTGAAACCCCAAAATACAAAAATTAGGTGGGCATAGTGGTGTGTGCCTATAATCCCAGCTACTTGGGAGGCTGAGGCAGCAGAATCGCTTGAACCCAGGAGTCAAAGGTTGCAGTGAGCTGAGATTGCACCACTGCACTCCAGCCTGGGCAACAGAGAGAGACTCCATCTCAAAATAAATAAATAAATAAATAATAGTCGGGCATGATGGTACATGTCTGTAGTCCCAGCTACTAGGGAGACTGAGGTAGGAGGATTGGTTGAGCCCTAGAAGCCAAGGCATAATTGTGTCACTGCACTTCAGCCTGGGTGACAGAGTGAGACCCTGTCTCAAAAAATAAAAAAAGAAAAGAAAAAAATTACAGAAGCTAGAAAATTCTTTTAAAAAATTAAAACTATAGAAGAATAATTACAGACCTCCCTTTTGAAACCATGCAAGCAAGAAAAAAGCAAGGTGAAATATTTAAAATGTTGAAAGAAGAAAAAAGAACCACCAACCTAAAATTCTATAATCTAATTCTATAACTTATCTGTAGAAGTGAAAAAGAATTAATTTATCAGACAAACAAAAATGCAGGGAATTTGTTGCTGGGACTGCCTTGCAAGAAATGTTAAAATAAGTTATTTAGGGAGAAGGCAGATTATATAGGTCCAAAACGTGGATTCACATAAAAAAGAGTGTCAGAAGGCCAGTGCGGTGGCTCACGCCTGTAATCCCAGCACTTTGGGAGGTCGAGGCGGGTGGATCACCTGAGGTCGGGAGTTTGAGACCAGCCTGTCCAACATGGAGAAACCCCGTCTCTACTAAAAATACAAAATTAGCCGGTCGTGGTGGTGCACGCCTGTAATCCCAGCTACTCAGGAGGCTGAGGCAGGAGAATCCCTTGAAGCCAGGAGGCAGAGGTTGCGGTGAGCCGAGATCATATCATTGAACTCTAGCCTGGGCAACAAGAGTAAAACTCTGTCTCAGGAAAAAAAAAAAAAGGTGTCAGGGAAGGAATAAATGAAGGTAAAATATTTTCTTCTTATTTTTTATCAGAAGCATAACTATTCACTTAAAGTAATAGTAGTTTATATTATAGTATTTATACTTTATTTACAGTAGTTTATATTATTAATACTAATAGTAATTTAACTATACTTTATTAATTACCCTATATGCATGGTTACATATAGGGTAATTCTAGCATATGTATAAGTGAAATAAATGACAAGAATTTTCATAAAGGATGGCAGCTATAAGGTACCTATATAACTCATACAACACATAAGCCAATGTAGTGTCATTAGAAGGTAAACTTATATTAGTGATCAACATACATGGCAAATTTTAGGGCAACCACTAAAAAAAGTGAAAAGGAATCATAACTGATATGCTAAAAGAAGAGGTAAAATGCTCAGTTAAAATCAGAAAAGGAGCGGGGCACAGTGGTTCACACCTGTAATCCCAGCACTTGGGGAAGCTGAGATGGGTGGATCACCTGAGGTCAGCAGTTCCAGACCAGCCTGGTCAACATGGTGAAAGCCCATCTCTACTAAAAATATAAACATTAGCCGGGTGTGATGGTGCACGCCTGTAGTCCCGGCTACTCGGAAGGCTAAGGAAGGAGAATCACTTGAATCTGGGAGGTGAAGGTTTCAGTAAGCCGAGATTGCACCACTGCACTCTAGCCTGGGTGACAGAGTGAGACTCCATTTCAAACAACAACAACAACAAAAAAAAATCAGAAAAGGCAGAAAAAGAAGAAAGAGTAAAAATAACAAAGAACAAATGCAATTACTAGAAAAGAATTAAAAACAGGTGGATATTAACTAATGCAGCCATATTGATAATCACTTTAAATGGGAAGGGTCTAGATACACCAATTAAAAGACAAAGATTGCTAGAGTGGATTGAAAAAAAAACAAGACCAGTTAATGTTGTCTAAAAGAAAACTGCCTAAATATAAAAACGCAGCTTAGAAGTAATGGAGAAAGATATGTTAACACAAATCAAAAGACAGCTGGAGTACTATTAATTTCAGACAAAACAGAGTTCAGAAAAAGAAAAATTATCAGAGGTGAAAGGGGATATTACAAAGTAATAAAAGGTTCAGTTTTCCAAGAAGATATAATCCTTAATGTGTATGAACCTAGCAACAGAAACCCAAAATATCTGAGGCAAAAAAACTGATAAAATTGGCAAGGAGAAATATAGTAATCAACCATATAATTGCTGATTTCTGTATTCTTCATTCAGTAATTGAATATATCAAAAAGGTAGAAAAACACTAAGGATGGAATCAACTTAAATAAGACTATCAGGCAACTTAATCTAATTGACATTTGTATAATAATCCACCTAACAACACTAATACACATTCTTCTCAAGCTCACATGAAACATTCACCAAGATAGACCACATCCTGGGCCGTATTTAGTGGAGCTAGAAGAGGGTAATAATACTGGATCATATGCCCCAAATTCTGCTTGTCATTTATTTTTTTTAACTAGATTAGGCCCTCAACAGTCACAAGATACAACACAGTCCTCAATCAGCTTTAGATTTGTTAATGCAAAAGCTCTGACCAAGGTTCTAGAGCCAGACGCCGAGACTTAGAGGGCTATTTTATTAACAAACAAATGAAAAAGAATGGGGTTCTTATTTAGGATATTTCATTAACATGGGTCAAAGAAGAGAAAAATATTGCTAGAAAAGCAATTTAAAATGCCACATCCATGAAACAGTTCTCTACAAATCAAGTTTACTCAGGAATATAAATAGTTTAAATGGTTTGACAATGTATTTCAGTCTTACTATCAAAACAGGAGTAGTAAAATGTGAAAAACACAATAAGTGGAATCAGAGACTGATTAAACTAGTGGAAGAAGATTTCCTGTCTTCTTATATATTCAAGAGATACACATTTGGTTAAAAAAAAAAAAAAAGAGAGAGAGAGAGAGAGAGAGATTTCAATCCAATTGCTCTCAAAGTGGGCATTACAAAAGGGGGAAATGTTTTAGTCACTATCAGATCAGAAAACATAGTGGAACATAAGGAAATCTAATAAAAGAAGGGAGCCAAGATCTCAGAGAGACTAAAATTATTCATTCAGTAGAAGCCAGAACTCAGGGAAATATTGAGATCACACCCTCTAAAAAGTTGTGTACTTAAACTTTAGCAAGAGCTACTGAGAATTACCTTTTGAAGGTAGAGAAAACTTGGCCAATTGGTTTTGGGCATATTTGCGATCTGGAAAGTCAGATAAAATTCCTAATGAGTTCTAGGTGAATTCCAAAAAGATTCATCAGTTTTAAGTGGAGACACAAGTATCACCTTTGTCCTGAGAGCTTGTGTCTAAGGAATATAGAATGAAAAAATAAAGCACCAAAGTGGTGAGGCATGTCAATGTAAAGCCAGTCCTCTGGTAGATGCTGTTCGAACGGAAAGTAGTCCCAGCTACTAGGGAGCCCCAGAAGTCAAGGCATAATTGTGCCACTGCACTCCAGCCTGGGTGACAGAGCAAGATCCTGTCTCAAAAAATAAAAAAAGAAAAGAAAAAAATTAAAGAAGCTAGAGAATTCTTTTAAAAAATTAAAACTATAGAAGAATAAGAATTACAGACCTCCCTTTTGAAACCACGCAGGCAAGACTACCAACTTGCCCTGGACTACCAACTGCAAAAGTTGAAGGTGGACAAAGATTTGTTGAGCATTCCTGTAACTTTCTAGTTTTATCTCAGGATGAAACCAAGCAGAGTCTGTTTAAACAACAGATAATTGGGTTGAAAAGCAGAAGAAAGGAACAAGAAAAGAGGAGCATCAGTCTTACATAAAGTAGAGAAGGAAAGAGACCAGAGAAGTGAACATGTTACCAACTCTGACAGGTGTTCATTTAAAGAGAAGGAAAGGTAATGCTAGGGGAAATAGAATGCATGGCTAAGGTTCCGAGCATCACAAAACTCCTCAGGCAAACATTTTCAAGAGTAGCTTCTCACAAATGTTTTTCAAGGGTAGTATGGATTAAATGAAGGAATGTAGGTGGAACATGATTAAGGTTCTGTCACTGGCAGAACTCAGACCTCGTTCATCCTAAGAATGCACAAAAATATAAGGAACAAAGGAGAAATGGAAATTTAAAAGTTTTTAAGATTCTGAGTGAGAAGAAAATACGACCAAAATAAGACCTGGTTGGAGGCCATTCATACAAACATCTAAACTTTGCAATAAAAAAAGAATATCCCCAACCTCACTTTTGCAGGCAGAGATATTTTCAACCTTTTGCACCAAGATATCTCTGGTTGAGAGATTTTTTTTTTTTTTTTTTAAGTTCACAAGTGAAAGATTTTGATCTAGACTGACTTTTTGCAAAGCATGTATCTTCCTTTTCTCAGGTAACTCTGAGTCCTTAATATGGTCTTTGGCAACACGAAAGTGCTGAGTTCTAGGATCATAATTTTAACCAGGTTAACTGCTTTAAGGTGTAGAGGCTCATTGCATTTAAATTTCACAGGCATCCGGGCAGTAGTGTGAAAATCTCATATATCCTATTAGCTTTCAAGATCTTTAAACCTGAAGCTCATGAGAAATTTGCATTAAAGTAATGCAGTTTCTGAGGCTCTGAAAAAAACAGCAGAGGCTAAAAAGCTTCTGAAGGATTCCAAGTGTTGAGAACCTTTCTGACTAAGCCTGAACAAAATATGACATTTGGGAGGGTATTAATTTCTCTGGACTTTGAGCTTTTAACTCACATGGGTTAAGAAGATTTGATTGCGGGTTATAATTACTTGGGTATAGGACTTTAACTGCAAAGGAATTTAATCTTTGTTAAATTCTTCTTGGATTTTGATTATAAAAGGGCATTCGTACTATTATCAATGGCAAAAACCGCACTTTTGCACCAACCTAATAAAAATGTGCAATATCTCTAGATTGTCGGATTTTCTGTATGTTGATTTTTAATCTTTGTACAGTACTTTGAGTGGGCTTTCCCAGACAACATGGCCAGACATAAATTGGTCTTTGGTTACAGCAGTGTCTTAGAATTAATTTAATTGTGTACTATTTTGGTCCATGTTAGGGCTTTCTTAGAACAAATCTGAAATAACCAATAGTGGACCCGAGATAATCTAAAACAGAAAAGCTGTTGGTATTAACATCATAAAGGTGGAAATAGGCTGGGTTGGATTCGCAGACTGTTGCTTTTGCTGACTGGTAAATCTGATGGAAGAAAGTAAGCATTTATGCCTCAGCCCTCTCTCCTTCCTTGGACCCACCTTCTCGTGAAGAAAGAATATCTGAGTTATTTCACGATGTAAGTTTTACATGTCAAGGCCAGTTATTCAAATCTATCTAATTATGGGGTGCTTATTAGCGCTGAATTTCCATCCAGCCTGAAACCATACCCTTCAAAATAAAACTTGTAATAATGTTAATATTTTGGTTTCTGCATGAATACTGTGACTCTCAGTTGGTCCAAACTCAAGGAACAGGATTGCTATTTATTAGCCACCTAAACTCCAATAATATGAAACATAATTTATGTTTTTCTGATGATTTCAGGAATATGATTTTGTTATGTTCATCAGTTAGAAATATTTTTGGCCACAAGTAACAGAAAACCTATCTCAATGGTTTAAATAAATAGAAGTTTATTTTTCTTGTGTAAATTATAATGTAGAGGTGTGTGACAGTTGGCAATGATTCAACACATCAAAGGTATGAAGGATGATGTTTCAGGGATCTATGTTTACCTTCCCTGCAAGATCAAAAGATGTTATCACAGCTGCAAACATCATAGTCACATTTAAGTTATTAAAAGGAAAGGTGGGGTGGGGAAGAGGAGAGAGATGTCAGCTACTTCTCTCTCTTTTATCAGGAATGTAAAAATCTTTTCAGAAATTTTCCAACATACTTGTTCACGTTGTGTCATGTGGTCACTTCTCACTGCCAGGAATGCTGGGAAAATGAGTAATGAGTTTTTCTAGCCTTTATGGTAGAAGGTAACAAATGCATTAGAGGCTGGTAATGCCTATCATAGTAGTCAACAAATAGTGTCAGCCACATATGGGCAGTGATGCTTTCAGAGGCTCTTGAATGGATCAAGTATTTTCCAACATTTGGGTAAAGATTTAATGTGGATGTTAACTTTCTCATTTTTTGTTCTTGTTTTGTGTATTACCATCTGTTTTTAATCTACTGCCTTATTTTTAAGAACTATATTGCTTGATGATAATTCTTTTACAGAAGAAAAAGTTCATGAGCTTTGTGATTTTTTTTTTTCTCATACTGTGGGTACTTTTTTCTTTTATTCTCATTTTACATGTCTGTCAGGGTCATTAATGTTACTGGATGTCTGACTTATAGTGTTATTATTTTTGAAGTTAAAAAATCCCATTTTAATTTTTGTCTAGCTGGTCATATTTTAGGTTTTACAAGAGGAAAATTTTATCATATTCAAGAGATTATTTATTTAAATTCTGATAATACTTGACGAAAGTTACTCAAAATGTGGCTTTCTGTTTTTTTTTTTTCTGTTGCCCTTGTTGTCACCACGTTTTCCCTCTCATCTCTTGAAGCTTAGTAAAATAGTATAAGGTGCTAGCCCTACACATTTAATCCAAATGTTTAGCTAATTTTGAGTTTCATCCAGATTGACATGGGATTCACAATAGATTTATGTTCTGCTTTTCATGAGAACTTAAAAGCATGTCCGTCAAGATTTTTTTCCCCTTCCAACTTTGAAATATTTTACTAATAGAATGGTATTATTACATTATGATGTAATGTCCGTTGACTTTGCAGAGATTTTTTTTTAAAATGTCTTGCTCTGGATTAGCATTGGCAAAAACTTGTTAAATCTGAGTGGATTTGTTTACAACATTAATTATTATAAATGTGAGTCCACTTTTTGTAAGCTTCCTGCTTCATTTGACTAGAGAAAAAGTACAACGTCATGTATGGAATTTAATAATTTGCATGCGCAAAGACTTTAGGTGAGTCTTTCCAGAAAAGGAAATGTTAAGAGAATTTAGCCTTTAAAATAAAAGCTAGCATATCTAGTATAAATAAAAAGGGTTGCTTTTCATGTATGCATTTTTCACATAACTGTTCATTTTCAAGTTTCCCACATGTGTCTTACATACAGATCATAAGACAGAAAAGGAGCACACCAACAGTAAGCAGTCCTCAGAAAAATGCTGTACATCACTTTTGCACAAGCTCTCTGCCAGAATAATTAGTGCAGAATCTGCCTCTCATTATGGATACAAGACAGGCCTTTTGCTCTTTGTGTGCACCAACTGTATCCCACCACCAGAATAGACAAGCACACAGGGCAGGGCTGGCAGTGACACTGAGGCACTTGCTGTCTTTACTTGCTGTTAGGAACCAAGGCTGCCAGACCACTGCTAACACTGATTGGCGTTCACACTTCATTTGAGTGGGTTTGCATTTGGACGCAGTCTTCAATTTCACCTTTCTTTCTATTTCCTGAGGAAAATGAGTAATTCAGTGAGGCTGGTGTGCTTTTCAATTCTAGGATTGTTCACTGACCCTCCTTTCTTTATAAAAGAAAGGTCGGCATATTTGAAACGTGTTAGATAAAAGGGTGCTATATTCAACTCCGGCATTTTAAATAGCTTTTCTTCTTTTATTATTATTTTTTCTTTCCTCACTTAGCTTAGGAGCTGTGTGAATGGTTGCTAACTGATAGCATTAGATACATAAACTCATCATTTATCTACAGAACGAGGACAAAATTAAACTAGAGAAAATGACTGTACATTAGTTTTTGGTAAGTTTGAACCAGACTTAAAAGAGGTCCCTGGGGAAAAGTTATTGGCATACATATGAGTACATGATTCTTTCCACCAAGATGGAGCAATCTGTTTTCTTCCTCATAAGGATTTGGCATCGGTCAGTGGATTTTAGAAATGTCACTCTGTAGTCAATTCATGTCAATTGAGAGTGCTGCTGATCCTCATTTGATTTTTTAAAAAGCTAAAACTTAATAATGTCAGACTGCATCAGAATTCTGAACTCTTCTTTCTGCACTAATCTCAGGAAATATAAACCACACACACACACACACACACACACACACATTTTTGTTGTTATTATTCATGGAAAGAACCTGGTTAATATGAGGCTGCAAAGAAAATCGACCTGAATTCTCGAGATCAATTAACTCTCTGGTGCAAACCACCTTGACAATTAGTCACTTCTACATTGTATTTCTATCATGGTTTTCTCCAAAATTTTGTGTAATCAAAAGACTGTAAGAAAACTTAATAGGTTATTTCAATTATGAGATAAATTCATATCTTGTGATTAGAGGAAAAGCAGCTTCTTTTGAAATAAAACTCAGATCTCAAGGTCTTTGTATGTCTTCATTCTTCCACCTGGCAATATTTTCCTGCTTTTTCCCATTCTTTTCTCCTTTATTCCCAAGTGGATCCAGCATACCTTCAAGACTTGGCTCAAATGTCTCAGTGATTACTTCTTTGACTCTGTTTCTATTCATTCATTTAAAAGGTGAAAATACTAAAAATACAAATGTATTTAGTATAGCAATGCTCTTTGTTATAAGATATAGTCTTTGTCCGATGGAGCAAGTCCATTTGATATGTGGCTAGTCTAAATTGAGATGTGCTGTCAGTATAATATACACACCAAATTTTGAAGACCCAGAATGTAAACACAAAATTTATGACTTATTAATAATGTTTCATATTATAATGATATAATAAAATATTTCAAGATGCAGGGTAAAATAAATAAGTTATTAAAATTAAATTCACCTGTTCCTTTCTGTTTTTAACATGGTTTATTAGAAAATTTAAAAATTACAAATAGGACCTAGGCATCAGATTTCCTTTTTTTTTTTTTTTTTTTTTTTTTTTTTTTTTTTTTTTTTTTGAGACAGAGTCTCGCTCTGTCCCCAGGCCTGGAATGCAGTGGCCCGGAATCTCAGCTCACTGCAAGCCCCTCGCCCCCAGGTTTAGCCATTCCTCCTGCCTCGCCCCTCCCGAGTAGCTGGGACTACAGGCCGCCGCCACCCTCGCCTGGCTAGTTTTTGTATTTTTTTTTTTTTAGTAGAGACGGGGTTTCCCATGTTTTAGCCAGGATGGTCCTCGATCTCCTGACCTCCGTGATACGCCCTCTCGGCCTCCCAAATGCTGGGTTAACAGGCTTGGAACCGCGCCCGGCCGAGATTTCTATTTGACAACTTACCTTAGACTATAAACATCCTCAGAATAAGGATTATGTTTTACTAATTTCTGTATTTAAATATCAATTACATAGAGAACGAACAGGTGCAATAAATATCTTTAACTGAGTGTATATTTTAATAGCCATCATTAACGTTCTAGAGCTAAGAACAAGATGCTAATTTGCAGTGTTAAAAGTTACTTTAGGATTGAAACATTTGATGCTCTAATTTTTTCGTATTTATTTTTTAAGCTATAACAGTTTGGGAAGAACTCTAATGTTTTCTTTGCACAGATGATTTGATTTAGTTCCCTCTACATCCTGTTTGTTCATGCCCACAATCCTGTCACTGTTATTTGGCCTGCCACATTATACAGAGATGACTTTCCTCAAACACTGCCTGATGGTTCAGCAGAGGGCCAAATGCTGTACCCCGACTTTGCCTGGCAGGATCATGAGCTAGAGATGAAATGAAAAAGATAGCAGGTAATAGCAAAATGCTTGAGCAAATCTGTTCATTCACCACTGGCATTCCAATTAGCTGTCCGGCAAGCCTCAGGAGATCCCCAAATCCATTTTTCATGACTTGTATAATGGAGAGCAAAATCTCTAAGAAATTTGTTATTGCTTTGGGAAGTCCAAGAAGTAGGTAATATATCATTTCCTAGTGGCTTCTAGAATCTCAGTTCAGTCTCTTAAGACTTTAGGATTTGGATTTTGCTTTGTTTTATTTATTTATTGGCAAAAGGTGGAGAGATGAGGACTGTGACTGATTCTTATTTGCTGTGGTCCCAAAATCAATAATTGATCAAGGAGACTAATGAGATATATCAACTAAATACAGATTGAGGATCCTTAATCCAAAAATCAAAAATCCAAAATGTTGCAAATTTCAAAATTTTGGGGGTGGTGACATAATGCCCCAGGTGAAAAAATTCACACCTGATCTCATGTGATGGGTTGCAACTATAGGTTCTTATCATGTACAAAATTATTTAAAATTGTATAAAATTACTGCCAGGCTATATACATATACATATATATATACACACACACACGATGTATATATAAAACATAAATTAATTTCATGTTTAGAGTTGAGTCCCATCCCCAAAACATTTCAGCACAGACATGCAAATATTCCCAAATCCCAAGAATATGAAGCATGAAACATTAGCATTTTGTTTGAGAATTTTGCATAAGGGATACTCAATCTGTACCACATGTAATCCTGGATTTGATTTTGGGTTAAAAAAAAAGAATATCCCTGGGACAATTCACATAAGTTGAATAAAGTCTGTAAAATAATAATAATTAGATTAATGTTAATTTCCTAATTTAGATTATTGTACTAATGTATGTACATTTACATTCATATTACTATTTTTTCAGAAAGTACATTTTTCACGTTTTATGAAATTCTGAATTCTTGACCACTTGAAGTTTGCTGATTTTTTCTAAATTCCAGTTATATTTTATAATTATATTATAATTATATTCATAGTTAAAATATTCATATTTAACTTTCTGAACCATATAGGCTTCTTCTGGTGGCCAAGTATTTTCCATAAATTATTTTAGATATTAATATAGTTTTAATCTGATGAATAAGGCTATATATACATTGAAATGAAGTTAAACCAAACATACATATGGATTTTCCATTATGTTTGTTCTCAGTTTCAACTTAAAATATGCATGTTCCACCCAAACTCTCTCTTTAAATATGCTTCAAAAATTTCAAGTTGCTCTTAGAATCCTGAGGAGATATCACATTTCATTTTATGGGAATTAACTTTCATTCCTGACTTGGGGTACTAGGAGTTATTTAACCATTTCTAGGGACAAAGTGAAAATTTTAGAAGGAATCTATGCTGACAGTATAAAACAGAGACAATAAAGTGGAGAGACTGGGATTGCAATTGTACGACCAATGATGGGACCATAACTAGAACAGTGGCAATAAAATGACACAGAGAGTCCTGTTAGAATAACCTTTTCAGAGGTAGCATCATACTATTAGAATGCCCATGTTGAGGCAGAGAGAGCTCATCTTTTCACTAGAGTTGCCAAGACTGGTGACTCAGGGGCCTGAGAGAAGGTGTCCAACAAACAGCATAGAGGGAAGGTATTTTTGCATTATTTTATTAATGCTCAACATTTGAAAAGTTTTTTAAAATATATATACTCTTTAAGATACATTTTCTGTAAAACTTTAGGTATGAGTCCATTACAGATAAGGCTAAGGGAATTTGCATGGAGAAATGTGTGAATCAATTAAGAGGGTGCTCCTGTGAAATCAGAGTCACCCACATAGATCTAAAATGTTTCATAGAAATCGCACTCACTATGGCCACTGTATTCCGTAATTTTTCAGATTTTCCACAGGACAAAAATACTCCGCTTTAGAATATTAGCATGTAAGGAAAGGGCAGCTGATATTTTCCCAAAATGTCATAATTTTTTTTTTTGCCTATGTATGTCATATGGTAAAAATATTTCTTGACAGATAATAGGGGAAAAAAGAGAGACAGTGAGAGAAATTGGGGTAGGGAATGAAGGGAGAGAAACAGGAAGGATGGATGGATCATCTGTTCCAATATAAATCCATGTAAAATAACCCAGAAAATCACTGATTGAGTCAAAGGCAGATATGAACGCTTAAAATGCTAGTCACAATCAAAAGTCTTCTTTTCATCAAAAGCTGACAGCAACTGGCCAAGGCCTTCACTAAGTGATGTGCTAAAGAATCTCCAGCCAAGAGGCAAAAATGAATAAAGCGAAAATTACTGCTATTACCCTGAATTGAAGATGACCGATCAGGCCAAGTCGACCTGTGAGGATTGAAAGTCAGTGAGCCGAAAGCTGTGTCAGAGACCTGGCCTGCCCTGAATCGCAGGAATCCTCCTTCACCCATCAGCAATAATCACTGCTAAAGGACTGTCATCGTCTACTTTTCATCATCACTAATCAGCACATGGGAGTGCCCACAACCACGCCATATCATACTTTCCTTAGGCCGAACCTGAAAACTGCCATTGTCCTTTACAATCTGACCTTTATAGAGATTTACTTTCTTCAATTTCCAAATTCTCTTTAGTATTTCTTTCCAACCTCGAAAACAAACAAAAACCCTTGACTCTGAAGTAGTGAATATATCTTAGTATTGTTTTTATATACCCTTGATTTAGATTATCTTTAATCTTAAGTGACATGAAATCATTTTTTGATAGCTTCCTTTAACTAAACTCCTATTTGTACTTTAACTGGTGGTGGTACAGTGGTTTTGCTGTTTATATCCACAGAGAATTTGATTGTTTTTCCCAAGAACCTTTCACTTCATCACCTCTACTCCTGACACAGATGCGTACACGCACAACATATAGTACACACACAACACACTTTTTATTTCACTGTCTACTAAAAAGTGAGTTTGCTTTACCAAATAGCTGACTAGATGTCAGATTTGAAGTAGGTGGTGCTGAAGATAATTCTAAGCATGCTGGGCTTAGGAATTGAGAGGGTAACTCAAATTCTATGAAACTGCATCCTTTTCTGTTATGCATTCAGCAGACATTCTCCCCAGCAAAGGGGAGTTAACTCAGGCAATGACAGGCTCTCTTGAGCTATTACATGGCAAGCTCCATTAATCCTCCAAACAAAAAGAGTGGCGGAACAAGTCTTAGTTCCAGATGTGTCTCTTCCTGCCAGCCCCTGTCCTGCCCAGACACAGGTGCCAAAGTTCTGCCCCTGCTAGTTCATACACCCATGAAAATCTAGCCTGGCAGTGGGATAGGTGCAATTGCCCTATGAACACTCAAGCATGGAAGCATCCTCTGTGTCTGGGGAGAATTTACTCCTCTGAGGCTTTCATGGCAACTCACAAGGCTACCACTGTACTAATCCCAAATGTGTGTGGCTGTTCTGTCTGACTATCCCCACAACCAGGGCTCTTGGTCCAAATCTCCAAAATGGCTTCCTCATTATGGCTCCCACAAACTGAAGCTTAACTCCAGTGACCTTGATTGTTTCTACCAATGACATCTCATGGGCTTCGATCCTGCTCCTCAAATCGACTCATACCCCTGGCACTGAGAACTGCTTCCACTCAGAGTGCAGCCACCCCAGAACAGTGGCTCTTAACACTAGGTGTGCATCAGAATCCACTCAAAGTTCAATTTTCTTTCCTCCAAATAAGAAATAGTGACTTAGGTAGCAAGGCCAGACCCAGGACAATATGTTAACAATTATGTGCAATTACAAACAATTCTAGTTTGAAAGCTGTTGCAAACGTTTATTAGAAGTAATCCAGCTACAAATCATTAAATAAAGTAATAAATATTCTGGTATGGAAACTATTGCGATAATTAGTTGCCATGTTAATCTTGGCATGATTAAATTACTACTTCAACAATTCAACAATTGCTTAAAATTAGTGAATATCCTTTTTTTTTTTTTTTTTTTTTTTGAGACAGAGTTTTGCTCCTGTTGCCCAGGCTGGAGTGTAATGGCATGATCTCAGCTCACTGCAACCTCTGCCTCCATGGCTCAAGCAATTCTCCTGCCTCAGCCTCCTGAGTAGCTGGGTTTACAGGCACCCGCCACCATGCCCAGCTGATTTTTTTTATTATTATTTTTAGTAGAGACGGGGTTTCACCATGTTGGGCAGGTTGGTCTTAAACTCCTGACCTCAGGTGATCTGCCCGCGTTGGCCTCCCAAAGTGCTAGGATTATAGACGTGAGCCACCACACCCAGCCCAGTGAATCTCCTTTCTACTCCTCTACTAATTTCCCCTGTATCTCATGCTATCTGATACTTCTCAGCTCCCCCGACCTACCAGGACTGTTGTCATGGCAAGCTACCAGCACTATACAAAAGCAAACCTTATAAACCACTTGCCCTACCTCATCTTGCAACACAGTTCCTGTTTTGTTTTGTTTCTATTTTCTCTGGCATTTGACCTCAGGATTCATCTAGACTCCCTACTACTTATGGTTGGTTCTGATTCTGCAGCTGAAGGACTCACTTCTCTTCTTCTCTATCAGTTCAGCTTTCCCTCCAGAACAACAACCTTTAGCTGTAAACTGTCCTCAGATATTATCTGAGTCTGTTTGTGCTGCTATAACAAAATGTCTAAGAGTGAGTAATTTATAAGCAACAGAAACTTCCCTTCTGAAGCCTGGAAAATCCAAGATTAAGGCACTGGCAGATTTGGTGTATGGTAAGGGTTAGTTCCGCATAAATGGCACCATCTAAGTGTCCTCACATGGTGGAAGGGATGGAAGAGCAAAGAGCAAAAATGGTCTTAGAGTGATCTCTTCAACCACCTTCATAAAAGGGGGGCCCTCATGACAATCACTTCCCCAAAGGCCCTACATCTTGATACCATCACCTTGAGGTTTAAATCTCAACGTAAGAATTTTGGAGGAATACTCATTCAAGCCAGCCAGGCATACACAAATTTATTTCTGAGTTGTAAATTTACAGGAATTGTTTTCTTCCTTATGTTTCTGTAGGTAAAGATAGTTTAATAATACCTTTATAATGGAAGGTGGAAAAAAAGAGTTATTTTTATTTTTATAAAAAATAAACTAAATAATATAATCCATCTAATCATCCCAATCTCTGGAATCAATTCACTTTCTACAAACAGGACTCTCACCAAGTTCCTCATGGTCTTCCCTACTGATGCCCACTTTTTCTAAAACTCCTCTTGTGCACCCTCATTTAGCTAATTTCGGATGCTCTAGATGTTAGTTCTGTCCCTTTGTACAATCCTTACACGTGGATTTAGCATGCCTCTCTCCTGGTCCAAAAGATTCATTGATTTTATATTTCGAAAAGTGACCATTACTAGGTGAGACATATCACACCTGGAGAAGTGACTGAATATTTGGGAAATAGGTCCTTCAAAAAAAGCTGCTTTAATATTTTAAGTATAATTCCAAACCATATTTTGGAAAACTTTCAAAAACCACATATTGCTTCTATAATAAAATCTATAAAACAGAAAGTTCATTTCCATTCATTTACCAACTATTCATCACATGCATACTATGTAGCAGACATGAGTCTAGCTGCAAGGCAAGCTTTGCTGGCTTAGTAAAAGGAAGCAGACAAGCTGGGGATAGTGCTGAGAAAAGATGGTCAAAGTAAAATATGGGGAAGGTTCTACAAAGTGGAAAATGACTTTTCCACTACTTTTGATGCAGTTTACTACATCACATCTCAACTCTGAATATTTTTTAGCAGCCTTGATAACATAGCTTCACCTAAGTCATTATAGAAGATGGAATAGTGGACCCAAAAAGATATGCCCATGCTGTAATTCCTGGAGTGTGTGAATGTGATCTTATCCAGGTAAGAGCTAAATCCAGTGACAAGTGTCCTTTCCGGAGACACACAGGGAGAAGAGGAGATGGTCATGTGAAGACAGAGGCTGAGACTGGAGTGATTACATCCACAAGCCAAGGAATACCACCAGAAGCTGAAAGAGGTAAAGAGAAACTCCTCCCTGGAGCCTTCAGAGAGAGCGTGACCCTGCCAGCACACTTTAATTTCAGACCGTGACCTGCAGAATTGTGAGAGAATACATTTCTGTTGTTTTAAGCCACCAAGCTTGTGTTAATTTGTTATAGCAATCACAGTAAACTAATGAAGCCATATCCTCTCATTTGCACTCAAGTTTCCACACCCTATAGCAACAGAGGGTGTGTATAGTTGATACATAATAAACTCTTAATGGACTCCAGACCAATGTTTTATATAGTTTAAAAACTAGCTCTGGGGTAGGGGAGAGGGTTGAGGGCAGCCCAAATTGATTCAAAATTATTCTTCTGCTCATACAACATTCATAATCTTACTCTAGAAAAAAATATGGTAAAATACAGTATATTTTTCTTTCCTTGCTTACCATAAGCTATACCAAACAAGAAAGGAAAAACACAGCACAAATAATTTTGATATTTTTTCAAACACAACATGCTCAATTTTTGAGAAAATTATTCTCTAAATCATTTCAGAAATATTCTTTATCTTTTCCATAGGAAAAGGGTCCATTGATTGGACCCTTATTTTTATTCTTTTCTTATCTAAAACATCTCCCATTAATCTCTTCTCTTTAGCTAACTAACACAAACATGACTTTTCATTTGGCAAGAATGGATTTGGAAATCCAATATTTATTCTGAAGCCATTCAGAGTTCTAACTTTGTTACCTAGTTATTATAAATTAAACCACAAACCAAGACTGTACAATACTCAATGCTAAATGTAAAGAAGTTTTACATTCAAATAAAATAAAAATTTCGTATAAGAACTAAGCATAAAACAGCATCGAACACACTTAGATAAAACTTAAAAGAAAACACAGAAAATGAGAGAAAAAGTTAACAGTTATATTTCTGCACACTTGACCGTAACCTCCTAAAACTACTTTGGGCTGTAATTAAGCAAAAAGATAAGATAGATGGTGAGTGGAGGAAGGGGAAATAAATAAAACTCTGAGTGGGAATTTCCTGACAAATGCGCCTTACCATTGGAGCTGAGCAACATCTGCATTGCTTGCATTTCCTTTCATTACCCCAACACCAATCACTTGCTCATTTATCATTCCCGTACATACGGCATTATTGAAATGTGATGATTCATTGCTTTCCATTGATCAAATAACATTCAGAGTTACTTTTCAAATGCTTTGCATATAGAGGTGACTAAATAACTAAAAACCTGTGCACCTTCCTTTTTAATAACACATTGAGGAAAAGATTTGGTAAACCTGATTTCTAATAATTTGTCCCTTTAGCATGGAGCCCAAGCTCTCTTCACCGGCTCCATGGACCTTCATGCCAGTCTCCCTCCATGCCTGCTCATTCCACATGCTTTCATGTGCAAACAAACAAAAAATGTGTCAACTGAGAGCACTTGTGAGCCATTTACCTTAAATAAAAATATAAAGAGAACTGGGAGCAAATGGATGTGACAATTATGTAGGAGACTCTTTAGTATGTCATCTGGGAATACAGCATGTTATACATGAACAGACCAGACTTTGTAAATCAGAAATCATACTGCCATCCTTTCAGACTGTGACTACGTGTGTGTGTGTATGTGTGTGTCTGCTGAATGGAAAGAAATACGATCTATATGTGAGTCATTTCTGTAACCCTCTGAGACCTTAGTGATATGTCATTGGAGATGTTCAGAAACTGTTTATTGATTGTAATGGACATGAGGATTTTCCTTTTCTACATTGTAGAATCTGTTAGAGATGCCAGCAAATAGAAGATTTGGGTTTAGTAATCCAAATGGAAGATGTGTTAGCCCTACTGAGAGTTTCTAGGGCCTCTACGGTATGGCAATCACACATCTAAATTCAGTTCTGAGCAAACTGCTGAAGGCAGCTGTCACCCATGCTTCCCTCCACAGGTAAGCACAGCTAAGGCAACGGCTAAATTCAACAAGAGAATGTGGGCAGCTGTGAAAGGCCAAAATCTCTTCTATATTGAATCTGAAAAATCTTGTAGTACAGCACATATTAGAGTCTCTCTTTCCCGTCCTCTTTCCTTTTCCCTTTGTCTCTGATAGGCAGAAAATGGGTGAAACATTGACATTTATAGAACACCTACCATGTGTTAGTTAAGTTGTGCACTAGGTGCTTAACCTTACTTTAACCTAACTAACTCAGTTATGATAACAGTATTGTCTTTGGAGAAACCTCAGCTCAGAATTCTTGCCAGTCCACTGTTCAGAAGTATAAACTGAGGCACAGTTAGCCAACACACACATCCACCATCTTTCAAAGGAGCGCAATAAGATCAATTGATCAATACGGAAAACTTAGGGCTGAGCCAACATATGAGCAGACGACATGGAAAAGTTTTCTTTAAATTAAAATGTAAGAAGATGATTTACTGATCACAATTAAGGTCGTAAGGAAAGCAGACTGGGGTGCAAATATTCAGAGAATGTTGCAAATACTGGTGGGAATAAGGCTATAGTTTGTAGCCTTGGTCATAGATAAGAATCAAGTCAAATGAAGTAGAAGAAAAAGAGAAGTGATCTACAACCTAGGAAAGATTAAGACAAAGGTAAGTCCAGTCTCCAAGTTGGGAGCAAATATAGCTGATAACTCCATAGGTATTAATAGTTTTAATCAGTATTTAAAGCAAATAAAGAATTAGCCAGGTGTATCCCAATGTGAATGATGTTTCCCCAGGAGGCAAAAAAGTACTGTACGGTTTTCAGCTATATCTAAGTTGTCCTCCTCCAGTTTTTGGAAACCCTCTTAGAGCTAAAGGGACACTAGAATCAAGCCTTGGTTTCCCTTCATTGCATCTTATGCATCTGTCTTTGTGTTCTGTGAATTTAAAAATGTAATATTAGCAAAAATATATCTACCCAAGAACGTGGACTAGATATTCCAATTTGAAGAGCATATATGTTATGGACTGAATGTTTAAGTCCCCCTCAGATTTATATATTGAAATCCTAACCCCCAATGGGATGGCATGTGGAGGTAGGGATCTTTGGGAGGTAATTAGGCCATGGGGATGGCACCATCATGAATGAAATTAGTGCTGTTTTAAAAAGAGACCCCAGGAAGCTCCCTTGCCCTTTCCTCCATGTGAGATTATAGTGAGAAGATGGCTGCCTATAAATCAGAAAGAGGTCCCTTATCAGACACCAAATCTACCAAAACCTTGATCTTGAACTTCCCAGCCTCCAAAACTGTGAGAAATAAAGTTCTTCTGTATATAAGCCACCCAGTCTATGCTATTTTTATGATAGCAGCCTGAATGGACTAAGACAATGAATGTTAGCAATTTTAACTATATTTTCCATGAATAGCTAATACCATTATAAAACTCTATCCTCAAATGAAAAATAAAAAATGTGACCACAATAAAAATGACATTTAAGATTCTTAACATTTACTTGGTGTATCATGTGAGACACTTTGTCTCTGACAACTCCAGTGAAAATGAGCTAAACACACAATGGATATAATGCTGCAGTGAGTTCAAAATAGACATCTTCTGTAGTATAGAACTGATATGATTTGGCTGTGTCCCCACCAAAATCTCATCTTGAATTGTAGCTCCCATAATTCCCATATGTTGCAGGAGGGACCACGTGGGAGACGACGGGGGGTCTTTCCCATGCTGTTCTCATGATAGTGAATAAGTCTCATGAGATCTGATGGTTTTATAAATGGGAGTTCCCCTGCACAACCTACTGCCGTGTAAGACCTGACTTTGCTCCTCCTCACCTTCTGCCATGATTGTGAGACCTTCATAGCCATATGAAACTGTGAGTCCATTAAACCTCTTTTTCTTTATAAATTACTCAGTCTTGGGTATGTCTTTATTAGCA
Organism: Rhinopithecus bieti; assembly: GCF_001698545.2. Lineage (NCBI taxonomy): Eukaryota > Metazoa > Chordata > Mammalia > Primates > Cercopithecidae > Rhinopithecus > Rhinopithecus bieti. The sequence continues at coordinate 61,244 of NW_016805422.1, forward strand.
GCATGACAACAGAATAATACAAGAACACACATATTCAAAACACACCTGTTTTACTTCAGCAGAAAAAAGAAAATTGTGTGTATGTTTTGTTCTGTAAAGAAAGTATAGCTAAAGAGTAACCATTGTGAAATATAGGGAATAGGTGTCCAGGTCATTCATTTCACTATTTTCTCTACTCTTGTATATGTTTGAAATTTTCATAATCAGATATAACACATGTATACTCCAGTATGTAAAGCCAGTGGCTCCTATCCCATTGGAGTTTCCCATAACCTCATTGGGAGCTGCATGTGAAATGCTTGTCTCATTCATTGATGTAGCAGGCTGTGCCATTATTCAGGTGTCTAACAGGTCTCCTTACTAGGGAAAAAAAGCACTCTTTATCCAAGTTGAATTCCTAGTCTCCATAGTAGCATTTCAGTAACTATCAATCAATGTCTTTTTAGACTAGGCCCTGACAAATTGATAATAAAGATAATCTAACACTTCAGAACTGATAAATATTGGAATAGTACTGATAAGGATGAAAATAAACATTTTCCATAAGGGCTTTTGGAGAAAAAAGCTCCAGCATTAAAGAAGTATTGGATATGCAAAATAAAAGCGCTAACACCCCATTAAGGTGCAAATATAAGACTAGGCTAGACAAGTATGCAGGTGGTACAGATTCTCTGTACTATACTCTCTCATGTAACTTGGTAGATGATAAATCCTTTGGATCTGGACATTTCGAGCGGGGAAGTTGGTCAAAATCTTAAGAGAAAAGGGTGGTAAGGATTTATCAATATATTATCTCTCCACAATCTCCAGAGCTCTGCTCCTAAATATGTTTGTCAAAGAAGAACTTGCTATTGTGAGTAACTTAAGAATTTATGAAGTCAAAGTGGCTTAGAGAGACAGGGGTCATAAATATCCTGTGAAATTATTTAAAATATTATTTTATATATAGTAATAACAAAAAAGGAAGAAAGATGATGACAGTTCACAACAAAGAAAAATATCAATGATTTCTTACATGTCTTGAATTTGTAAAAAGTGATTATGAGACAGCCAAGTAGAAAGGGGTCCCTGCAGAACCTCTGACAGGTCTGCCCACTGGGAGGAGTGTGCATTGGGGTGGAGCTTTGGGAATTTTGCGCCATTTGCAGTGGGGAAGAACTTGGCCTCTCCTGTTCTGGAGTGGTAACCAGGGTTTCAATTGGTGAGGTGGAAGCCTGCTAGCAGGACTCTTGCTTTGTTGAAAGCCCTTATTTCCCTTTTCACTCAATAATCCCTGTCCTTCTCACCCTTCAAAGTGTCTGCAAGCCTAATCTTTCATGGTTGTGTGACAAGAGCACGTCTTTTAGCTGACCTAAGGACAAAGTCCTACAACAGTTACTAAATGATACATTTCCATGATCTGTCTCTTGCTCACTTAAAAACTTGAGTATATTCTTTATAGTGATAGTCTTGCATTTGTTCTGCTTTATGCAGTCATATCCATATGCAAAGACATAAAAATCTGTTTGGTCCTTCGTCCTACTTTTATTTTTAATTAATTTATTAGTATTATTTTTAGAGACAGGATCTTGCTCAGTCTTCCAAGCTGGAGTGCAGAGGTGCAACCATAGCTCACTGTAACCTCAAACTCCTGGACTCAAATGATCCTCCCTCCTTAGCCTCACAAGTAACTAGGGCTACAACTGCATGCCACCACACCCATCTACTTTTCACAATTCTTTTGTAGAGATGGGGTCTTGCTATGTTGCCCCAGGCTGGTCTTGAACTCCTGGACTCAAGTGATCCTCCTGCCTTGGCCCCCCAAATATGCTAGAATTTTAGGAATGAACCACCATGCTCAGCCCCTCCACCCTATTTTTAAATTTTTGTCTTGTTTTGTTTTCATCTTACTAGTCAGAATAAATTGTGATTTCTGTATATTAGAAACCAAACTCTCACAAATGTGGAAAAGATATTAAAAGTATTTGTATGTTGTGTTAGTTTACTCTCACTTTGCTGATAAAGACATACCCAAGACTGGGCAATTTACAAAAGAAAGAGATTTAATGGACTTACAGTCCCATGTGGCTGGGGAAGCTTCACAATCATGATGAAAGGCAAGGAGGAACCATGTCTTACATGGATGGCAGCAGGCAAACAGAGAGAACTTGTGCAGGGAAACTTCCATTGTAAAACCATCAGATCTTGTGAGACTTATTCACTATCACAAGAACAGCATGGGGAAGACCTGCCCCCATGATACAATTATCTCCCACAGAGTCCCTCCCATAATATGTGGGAGTTATGGGAGCTACAAGATGAGATTTCAGTGGGGACACAGAGCCAAACCATATCATATGTCAAATAAGAATTGGAGTTTGGAGGCCAGGTGCAGTGTCTCACACCTGTAATCCCAGCACTTTGGGAGGCTGAGATGGGTAGATCGTGAGGTCAGGATATTGAGACCATCCTGGCTAACATGATGAAACCCCGTCTCTACTAAACACACACACACACACACACACACACAAATTAGCTGGGCGTGGTGGCAGGCACCTGTAGTCCCAGCTACTCGAGAAGCTAAGGCAGGAGAATGGCGTGAACCCTGGAGGTGGAGCTTGCAGTGCACCAAGATCGTGCTACTGCACTCCAGCCTGGGTAACAGAGCAAGACTCTGTCTCAAAAAAAAAAAAAAAAAGAAGAATTAGAATTTGGGGTAAATAATTGAACTCTCTCATTAATTAAAACATTGATTCATAGTGGCCTACCTGACCAGTGAGAAACCCTGCCTAAAAGCTCATGACTCTCATGATCATAATCTACTCATTAACAAGTTGTATCTAAATTGTAGGGAAAAAAAAAATTTACCAGCAACAATCCTATGAAAGCACATTTTAATTTCCTATCTATTTTTTTATTTAAAAATTGTTCTGGCAATCTCAAGCATGAACTACTGTATAGGAATTTTATATTTTACAATCTCTATTGCATGTTTTTCTCATTGCATACTATCAAGGCCTTTTGATCTCTCACTCTCCCTCACCCACACTCTCTTTCTGTCACTCTCATTCCCTTAACCCACAGATTATTTCTGAGAGCAAATAAAATGAAAAATGACAGAAAAGACAGATATTACATTCTTTGGTCTTTGATATTCACAATAAGTAAGGAAACAGGGTTTTTGTGTTTTTGGTTTTCCCCAGATAGTTCATAGCCCACACTCAACCAACCCCCTCCACCATAATCTAGGAGTACTATATTTGTGAGAGCTAGAAAGAAACATAAGCCCTTAAGACTTGACTTCTCTTGGGTGAAGAGGAGTGTGATGGCCCAGAAATGCCACCATCTCCTCTACATTGCTCAGGTTTTCGCTCCATTTAAGTGAATCTGTCATGAGCATTCTGTTTCCCAGAGCATCTTCCTCACTGGTCATCAGAAAAGGAAACTGACATGAAATTAAATCTCATTCTACAGGAAATATGATTGAGGGCTTTAAGCTTGTCTTGATTTGTGGAAACATGAATATCTCAAGCCATTATCGTTGGGCCAGGGGCACTAATAATAAAAGCACTGTTTGATGAAGTAAATATCTACACAGGAAGAAACCATAAAAAATGGGTAGTGAAATTAGTCACTGTTCCTGCATTGTCTTTCTGAGAAATGAGATGGGTTTAAAGTAAGTATCCTACACTTTAAGAGGGAGCCATGATGAATGATTACACTTCAACTTATCCAGCAAGGAAAATAATTTTACATCAAAACAGACACAAGGTGTCTTAAAAATTGTAGATGAAGTAAGAAATGTATTTTCTACCTTAAAAGAGGAAATAAAAGAAACAAGCAAGTAATTGCTGCCTCCTTTCAAAGGGTTAAGCGTTTCTGATTAGCTTTGGGTCATGCATCACATTTTGAGTGCCTAAGCTTAACGACACACTTCATTGAACCCCATCTAGCAAGCTTCATGCTTATGAAGGTGTTCCTCTTGATTGCTTCTCATCTGGGCTACAAAACGATTGGGTTGGAGACTGACATTGATTAAGTGCAAGAGAACCATGTTTTACTGTGACAGCTGCTAGGCCTCTGTCAACAAATCAATGTATTTTTTTTTTCTTTTCGTCTTAACTCTCCCGTTAGCATCCTGCTGTTACTAGAGATGAAAAATATCTCTGTAACTGTCTGCTGATTGACCACTTTCTGATTTGCCAATCACATAAAATGTTTGTATGATGGAAAAGACTAACCCTTCATTCTAAGCAGCTTTTTGTGCACAAATAGTGCAATTCACTGGAATTCTCTGGAGTGTGGCTGCTGCTCCTGTAATTTAGAATCACAATAAAGAGTAAGACATATTTTGCAGAAAAATGTCATGTTACTTCCTGAATTTGATTGGGAAGAGCACAACTGCACCCCGTCCATGAATTTGGGGAGTGTTTTAGCAGTGGTCTCACTCACAGATCTTCAACTGTCTAGATAAGGCAGTCATCCTTAATAGCTTTGTGCTCACAGAACACCTTTAGTTATTTATAACAGGGTGAGGTTGTTAAAAGCTGACCTCCCTTAGCATCATGCTGTGCAGGAGGTGTGGCTAGGAGATAGCAAATACAGAGATCCCCAAGCAACAGTGGTTCAAAATAGGACTTTTATAGATATATTGCTTAAAATAGCAGACTAGCCTCCAGTCTTCTACCACCAACTGTGTGGCTTGGGATTGAGCCCCGAGCTTGCTTGATTGGAACAAACACATGGGGAAAACCTATATAGAATGTGCAAATTGCTGCCTAGAGACAAGACAGAACACTCTGGGACTTTTTAATGAAAAGTATATTTTCATATGCATATGCATTTGTATATGATTTTATTTCATAACCAAATAAATAACCACAAACCAAGATTTTCACCTGGTAAAGCTTGGACAACGTGGCTTATTTTGCCTAGTTAATTTCTCTTCATGTTGTTAGTAATAAACCCAAAGGACACACAGAATTTCACTGAAAACTTGTTACATCTTCAACAGGCCAAGCCGCCAATAGGATTTCAGCACTAGAAGGTGCTACTTGATGTTGGAAGTTGAATGTAGCCATGAATTGCCCTAAACTTTCTGCCAGCTTGATTAGCAAACCACAAGAAATAATGGAAGAAGGGCTGAGCACAGTGGCTCATGCCTGTAATTCCAGCACTTTGGGAGGCCAAGTAGGGGTGGGTCACCTGGTATCAGGAGTTCCAGACCACCCTGACCAACACAGAGAAACCCTGTCTCTACTAAAAATACAATATTAGCCGGGTTTGGTGGCACATGCTTGTAATCCCAGCTACTGAGGAGGCTGCAGCAGGAGAATCGCTTGAACCTAGGAGGCAGATGTTGCAGTGAGCCAATATTGTGCCACTGCACTCCAGCCTGGGTAACAAGAGTGAAATTCTGTCTCAGAAAAAGAAAGAAAGAAAGAAAGAAAAAAGGAAAGAAGGAAGGAAGGGAAGGGAAGTGAGAAAGAGAGAAAGAAAGAAAGAAAGAAAACTCAAATCTCCTGTATAATGTGGGAAAAAAAAAAAAAACCTACCTGTTCAGATCAGGGAAAGCATCACTAACCATTTTAAAGAACACAAAGAAATAGTCCACTTAAGAGGTCAGGTTTCCAAGTGGGGTAGCACTGGACAGAAATTCTGGCTGTGTGCTGATTGTCTTCTACCTTACTCCTCCTGGGATGCCCCTTGAAGGCCCCATGCTGCACAAAATCCTGCACAACAGAGAAGAGCTACAGTAACGTCTTTCCCTTATTTCATCCAGCAGAGGAGAAACAGAGTTAATATGAAAAAGTAATGCGTCCAAAGGTTAAAAAGAGAAAGAGGTAAGATGGCCGAACTTAGTCATGAGGAAAATAGAAAGGCATCTGGAGAGGGTTCCAGAAGAATTCAGGCTAAACAGCTCTTTGGTGTTTTCTGGCACCAGTCTCCACATTTGTGGAGGTATTCTGTTATTATGAAAAAGTTAGCTTCCCCTTGCATTTAGAAAATCTCTTTTGATTGCCATAGAGAGGTCATTAGAGTTTTCAAAAATTTTGAAGTTCCCAGTAACATTTAGAAATAAAGAGTTACAAACAGTAAGTAGATAGATCTGGTTCTGTTATAAATTACCAAAATAGAAAATAAATTAGGATAGTAACAAAATCAAAAGAAATTATTTCTCATTTGACTTCATGTCCACACAAAAAGTCTCTTAGAATTGCAAGGAAATATATCACATATCTCAGAGTTTTTCTTCACATTCACCCATGTTTGCCCTATTATATTATTACTTTAAGAACCAAAAAGCTTGAACAATGGATACTATTGCATCTGTGTGATGGTTAATTATGAGTGTCAACTTGATTGGATTGAAGGATGCAAAGTATTATTCCTCAGTGTGTCTGTGAGGATGTTGCCAAAGGAGATTAACATTTGAGTCAGTGGAATGGGAGAGGCAGACCCACCCTCAATCTGGGTGGACACCATCTAATCAGCTGCCAGCATGGCTAGGATAAAGCAGGCAGGAGAAGAGGGAAGAGCAGACTTGATGAGTCTTTGTGGCCTTCATCTTTCTCCCATGCTGGATGCCTCCTGCCCTTGAACATCAAACTCCAAGCTCTTCAACTTTTGGACCCTTGGACTTACACCAGTGGTTTGCCAGAGGCTCTTGGGTCTTTGGCCACAGACTGAAGGCTGGACTGTCAGCTTCCCTATTTTTGAGGTTCTGGGACTTGGACTGATCCACCACTAGCTTCCTTGCTCCTCAACTTGCAGATGGCCTATGGTGGGACTTTACATTGTGATCGTGAGTCAATTCTCCTTAATAAACTCCCTTTCATATATACATACATCCTGTTAGTTCTGTTCCTCTAGAGAACTGTGATGAATACAATCTGTTATGAAATATCCACACATAAAAATGTTATATCAGGGCCAGTTGAGGTGGCTCACGCCTGTAATTCCAGCACTTTGGGAGGCCAAGACCGGCAGATTACCTGAGGTCAGGAGTTTGAGACCAGCCTGGTCAACATGGTAAAACCCTGTCTCTACTAAAAATACAAAATTAGCTGGGCATGATGTTGCATGCCTGTAATCCCAGCTACTCCAGAGGCTGAGGCAGGAGAATCACTTAAACCCAGGAGGTGGAGGTTGCAGTGAGCTGAGATCTCGCCACGGCACTCCAGACTAACAGACAGAGTTAGATTCTCTCTCTCTCTCTATATATATATATATAAGTCATATCAAAACATTTATAAATGTTGCACATACTCCCTTTTTTAATAACAAAATTTGATTTTTTGTTTCTCTTACTTTAATCATAAGGAAACATTTTATTCTAAAATAAGTAAAATTAAATTAGAGCAAATAAATGATTAAAACCCATTATGGCTATATTTAGTCCCAGCTTTTTTTATGAGTGAAGGGGATTCTTTATATTATCAGAAAGCTGAGATCCAAAATTAATTTTGTTTTAAGCTTTAAGAATGTTTCTTTCTCTCTGTCATATGCCTTTAAGAACTTTCCTTTTGTCTCTTCTCTCATAAATCAAAGAATAATTCCAGACATTTAGAGTTTTATTCAGCTTTTTATAACACATGGGAATTAGTGAAAACTTATATACAGAGACTCCTTTCTAATTGTCCTAACATGTTGCTGAAGAGGAAGCACTTGTCACGATGTTCTCAAGCCCAGCTTTGTCATAGGTCTAAGACTATATATTTGGAAAGACAGTTCAAGCTCCATATTGAAATTATTAACCGTGCTGGAACAGAAAGGACACATACATAGGAAAATTTAAATATCCAAGAAAGATTCTGAAGTCCATTTACATATACATACCTTTTAGGTACATAAACAGGTACATTGGATTGCATTGTATCTTAGACTGTGTTCCGTGGCAACAGATGCTGAAATGGAGAATTGCATCCAGAAGGTTAACTAAGGAAAACTCTTGAGATCTACACCTATAAGGAAGGAAAAATGGCAGAACTGAGCAGTGCGAAAAGATGACCTGCAAAGTAGCTGCTGCTGGAGCATCCACATATCCTAGGGAGCGCTGAGGATGAAATGGCCCATAAGAGTTGTGTCCACTTGAGGCAAAGGTTCTGGCCTTTATCTCCATAGTAGCCAGTTTGGGGCCTTACGCAGCTCCCTATGAGGGAGTACAAATGTGGGTGAGTCAGTTCCTACATCCACCAGCACTGCTCAGGAAAGAAAACAGCTGTGAGCTGCTAGCCACAGACATTCCAGCCAACTAAGGAATGGGTACATCAGCCAGTAGAGAGGGTCTGGGAGAAGCCAAGGATTAGCAACTGGAGAAAATATATTGTATATAGTACAGATTTTTTTTTTGCCTTAGTGTAAAAAATCAACACTTCATTTACAGTTGCTCATTTTCACAGGGAAAATATGTTCTAGATTTGATGTGTTGTTTTGATTTTGTTGTTGCTGTGTGTGTTTACATCAGCCTGATTTACTTCTAATTTAAAATTAATTCATCTTAGAATTATAAAAAGAGGAGCTTAGAAAAGATCACACAATTTCCTCATTTCACAAATAAAATAACTCTTCCCATGTCTAAAGGCTGGTCAGTGACAGAGCCATATCTAGAAGAAGGTTCTAATATAAGTTCCTTTCAGATCACCATTCTGCTTCATTAATTTAAAAATATTTGTGCTGCCTGTATTGAAGACATTGGGGAGATACAAAAGAAAACTCATGGATCCCACCTTCATGCAGCTTCCAATCTGGAGACCATTTGTGCTAAAATATGACCTGTTGTTGCTGAAAATCTTATTCTAAGAAACAGCTATCACACCATTTATATTAGCTGTTTTATGACAATCTAGTGTGAAGCCCCGCCTCTTTTCCCTGTAGAAATGTGCTGAATTTCCCATATTTTAGTTAGGAAATCAATTTTAGTAATGTTCTTCCTATCGCCTCAGTCTGTCTCTGATATGGTTTGGCTGTGTCCCCACTCAAATCTCAACTCGAATTGTATCTCCCAGAATTCCCATGTGTTGTGGGAGGGACCAAGGGGAAGGTAATTGTCATAGGTACCTGCCTTTCCCATATGCTATTCTCGTGATAGTGAATATGTCTCACAAGATCTGATGGGTTTATCAGGGGTTTCTGCTTTGGCTTCTTCCTCGTTGTTCTCTTGCTGCCGCCATGAAAGAAGTGCCTTTTGCCTCCTGCCATGATTCTGAGGCCTCTCCAGCCATGTGAAACTGTCAGTCTAATTAAACCTCTTTTTGTTCCCAGTCTCAGATATCTTTATCAGCAGTGTGAAAATGAACTAATACAGTAAGTCAATTGGTACCAGTAGAGTGGGGCATTGCTGAAAAGATACCTGAAAATATGGAAGTGACTTTGAAACGGGGTAACAGGCAGAGGTTGGAACAGTTTGGAAGTCTCAGAAGAAGAAAGGAAAATATGGAAAAGTTTGGAACCTCCTAGAGACTTGTTAAATGGCTTTGACAAAAATGCCAATAGTGATATGAACAATGAGGTCCAGGCTGAGGTGGTCACAGATAGAGATAAGGAACTCTTTGGGAACTGGAGCAAAGGTGATTCTTGTTATGTTTTAGCAGAGACTGGTGGCATTTTTCCCTTGCCCTAGAGATTTGTGAAACTTTGAACCTAAGAGAGATTATTTAGGGTATCTGGTAGAAGAAATTTCTAAGCAGTAAGGCATTCAAAGGTGACTTGGGTGCTGTCAAAAGCATTCCATTTTAAAAGGGAAACAGAGCATAAAAGTTCAGAAAATTTGCAGGCTGACAATGCAGTAGAAAAGAAAAACCCATTTTTTGGGGAGAAATTCAAGCTGGCTGCAGAAATTTGCATAAGTAGCAAGGAACCTAATGTTAATCCCCAAGACCATGGGGAAAATGTCTCCAGGCCATGTCAAAGACTTTCATGGCAGCTCCTCCCATCACAGGCCCAGAGGCCCAGGAGGAAAAAGTAGTTTCATGGGGTGGGCCCAGGGTCCCCATGCTGTGTGCAGCCTAGGGACTAGGTGCCCTGTGTCACAGCTGCTCTAGCCATGGCTTAAAGGGGCCAACACAGATCTCGGGCCATGGCTTCAGATGGTGCAAGCCCCAAGGCTTGGCAGCTTCCATGTCGTGTTGAGCCTGGGGGTATACAAAATTCAAGAATTGAGGTTTGGGAACCTCTGCCTAGATTTCAGAAGACATATGAAAAAGCCTGGGTGCCCAGGCAAAAGTTTGCTTCAGAGGTGGGGCCCTCATGGAGAACCTCTGCTAGGGAGGTGCAGAAGGGAAATGTGGGGTTAGAGACCCTACAGAGTCTCTACTGGGGCATCGTCTAATGGAGCTGTGAGAAGAGGGCCACCGTCCTCCAGACCCCAAAATGGTAGATCCACTGACAGCTTGCACTGTGTGTCTAGAAAAGTCACAGGTACTCAATGCCAGCCCATAAAAGCAGCCAGGAGGGGGGCTATACTCTGAAAAGCCACAGGGGCAGAGCTGCACAAGACTGTGGGAATCTACCTCTTGCATCAGCGTCATATGGATGTGAGACCTGGAGTCAAAGGAGATCATTTTGGAGTTTTAAAACTTGACTGCCCCACGGGATTTTAGACTTGCATGGGTCCTGTAACCCTTTTGTTTTGATCAATATCTCTCACTTGGAATAGCTGTATTTACCCAATACCTCTACCCCAATTGTATCTAGGAAGCAACTAGCTTGCTTTTGATTTTACAGGCTCATAGGTGGAAGAGACTTGCCTTGTCTCAGATGAAACCTTGGACTGTGGACTTTTGGGTTAATGCTGAAATGAGTTAAGACTTTGGGGGACTGCTGGGAAGGCATGATTTTTTTTTTTAAATGTACAAACATGAGATTTGAAGGGGCCATGGGTGGAATGATATAATTTGACTGTGTCCCCACTTAAAACTCAACTTGAATTTTATTTCCCAGAATTCTTACATGTCGTGGGAAGGACCAAGTGGGAGGTAATTGATTCATGGGGGCCAGCCTTTCCTATGCTATTCTTGTGATAGTGAAGAAGTCTCATGAGATCTGATAGGTTTATCAGGCATTTCCGCTTTTGCTTCTTCCTCATTTTTCTCTTGCTGACACCATGAAAGAAGTGCCTTTCACCTGGGTGATTCTGGGTCCTCCCCAGCCATGTGGAACTGGAAGTCAAATTAAAATTCTTTTTGTTCACAGGTTCAGGTATGTCTTTATCAACAGCATGAAAATTAACTAATACAATCTCAAATAACTATGCCCATGAGTGACAGGGCTGAGCTTCAGAATTAATTAGACCCAATTCAGGCTCAAGTACACTCTTCCTATTCTTTAAGCTGTCCTCTGTCCCTGCTCAATATAGTTTCAGGCTGATGTTCCATTTCTCCATTCATGCCAAATTATTTGTCCTACAGTCATAAATTGCTCTTTTTTAAAGAGAGTATCTGTCAACATTACATGGGCCTTCCTGATCCCTCAGTCCAATGGAGGTAACCGAAGACATCTAATTGCCAGAGATAGAAGCTACAGCTGCCAATCCTAGGGAAAAAGCAATACATCCTACCCAGTATGCTGCAACATCCTAATGTAGCACAGCAAGTTTTGGCCATGGAAACTGCTCTGTCCATATGGTGTTTCCATGTTTCTACTTGCTTCTCTCAACTTGATTTTCGTATATATGACAAAGGTGACAATGACAGCAATGATGATGATCATCATCATCATGATATCTATCAAGCACTGACAAGTAATTTTATAAATACCATCTCATTTTTATTTTGATCTACAAGAAAAGGGTGTATTTCACAATTTTTGCAAAGATGACCAACTACATATATCACCTTTCTTTTTTGTAGCATTCCATCCCCTCAAACACAATTGTCTACCCGTCCCTAGTATCCTATCTGATGCCTCCATGGAATCTTCAAAAGGCATTTCCTTGTTTCGGCTGGAGGTGTTATACCACTATCATTGTTGTTCACAATTTTACGTGCTTATTTTATTTATGTGTATTTTATGTTTGTATAAAATTTATTAGAACCACTACTGCCTTCTTTATAGCAAATTAAAATAGTAGACAAAATAGAAGGCTAAAATCCAGCATAAAATATTCTTTATACAAATGCATATCCCACTCCTTCCAACAATTCCTGCTGAAAGCCCCCAATATGGAGTCCAAATGTAAAAGTGAATCCTAATGTCACTATGCTCTGTCCCTAGAGCCTGTCTCAGCACAACTTGGCAACACACACACAAATCAGACACAACTCTAATCTCAAAGCATTGATAAGTTGCAAAATTTTCCTTGTGATTTTGATGAAGAGATCGAGGAAGAAATGATGACTTCTATCTTATAAAAACAGAAAGGTTCCCTTTAATAAATCCAAACTTATCTTCAAGTTTCTTCTCCTCCAGCAACTGCCATCTTCTATTTTCCATGAAATCCTTCTCTTTATAGTTATGTCCAATAAAATTGATCCTCTATCTTTTCTCAATCTTTCCCCAAACTGTCCACCAAATCTCATTTTATAGAACTACTTCACAAAATAAAACAAACAAATCTAGTACTTTGGGGAAGTAAAGGAAAAGAAAAACAACTAGAACCTACCTAATAGACAGCATTTTGTTCCATATGGAAGAAGGTTTAAGGGAAGACGTTGGGGTGTGTGTGTGTCTGTGTGTATGTTCAAGGTGGGGGCAGATTTCAGTGGAGCTGAGCTCATCTCTCCAAAACAACTTGCTGACCCTTTACTCCTTTTAAAAAAAAAAAAAAAAAAAAGTAATCTGAATGCCATTTAGCTTTCACAACTTTCCTCAGTTCTGGTCTTATGTTATCAACTTCCTGTTGGAAAACTCTCCCTCAATAGCCTACCAGCATCTCAACACTATTTTATTAATAAAAATAACTCATTATGTGTGCTGGGACATTTGCTTCTTTTCAACCTGTTTGATTCGTCTTATCATCAAAGTGCTCAAAATTTAAACCTTAGAATCTTCTCACCTCCTGCATCCAAGTGGCTCTAATTGAAAGTATCTCAAAGCCTTTCCCATCAGCATCTCCACGATCAAAGCCTTGCTTTAACCCTTCATATCTCTTATACAGTTTTTGCAATAGCCACTTAAATAGCTTCAATTTTCTGCCATCAGAAATTGCTTTCCTCTTTTATGTAATAAGTTCCCTATGATTAAGAACTTTTATTTTGCTGTTTATTATGGAAAATTTCAAACTGATAGAAAAGCAATGGAAATAATAAAATAAACCTAAGTACCCATCAACCAGTTTTAACAATTCACAATTCATAATTGTAATATTATGATTTATAAAAAACATATATATTTGGTATTTGTCTCCATCCCTCTCACAGAGTTCCCCAAACTCTTGAAATTTCATAAGTGATAAGAGAGATAAAGGAGAATAGACCACCTTTTGTCATTCATAACAAACTCATTTCAACTACAATTGAGTTTACGTTAATGAAGTGACTTTGGGAAAGCCCCTAGATAACTATGGGATAGAGGCTGGTTGCCAGGCTAACTAACCAAGTGATTACAGAGCTGGAATTTTAGCCCCACCCCTGACCTCCAGGTACAGGAGAAGATTTGGAGACTGACTTGATTACTAATGACCAATGATTTAATGAATTATGCCTATGTAAGGAAGGCTCCATAAAAACAGGAAAGGAATTTCAGAGAGCTTCAGGGTTGGTGAACACGTTGAAGTGCTGGGAGGGTGGCACACCTGGATAGTGCATAAAAACTCACACCTCTGAAACCACCATTGCAAAATTGTAACCAAGACAGTGAAAGAGGTCTGACCTAACAAACTCATTCTTACTTTTAACCTCCAAGCTGTCCTTGTTCATTCCTGGGCATAGGCTGAACTAACCTTGGGAGGAACTTACTTTATGATTTATAGTTTAAAACAAAGATGACAGCAAGCCTTTCCCAAGGCGAATCCTCTTCTTGCCTGGGGACTAGACTGCTGCCTTTGTAGGACTAACAAATTAGCCACAAGATTAGAAATTATGGTCTAGGAGTCATGCAGCTGGAGGCTACAAGATTCTGACCCTCCCTAAACTGCTCCTAAGATCAGTGCTTTAGATATTTTGCAGACCCTGCACCTGAGGGATCAGCTGGCACCACCCAGATTGATAAACTGGCTCATCTGATCTTGTGGCCACCACCCAGGAACTGACTCAGTGCAAGAAGACATCTTCAATTCCCTATGATTCCATCTCTGATAAACCAATCAGCACTCCTGACTCACTGGCTTTCCCCTACCCACCAAATTATCCTCAAAAACTCTGATCCCCAAATGCTCAGGGAAACTGATTTGACTAATAATAATAAAACTCTGGTCTCCCACAGAGCCAACTCTGCATGAAAATTACTCTTTCTCTATTGCAATACCCCTGTCTTGATAAATTAGCTCTCTCTAGGCAGCAGGCAAGGCAAACCCACTGGATAGTTACACCTCTTCCCCCATACCTTGCCCTATGCATCTCTTCCATCTAGCTGTCACTGAGTTGTATTCTTTTCTAATAAACCAGTCATCTGATAAGCAAACTATCTTCCTGTGTTTGGTGAGCTGTTCTAGCAAATGATGGAACATGAGAAGGGGACCATGGGAACCTCAAATTTATAGTTAGTCAGAAGCACAGGTAATAATGTGGACTTGTGTTCGGCATCTGAAGTGGGGGCAGTCTTGTGGGACTGAACTTTTAAGCTGTGGGATTTGACACGATCTCCAGATAGATTGTTTCTGAATTGAATTAAACTATAAGACACTCATAGGTGTCCATAGAGAATTGGAGAATTGCTTGGTGTAGAAGGAAAAAACCCGCACATTTGGTGGCCAGAAATGTTTTGTTAGTAAGAAGAAATACAGTGAGTTTTCCCTTACGGTTACCAACTTAATTTCATCTATGTTCCATTCCTGATTATATTGAAGTAGATCCCAGGCATTCTATCATTTTAACTCTAAATAATGTAAGACAGGAACTCTATTTTTAAAACCTAATTGCAAAACATTATCACATTTAAAAATTAACCATCATTTCTCAGTAGCAACAAATCCAACAATGTTCAAATCCTCCTGGTTGCCTTATATGTTTTTATTTTACAGTTTGAATCAGGACCTAAATACGGACCATAAATTTCAGTTGTTTCTACATCTCTTAAGTCTTTTCCACTCCATAGATGACCACTCCTTTCTTTCTTTCATTTTTTCCTTTATTAGTGTAGTTGTTACTGAAGAAAATGGGTTGTTTGTTTTATCTGGGTTTTGCAGATTGCACCCGCATGGTATGATTTAACATATTTATTTGTTCTCTATGTATTTCCTATAAATTAATAGTTAGATCGAGAGTAGTGATCTGCTTTAGATTTAACATTTTAGGCAAGAAAACTTCTTAGGTCTTCTCATGTAACTAGCGGTTAAGAGGTAAATAAGAATGGTTTGTCTCTCTTTATTTATGTTACCAGCTACTGCCTAAATCTATTAATTCATTCGTTATTTTAAGCAAAGTTATTATATTTTACTGAATCTTGATTTATTAGCTATAAATTTCTTATTAAAAAAGCACTTTTCCTCGCCAATTATTTGTTTACTCTAAACTGTGGTTTTAAGCTTTGTGCTAAATCACTTCGCAATCTAGGCCTGATCTATCTTATCTAGCTCACCTCCTCCTCCTCCACAGGCCACACGTATTTTCCCCAAGAGTGTGGTGGTTTATAAAAATTGTGTTTCAAGATAATTTTTTACATCCCCAGCATTTAGTAATGGCTGGCATATATCAGGCAATTAAGAAATGTTTGCTGAATGGGAGAGTGGATGAGAATTTCCTATATAAGTAACTGATGGTATAATACTTGTATTTATGCATGATTTCAAACACATTCAGACTTTCAGATGTTCATACCTAATGTCAGAAAGAGTTCTTTTCAACGTGAGTACAATAATGCACTGACAAGTCATATTAACTTCTAATACAACATTAGCAGTGAATTAAATGAAGACATCCTAAATTATACCATTCAAGAGATAAATGTTAGTCTAGAATAGATTTGGCACCGTGCACTCTTTGCAATATGAAGTCACTAGTTCTCAAGTATTTTCTTTTCTATCACCTGCAGTAACTAGATCATCAGTCTAAGCAGAGACAGATAACATTTGCATTTCAAAGAGAACGCTCAACAAACCTGCTTCCATTACAATGAGATTTCATTCTGAGGAACAGCGCTTATCACTCCCTTATTCTCAAAACACCCTCCCTTGCCTTAGATGATACCACACCTATAGGTTTTCCTCTTACAAATATCACTTTCAGGCTGGGTGTGATGGCTTACACCTGTAATCTCAGCACTTTGGGAGGTCAGGAAGGAAGGATTGCTTGAATCCAAGAGTTCAAGACCAGCCTATGCAACATAGTGAGACCCCATTTCTACTAAAGATACAAAAATCAGGTGGGTGTGGTGGTGCATGCCTGTGGTCCCAGCTACTTGGGAGGCTCAGGTGGGAGGATCACTTGAGCCTGGAAGGTTGAGGCTGCAGTGAGCTATGATCTCACCACTGTACTCCAGCCTGAGCAACAGAGCAAGAACTTGTCTAAAAAAAGAAAGAAAAGCAAACAAATATCACCTTTCATTCTGTGTCTACTGGCTTTTCCTTTCTGTATAGTCTTTAAATAAAAGAGTTCCTCAAACATTAAAACTAATCTTGCTTTACTTCTACTTTATATTTTTCCCCTAGGCAATGCTTATCTGCTTATCAACTTCTTATTTATTGCCCACACCTTTCATTTGAATTTTAGAATAACATATGCAAGTGTCTACTTCATCATCATCATCGTCCTGCTCTTCTTCCTTTTATTGTTTAGGATCTCAAAGGAGAGCACAACTGCATATAGTTAGAACAACTAGGAACGTGGCATCGACTCTGATGTCTCACTCTCCTTATCCCTCATATACAATAAAGTACCAGCTTTCTTTTCTGTTCTAAAAACTAATTATTTCTTGAATAAAATCATTTTCCTTTTTTAAAACATTTTAATTCATACATAATAACAATACATATTTATGGGGTACATGATATTTTGATACATGCATACAATGCGTCGTGATCAAATCAGGGTAACTGAGATATTTATCACTTCAAACATTTATCACATCTTTGAGGAACATTCAAATTCTTCTTTTTTCTTTTTCTTTTGAGATGGAGTCTTGCTCTTGTTGCCCAGGCTGGAGTGCAGTGGCATGATCTTGGCTCACCACAACCTCCACCTACCAGGTTCAAGCGATTCTCCTGCCTCAGCCACCCAAGTAGCTGGGATTAAAGGTGCCGGCCACCACGCCCAGATGATTTTTGTTTTTTTAGTATAGATGGGGTTTCACCATGTTGGCGAGGCTAGTCTTGAACTCTGACCTCAGGTGATCCACCCACCTCACTCTTCCAAAGTGCTGGGATTACAGGTGTGAGCCACCACAACTGACCCAAATTCCTCTCTTTTATCTATCTTGAAATATACAATAAATTGTTCACTATAGTCATCTACTGTGCTATAGAACAATAAAATGTATTCCTCCTAACTGTAATTTTGTACCCATTTATCAACCTTTCCATATCCACTTTCCTACTCTACATTTGCCAGCCTCTAGTAACACAAGTATACTCTAATTCTGTAAGAGCAACCTTTTCAGCCCCTACACATGACCGAAAAGATGTAGATGCCACATCTTCTTGATTTCCGTTTTTACCATCCCAGTTCAGACCATTAGAAAAGTTGTCT
The DNA here is from genome assembly GCF_001698545.2 of Rhinopithecus bieti. NCBI lineage: Eukaryota > Metazoa > Chordata > Mammalia > Primates > Cercopithecidae > Rhinopithecus > Rhinopithecus bieti. The sequence continues at coordinate 79,003 of NW_016805422.1, forward strand.
GGGACCATGGCTGATATTTTGTAATGGCTTCCCTGCATAGAATCCTGCTTTGAGTCAATTCAGAATAATGTTTTAAAGAATTCTTTCATTTTCTTGTTTAAAATCCTTTGGAGGCTTCTATTCTCTGAGGATAAAGAAAAAACTCCTTAACGTCTCCTTAAAGCTTTGCCTGATCTGGATACAGTCCTCTATTCCACTCATGAACCCCAACTCTCATTTAGGTCATAAATGGCTTCTCAATTTAATAAGTACTCTATCTTATTTAAGGAAAAGATAAGTCCTTGACACAGTGGCTATTCCCTCAGTCTGGGGTATTTGCCGTGAAAGTTGTCGGAATTAAAATAGAGTCACTGATATTAGGAAAACCCTGATAAATTGAACCAGAGAAGGCCTTGAAGAAAGGGTTCTAATGCTTGGGGCCTGGTAACAAAATCTATCACAAAAGACTGCAAAAATCACAACCTCATACAACAGCCACACAATCTGAAACAAAAAAAATACTTCTGTGAGAATATCTGCCCAGCAACTACCTATCCAACCTGGAACTGGATGCCACCCTTATTATTAATCCTTGTAGCCAAGGATAATTGTTTCAAAATGATTATGTAAAGTCCCCCTTATTTTTTTCCTTTAAAAACCTTTGTCTTCCTTCATCTCCCTGAATATACATACAGTTAACTATGGCACATATATTCCCATTGCAACACCCTGTTCCCAAAACACATGTTTCCTTTTAGAGAGACTCTGTCTGCTTGTTATTTAGGCTGACAGTGACCTCACTCTTCTGCTTCATCTAATTTATCATCAGAGCCTCATTACAATCACAATTAAATGATTAATTGTGTCATAAGTTGGGAGAGCTTTTAAAATTATTTTAAAATATTGGCCTCCTATATTCATCAGCGTTCTCTAGAGGGACAGAACTAATAGGATGGATGGATGGATGGATGGATGGATGGATAGATAGATAGATAGATAGATAGATAGATAGATAGATAGATAGGAGTTTATTAAGTATTAACTCACACAATCACGAGGTCCCACAATCGGCCATCTGCAAGCTAAGGATCAAAGAGAGCAAGTCCAAGTCCCAAAACTGAAGAGCCTGGAGTCTGATGTTCAAGGTCAGGAAGCATCCAGCACGGGAGAAAGATGTAGGCTGGGAGGCTGGGTCAGTCTAGTCTTTTCATTTCTTTCTGCCTGCTTTATATTCTAGCCACACTGGCAGTTGATTAGATGGTGCCCACCCAGATTAAGGGTGAGTCTGCCTTTCCCAGACCACTGACTCAAATGTTAACCTCCTTTGGCAATACCCTCACAGACATACCCAGGATCAATACTTTGCATCCTTCAATCCAATCAAGTTGACACTTACTATTAACCACCACACCTCCCAAACTAAGATGTGTGCTTATGAAGGCTAGAAAGATAAGGCTTTGTCAGTCTTAATCACTGATCTCTTAATTACTAGCACTGTCTCTGATGCATAATATACAGTAAATAAATACTTACTGAATAAAGAAAGGAATTAACCAATCAGTTAATGAATCAAAATTCACAAGGAAATTTCATTTTGTACTTTTGATTCCTAGGGTTTCAGGGACTTTCAGGGACTTTACATGTCTGTGTCAAAGTAAAATCTTCTGCTAAGGCATACACCTCATCTTTGAAAGCAACTAATAAATACAGTAACTGCATTTTTAGTTTTGTCCAATACAATTTTATACAACTAGCATTTATAAAGCATCTTTTAATAAGCAGCAATTAACTCAATCAGCATATATTTTACTGAATGGCAGTTATGAATACTATGCTAAAAGCCATATACTCCTTTAAAGCTCTGAATGGCTAATAGAGATTATTAATCCCCTCTGGTGCCCACCAGCATGTTATCTGCTACATAGAAGTTGCTAAAATTTTTCTATTATTTTTAGAAGCAATGAAGTAACATTGGGAAATACTAGTAGGTAAAGATTATGTAGATTATAAAGGGCTTTGTGTTCAAGCCATTCTTGACTCATATCATAGAAAGCAACCTCCACTCCATCATTCAGTTGACATAGTATCTCCACATTTTATTGCAGTGAAATTGTATTGATGGAAAATTGACTATAAGGTAACTGACAATGGATTTTTTTTAAAGTGGCTTAAATGGAGTGCCTTGCAGAAGACTGCTGTGTAAAATTCAACAGATTCACCTTGGAACATATTATAGTCTCTTATAAATGTGGAGTCTTTAATAAAGAAATTTCATCAACAAGGAAATCTCACAGAGTATTTTAATTCTCAGTAGCATATCTTAGCTTTGTTGATACTATTATTATTGAATGTTATTTGCTCTTGTATTTATACATAACTTAAGATTTGCTAGCATTCCTTAAGTTCAAATCTTTCCATCCTTACTGATTTGCCTATCTGCTTATTCTGTCGACTATTGAGGCAGATGTGCATACTCCTATAGTTAGGGATTTATCTATTTCTTCTCTTATTTCTGTCAGATTTTGCTTTGTATATTTTGAGGCTATCCCATCAGATGCATATAAATTTAAGCTTACCAGTTCTTCCTGGTAAACTCATTCAGTATTATAAAATTCCTGTTTTTATCTCTATTTTTTCATTAAGTTACTTTGACTTATATTATTGTAAGTTCACTGACTCTTCTTGATACTATATATGGTATTTCTTTTTAACATCCTCTTGCTTTTAAATTTTATTCATTCTTGTATTTAAGGTGAGTTTCTTGTAGGCAGCATATATTTGGGTTTGATTGTTTAATCCAATATAACAATGTATTTTTAAAATTGTATCATTTAATACATTTATATTTATCATAATTATTAATATATATGAACTTATGTCTACTGTTATATTATTTGAGTTTTCCACTCCATCTGCTTATTTTTGTTTTTCTTATTGGTTTTCATGTTTCTCTGTTTCTCCTCTTTTTGGGAGTAATCTTTGTATTTAATTTTCAATTAGCTTTTACTTATACATTTCTTGGTTCATATTTTATTGCTTACCTTAACAATTAGAACTTACATTCCAGATTTATTAGTATGTATATTAAATTTAAACTTTTTACACTTTCTAGACAATGCAAGAATCTAGGGCCCTTTAACTTCATTTATCTCCCCTTTTCTGCACTATTCTTTTCACATCTTAAAATTCTACATACATTTTAAAGCTCAAAATGTTTTATTACTGTTTTAAGAAGTTAATATTTACTTAGAAGATTTCCCTACAAATGTATCCTCTTTGTTGCTCTTCAGTCATTCCTACATTACATCAATTCAATCTGAGATAATATTTCAACATTTTCTTGGGAAAATATTTAAACATAACACTGTGAAAGAATTTTACAATGAACAATCATACACTGCCCACTAGATTCTACAATTAATATTTTACTAACCTCATTTCATCACATGTTTATGTAACTTCCCTCCTCTATTATTCCATTCATTCTATTTTTGAAGTATATCTAAGGAATTTACAGACCACTACATTGCTTGCTAAATGCTTCAGGATGGACACCATTAGCTACAGCTCAATATTTCTTCACAGCTATTTTATTTTAAGGTAAAATTTACTTACAAAGAAATGTACAAATCTTAACAATCCCATTCAATGAGATTTGCTGGATATGTAGCAGTATCTCACTGTGATTTTAACTTGCATTTCCCTGATACTGAATAGTTTTTCATGTGCTAATTTGCATATCTCCTGTTGTAGAGTATCTGTTCAAATGTTTTGTACACTTTTAAGGTTTATCATTTACTGTTGAGTTGCATAAGTTCTTCTTATACCCTGCATACCAGTCCTTTGTCAGATATATGTGTTGAAAACATTTTATTGTTTTTGTATATTTCTAATTCATTCTCTTAATATCTTTTGAAAATATTTTTAAAAATTTTTGACGAAGCCTAAATTATCAATTTTTTCTTCTACTGTTGTTGTTTTCTCTATTCTAAGAAAACTTTGTTTCATCCGTAAGTTTTAAAGATATTCTTCTATGTTTTCTTTTAAAGGTTTTACATTTTAAGCTTTTATGTTTAGATCCAAGACATCTCAAATTAATTTTTGGTGTAATAGGAGACAGCATTCTAGTTTATTTTTTCCATATGAATATCTAGTTGTTACAATATTATACACATAAAAGATACCCATTCCTGCATTTAATTGCCATGAATCTTTGATTGAAAATCAAATGTTAGCCTATTTCTGGACTCTCTATTCTACTCTATTGATCTATTTGTTCATCCTTATTCAAATTAAGACTGCCTTCATTACCACAGACTTATAGTAAGTCTTGAAGTCAGATAGCATGATTCCTTCAATTTTATTTTCATTTTTTAAAGATTGCTTTTGGTATTCTAGAATCCATACCAAATTTTAGAACCACCTTGTCGATACTAAAAGTAAAAAGCCCAGTGGCGTTATAATTAAGGTGGTATTTATTTTGCCCTCACTAAATGTCTAGCATCAATTATTCTTAAAATTGTCCGCTCATACCCAACTTCAGATTCATGTTCAGCATCAGTCCAGTTTCTGAAATTCAACTTGGATGCACAAACATTTATCAAAATTTCCTCAAGTATCCTCTGGCCTTAAAAGGCAATTTAACAAATATCTTTTGGTTATTGGTTGAGACATTTGAGGTCTCATCCCCATTCATCATCATCAGCCATCCAATTGTGTGATAGGATGGGTAATATCTTTATTCAAATTGTATTAATTTACCCAAGTGTAATTCTGTAAGTAAAATCTTTCTCAAATTAATATATCAGCAAACAGAAAGTAAAATTGTTTGTGGGTTCAGCAAAGACATTCCCTCTTCAAATCTCTTTCTCATACACAAATTTATATAGACATTCAATGTTTTCACTTCCTTTAGTCATTTACCAGCCTAAGATCTATTCTCGTATTATTTCTCAGCTGCTGACATGAAAATATTTTATGTGAAAAACAGAAATGTCCAAGATCATATTCACCCATCCAGCAAACATTCATGTAATGATTAAAAAGAAATAGACTCCCCATCAACTACTTCCCTCAATGCCCACCATTAAGCCAAGTATTCAGATTATTTCCAGTTATCAGACCATCACGTATTTTTTCCCTACTGTTTGGTGGGACAGAAGTCATTTCAAAAACCTGACTTAATTTACTTGGGCTCTCATCTTTACTTTTCCAGGCAGTCATGTCACTATCAAATGTATTGTCTTACACCACTTTTCTACATTTCACAATTCTCTCCTTTTCCCATTCCTAACAAATTGATAAATGCCAACTCTTTTTGATGTGTATCCCTGGATTTAGAGACCCAGTCGAGTTCTGATCCTGCCAGTTTTACATAAGAAATGATTCCAAATATGATTACTCATGACCTGAACCAAAATCTTCCATAAAATGCTTACAGCAAACCCTGAAAACTCATCCTCTCTGAAACTTCCAGGTGAAGTCAAAGCCTACATTCCAGCATAATAGATTTTTTTTTCTTTTAAATTGGCTTTATTTTTAGAGTAGTTTTAGGTTCATAGCAAAACAGAGCAGAAGGTACACAGTGTCTATATATTCCCTATCTCCTGTCATCCTCTACACAAATAGAGCTTGCTTCCCCACTATCAATATTCTGCACTAGGGTGCTATAATTGTTATAATCACTGAACCCACATTGATACATCATCACCCAAAGTCCATCGTTTACATTAGGGGGTCACGGCTGATGTTGAATCTTTTCCAGGTTTTGACAAGTGTATCCAACATTATAGTATCATACAGAATAGTTTCACTGCCCTACAAATCCTCTGTGCTCCACCTACTCACCCTTCCCTCTCCCCTTACCCCTGGCAACAACTTCTTTTTACTATCTCCATAGTTTTGCCTTTTCAGAATGCCATGTGGTCGGAATCATAAAGTATGTAGGCTTCAGACTGGTTTATTTCACTTAGTAATATGAATTTAAAGTTCCTCCATGTCTTTTCATGCCTTGATAGCTTATTTCCTTTTAGTGTTGAATAATATTCCATTCTATAGATGTACCGCAGTTTTTCCAGTCACCTACTATAGGGCATTATGGTTGTTTCCAAGTTTTGGCAATTATGAATGAAGGCTGCTATAAAAATCCATATGCATATTTTTGTGTGAACATAAGTTTTCAAAACATTTGAGTAAACACTAAGAAGCAAAATTGCCTGATCATATAAGAATATGGTTAGTTTTGTAAGAAGTTACCATAACGTCCAAAATGGCTGTACCATTTTTTATTCCCAGCAGCAATGAATAAGACTTTCTGTTGCTCCTCATTCTTTCCAGTATTTTATGCTGGCACTGTTCTTGATTCTGGCCATTCCAATAAATGTGTAGTAGTATCTTACTGTAGCTTCAGTTTGTTTTTCCTTAATGATGTGGAACATATTTTTATAGTTATTTTGCATCTGTTTATCTTCTTAGGTGAGGTGTCTGTTCAGATCTTTTGCCTATTTTTAAATCACATTGTGCCCTTATAGTTGAATTTTAAGAGTTATTTATATATTTTGGATAACAGTTCTTTGTTTATGAGATATGTCTTTTACAAATATTTTTTCCAGTCTGTAGCTTGTCTTCTCATTCCCTTGACGGTGTCTTTTGCAGTGCAGAAGTTTTTAATTTTGATAAAGTTTCATGTATCAATAATTTTTTCATAAGTCTTTCCTTTTGTTGTGTATTTCAGAAGCCATTGCAAAATCCAAGGTGATCTAGATTTTCTCCTGTGTCATCTTTTAGGAGTTTTACAGCTTTGCATTTTGCATTTAGCTCTACAAATCCATGTTGAGGTAATTTTTGTGAAGGGTGCAACATTTTTGTCTAAATTTACATTTTGTCACGTGTATGTCCAGTTGTTTCACACTATTTGTTGAAAAGACTATCTTTGTTCCATTGTATTGCCTTTGTTCTAGGCAGTAGACTATTTTTATGTCAATTAATTTCTGGGCTCTCTATTCTAGTACATTGATCAATTCAACTATTATTTTACCAATACCACACTGTCTTAATTACTGTAGCTTTATAGTTAGTCTTGAGGTCAGGTAGTATTGAGATCAGCACATCAGAAAAAAGCAAATAGAATTACAATAAAAATCATATGTTATTAAATAATGGCCAATCTTCATGGATACTACTTCATAGATATTATAATCAATATCTTATTGATTATAAGAATGTAATCAATATGTGACAAAACATAACAATGCTCAGTCAGGAAAACACACACACACGAAGATATGAAGACGTATTTTTAGATGTCACTTTACATTACAACTTAACAAAATATGATCTTGTTCTCTTAATCAGAAAAAAATATTTTCAATGTGAAATTATGTTGAATTATATTGAAATTATGAACTTATATCATCAGCTTTTTAACAAATTAACACATTTAGGTTGGTAGTAGAGAAGCTTTATGTTTCCTATTCTTCAGAGCTTCCTAAGCCAGATAAATGAGATATTTTTGACTGTATACTGAGACTAACAGATCACTACAGTTATAGATAGAATTGCTCTGAACTTAGAAATTCAAATCTCTTCAGGCCCATCCAATTCTCCCTCCCTCTCTTACCTGTTGTTTCTACCAAATCTGGCAAACTCACTACAAATATAAGCTCCAACAGAGGCAACTGGGGCAATCAAAGCAAAAGAGTATAATATCATTGAGTATGCATCGCTCTCAAGAAAGCTTTAGAGATTGTACAAAACATTCAACTTCTGGATGTTGTTTGTTGGAAATTGTCAGAGCAAGAGGAGCAATGTTTGTTCAACACAGTCATTATAGAGACTCAAGTACAAGAGATTATGTCCTTGGTAGCCAGAATGGCGCAAGAACTACAAAAGGCTGGGTTCTTTTACCTTTTGAAATGATATAGACATTTTAATTATGAATGAAAGGGGTCTTTATTCTTGAGACAGGAGTAATGGATCAAATGATCCAGACATTTCAATATTAGATTCTTATTTAAGACACATACTCCTCAGATGACACCACAGAAAAGGATGGAGTCTTTTCCAACAGGGTCAATTCTAGCCTTTACAAAGTATAAATTTTAATTTTCACCTAGTCTTTGAATCGGCAAGACTTTGGCTATGTTTGAGGGTGAGCATTACAACAAATTAAATTGTTCTGCAAAAGAAAACAGAATTTTTTGTTTTTTGTTTTTGTTTTTTTTTTGAGACGGAGTCTCACTCTGTCACCAGGTTGGAGTGCATGGTGCAATCTCAGCTCACTGCAAGCTCTGCCTCCTGGGTTCATGCCATTCTCCTGCCTCAGCCTCCTGAGTAGCTGGGACTATTGGCACCCGGCTAATTTTTTTGTATTTTTAGTAGAGATGGGGTTTCACTGTGTTAGCCAGGATGGTCTGGATCTCCTGACCTTGTGATCCAACCGCTTCGGCTTCCCAAAGTGCTGGGAGAAAAAAAAATTCTTAATTGAAGGGAGGGACAAAGAAGATAAAGCAAATGTTTGCAGACAGAAAATTGTTGACTAACACAGAAGAGTGTTGAATTTCAAGTTGATCGTGTTTCTGAAATTAAGTAAACGCCTTCCCATCACCCACAGGCACTAAACCAAACGTGTCACAAAAAAACAGGTACGTGTGAGGATTTTTTTGAAAGAGAGAGGAATCAGAAATTTTAAAAAGAGGCCCATATCCACGTTGGGTTCAATTCCAGCTGGACATAAAGGAACAACCACAAAACAAGGCAAAAATCCAGTCAATGCAGGAAACTGGTCATGATATAGCCATGAGGAATTAACATCTCATCTTGGTTTTTATCTTTCTTCCTAACCCTGGACACAGCATAGGAATCATGACTGAAAGAGGGGATGTTGAATTTTCAACAAGGCATATGTATGATTTGGATCTGTGGCTCCACCAAATTTCATGTTAGACTGTAATCTCAATATTGGAGGTGGGGCCTGGTGGAAGGTGATTGGATCTTGGGGTTGAATGTCTCATTAATGGTTTAGCACCATTCCCTTGGTGCTGTCCTTGTGACAGTCAGTTCTTGTGAGATCCAGTTGTTTAGAAATGTTGGTACCTCCTCCCCCTCTTGCTCCTGCTTCTGCTATATTTGGACAGCCTGCAGGGCTGTAAGCCAATTAAACCTCTTTTATTTACAAATTACCCAGCTTCAGTTATTTATTTATAGTGATGCAAGAACTGCCTAACACAGCACAGAATAGAAATTATGCAATATTCATGAAGATCATTAATGGTTCTAAGATCTCAAGCCCACATTGTGTTGATGACTTCTAAGTTATAATTATAAGCCTAAAAGATATAGGATACAACGGAATGCATACAATATACCTAGAGTCACTAGAGGAGGTTCTGCCCCCAGGTTGCCCATTCACAATTTGATAAATGTTACTGAACACCTACAATATCCAAGATACTGTGCCAGATGATAAAAGGACTAAAAGAGCAAGTCAGTCAGTTCCTTAACAAAGGTACTTACAGTACAACATGGGGCATAAGACAAGTATTAACATACCATAAAGACATGCAGAATGTGGTATGATTTTATGTGTGTGCGCCTGCATGTATGTGCGCACACACACACACACACACACGTTGTTTTTTAAAAAGAACTTGAAAGTTCAAAGTATGGAATATCAGTCCCCATCATTTAGGGGACAGAAGGGATTATTGGGATTGTCTTTATTACCTAATGGTTTTGGCAAAGAGCTTTAGATGCCAGCACATTTTTTTAATGTTGAGGTATAATTTGCATGTGATACATGCGATTTACATTTATACAGATCTTACATGTGCCATTGAATTAGAGAAAATGTAAGCATTCAGGTAATTTAATCTCATTTCAAGACAGAACATTTCTGTCACCCCAGAACATTCTCTTGAACCTCTTTCCAGTCAATTCTTACCACACGTACTTTTGTCCCAAACAACCACTTTTTTTATTTCTATGGATACAATTTTAACAGACAGGCAGATGTGGAGGACATAGCATGAGCAAGTGTATAATAGCTCAGGAAAAAAGCAGGGGTTATTACAAGGTGTGCATATAGGTGTGTAGTAAGAAAAATCTATCACAGTAAAATGGGGGACATAATGTTAAGAATCCTAAATACTAGCCAAGAGGAGATATTTATATTTCATTCAGAAGAAAAGATAAATCATTTAAGCAAAATGTATTTTTGTAAAATTATCCTGATCATGTGGGAAGCTCTACTGTTTTACAGTATTAAAGGGGACACAAAGGATGTTTGCACACTACCTTAATAAACCTTCGGCAATTTTGAGTAGTCTAAAATGCCTCTATCCCTTAAGCTTTGTATACTTGTACTCAGCCCAAATCTGTATTAATTTGGCTGTTATTTAAATACATTTTTCTCTTTCTTACCGTTTTCCATTTCCATTTCATCAGTGTGCATTTGCAAAAGAAAGGTTTCGTAGTAAAGAATATTTATCTGTTATAGGCCAAATTCAGAAAAAAAAAATACTGAACATTTTCCAAGATTGGTGTAACTCTTGTGTGAGCCGTTTGCCCTACTTCTTTCTTACTAAAACACACACATGAATTTGGAGGTGGAGTAACATATGAAAAAGTGAAAGAACAGACTTAAAAGTTGGGGTCCCTGTACATTTTTTGAGCACCACTTCCACCTTGGGCTGTCCTCCCAGAATTCTTGCAATGTGGAATCAATCACCTCATGTGTTGGTGCTGCTTAAGGTTTTCTGTCTTGCAGTGGAATGAATTTCTAAGTAATATGTCATGCATCCAATGCTCCTTCCTCTTAGGTTTTTATACAAGAAGGTTGGGACTGAGAGCTGAGGACAGGAGTCTGGAAATGTGATCAGTAAAACCACTGGGAATCAAAAATTCCTTCTTCCTTCTTGTTAGGTATATCGTAAAATTGTCTTGGGGGCTGTTAAAGTTTTCTTGTGGGTATATATCATCCCTCTTTTCCTAGAGTCCTTAATTATCCTCTGCTTCTGCCATTAGTACCTTGGTAATACTGAATCAAAGAATATGCATCATACCGTGGAGAAGTCCATGCAAAAGCACCATTTCCTGAAAACCATCGATTCATTGCCCCAAATAACACTTAGACATCTCACATCACTTTCTACAAGATTATTAGTCTAGCCGCCTAGGCTACTGTCCACTCAGGGTAGAGGAAACTATAATTATGTTAACATTCAGGGCCTCACACTTGTCTCAAAGTTCATTCCAATAGACCTTAAACTTGGTCTTACTGATCTTTAAACAATAAAGACTGTAAGCACCCCCAAGCATGTACACAAACAAACACACACTCATACACATACAAATGTGTACATACATCTATTTCAAGAATAATCTATAGATTTTAATGGCCATTCTGTATGATCTTTGTAGGCTTACACAACTTTGATTACTGTTGTGTAATCAACTTCAACGTGGATCTTATGATCCTACTTCTTAAAAAAAAATCAGTTGTTTTCTACCAAATATCATATGCTCTCACTTATAAGTGGGAGCTAAGCTATGAGGATGCAAAGGCTTAAGAATGATACAGTGGACTCTGGGGACTCGGGGGAAAGGGTAGGAGGGGGTGAGGAATAAAAGACTACACATTGGGTGGAGGGTACACTGCTTGGGTGATGGGTGCACCAAAATCTCAGAAATCACCACTAAAGACCTTATTCATGTAACCAGGCTGGGCGCGGTGGCTCATGCCTGGAGGCTGAGGCAGATGGATCACTTGAGGTCAGGAGTTCGAGACCAGCCTGGCCAACATGGTGAAACTCTATCTCTACCAAAAACTACAAAAATTAGCTGGGTGTGGTGGTGTGTGACTGTAATCCCAGCTACTAAGGAGGCTGAGGCAGGAAAATCGCTTGAACCCAGGAGGCAGAGGTTGCAGTGAGCTGAAATTGTACCACTGTACTCCTGCCTGGGCAACAGAGTGAGTGAAACTCTGTCAAAATAAAAGATCTTATTCATGTAACTAAACATCATTTGTTCTCCAAAAACCTATTGGAATACAAAAAGAGTTTTAAAAAATGTTTTCAGCTGTTTTCTTACACAAGCAAACTTTGTAATAATCACTTTATCAAGTACAAAAATAAAATGTAATTCAAATGAAGTTGTAAGCATTTTAAACCTATCAAACAATTAGGAAAGGTAGACATTATTACAGTATAGGCTGCTTTCTTGTGTCCTCAAATGGCAGAAAGAGAGGGGCAGAGTAGACAAAAGCATATGTATTTGTTTTTATAATATCTTGAATAAGTTGTATGGATTTTTAAAAACTAAATTATTTTGAGATAATTGTTGCTTCACTTGAAGTTGAATACCAAAAGATCCCTATACATTTTACTCAGTGTCCCCTACTGGTAACATCTTGAGAAATTATAGCACAATATCACAATAAGATATTGACATGGATACATTGAAAATACAGCACATTCTCCATCACCACAGGATGGATCTCTGAGGATTCAGTGAAGTTGTTCCTTGTATCAATAATTTGGGTTGTTTTTTTTTATGCTCAGAAATTTTTTATGGTATAGATGTACCACAGTTTATTTAACCATTCACCTATTGAAGGACATCCTGGTTATTTCCAGTTTGGGGCTATTGTATAAAAACCTGCTATAATTATCTGTATTACAGTCAGTTTGAACTGCAGTAACCAAATACCATAGACTGGGTGGCTTATACAACAAAAATTTACTTCCTCACATTCTGGAGGGTGGAAGACCAAGATTAGGGTGGGTTCTGTTCGGGGCTCTCTTCCTGGCTTGCAGATGACTGCTTTCTTGTTGTGTCCTCAAATGGCAGAAAAAGAGAGACAGAGAGAAAGAGGCAGAAAGAGATTCATCCTCCTCTCATAAGGCCACAGTCCTATATTAGAGACCCACCCTTATGACCTCATTTAAGCTTAATTGCCTACTAAAGACCCTCTGTCCAGATATAGTCGCTTTGGGGGTTAGGACTTCAACATATGAAGTTTGGGGCGACACAACTCATTCCATAGCAAACTCCATTTGTATAACTTTTCATTTCTCTGAGTCCCCCAAGTCCACTGTACCATTCTTACGCCGCTGGGCAGCATGCTGGTTGTATGTTTAGTTTCTTAAGAAATTGCCAAGCTATTTTCCAGAATGATTGTACCATTTTACTTGCCCATATCTAAGCAATCTAGTTTCTCAGCATCTTTGCTGATGTTTGGTGTTGTCATTCTTTTTTAAGCCATTCTGAAAGATTTGTTATGATGTTGTGGTTTAAATTGCACTTCCTTAATGGTTAATGAAGCTGATCATCTTTTCATGTGTGTGTGTGTGTGTGTGTGTGTGTGTGTGTGTGTGTTTAACTGGGTTGTTTGTGTTTTAAGAGTTGTTTATATATTCTAGATAACAATTATTTTGATGGATATGTGGTTTGCAAATGTTGCCTTCCAGTCTCTCACTTGTCTTTTCTTCTAAACAAGTTCATTCCCAGATCAAAAGTTCTTAATTTTGATGAAGTACAATTTTTAATCTGTTTTTTCTTTTCTTTTTTTTTTTTTTTTTCCTTTTTTGAGATGGAGTCTCACTCTGTCACCCAGACTGAGTGCAGTGGCCAGATCTCAGCTCACTGCAAACTCCACCTCCCGGGTTTACGCCATTCTCCTGCCTCAGCCTCCTGAGTAGCTGGGACTACAGGCTCCCGCCACCATGCCCAGCTAGTTTTTATTGTGTTTTTTAGTAGAGATGAGGTTTCACCGTGTTAGCCAGGATGGTCTCGATCTCCTGACCTCGTGATCTGCCCGTCTCGGCCTCCCAAAGTGCTGGGATTACAGGCGTGAGCCACCGCCTCCAGCCTGTTTTCTTTTCTAAATGGTACTTTTTAGTGTCAAGTCTAAGAATTCTTTCCCCACACCACGATCCCCGAAAAAGTCTTCCATGCTTTCCTAAAAGTTTCATACTTTTATAATTTAAATTTAAATCTGATACACATTTGGAGTTAATTTTCATATAAGATACGGGACTTATATCAAGGTTCTTATATCTGCCTGTGGATATCCAATTGCTCTAGCATCATTTGATGAAAAGGGTATCTTTTTGCTATCGAGTTGCTTTTGTGCTTTGTGAAAAATTTACTAGACATATTTGTATGCATCTACTACCTTGCACTTTATTCTAATCCATTGATTGGTGTGTCTATTCCTCTGCTAACGACACACATTTTTTAATACTATAGCTATATGTGTTAACTCTTCAAAGTGGGTAGATTGATTCTTTCTACTTTATTCTTCTTTATCAAAATTGTTGTAGCTATTCTAGTTCCCTTACCTTTCCAGTCTCCAATTTAAAAACAGTTTGTCAATATCCACACAATAACTTGGTATTTTCCTGGAGATGACCTAGAATACATAGATGAAGCTGGGCAGACTTAATATTTTAATAATATGTGTCTTCTTATACAAAAATGTAAAATATCTCTTTTCTTACTTAGCTATTATTTGATATCTGTCATCAGTGTTTATTTTTCCTCATATATATTCTGTCATTTTAAAATTTATACGTTCCTATTTAACTCTTTTGGATATTCTTATAAATAGTACCTTTAAAAAAATTTTAAATCCCAATTGTACCTTGCTGGCATACAGAAACATAGTTGATTTTTATGTATTAAACTTGTATGCTAAAACCTTGCTACACTCATTTATTAGTTCCAGGGGTGTTTTTCATTTTTATTGGTTTGTTTTGTCAATTCTTAGGGATTTTCTACATAGATAATCGTGATGGGTGAATAAATGGCACTTAGCCATGGTGTAGAATTCTTTAAAAAATATTGCTGCAGCCAGGCACCATGGCTCATGCCTGTAAATCCTAGCACTTTTGGAGGCCAAGGTGGGCAGATCATCTGAGGTCAGGAGTTCAACACCAGCCTGGGCAACATGGTAAAACCCCGTCTCTACTAAAAATACAAAAATTAGCCAGCTGTGGTGGCGCATGCCTGTAATCCCAGCTACTCGGGAGGCCGACACAGGAGAGTTGCTCGAACCCAGGAAGCAGAGGGTGCAGTGAGCCAAGATCGCACCACTGTACTCCAGTCTGGGCAACAGGGTGAGACCCTGTATTTAAAAATATATATATATACACACACACACACACACGTGTGTGTATATATATGTGTGTGTGTATATATATGAATTCTATGTGTTAATATATATTTAAGGATATTTGCCTCTATTTTCATGAGATATATTGATTGGTAGTTTATTTTAGTAATGTTAGTAATATCTCTGATTTTTGGTCTCAGAGTAATTTTAGCTTTATAAAATAAGTTTGAAAGTGTTCTCTCCCATTCCATTTTCTATGAGAGATTTTCTAGAATTAGTATTAACTTAAAAAAATGTTTGATAGCATTCTCCAGGGAAACCATCTTGGCTTGCATTTCTTTTTGGGGAGTTTTAAAAGTATAGTCTAATTTTCTTAAGAGTTATAGGCCTATTCAAATTGCCTATTACATATAAGGCAATTTGTTGTAATTTGTGTTTTTTGAGAAATTGATCCAGTTCATATAAATTGTGAAATTTATAAATTTATGTTCATAGAATTTCTCATAGTAGATCCTTATTTTTTTGATGTCTATAGGATTTGTACTGATATCTTCTCATTTATTCCTGAGACTGATATTTGTGTCTTTTATTAGTCTTACCAGAGGATTATCAATGTTATTTTTCAAAGAATTCATTATTTTATTTACTTATTTTCTCTATTGTTTTACTGTTTTTAATATTGTTGATTTCTGCTCTTATCTTTATTATGTCCTTCCTTCTCCTTGCTTCAGGTTTATTTTGCTCTTACTTTTCCAGATTTTGAAGTGGGAGTTTAGATTATTGATTCAAGACTCTCTCTCTCTTTTGATATATACATTTACTGCTATAAATTTTCTTCTCAGCATTGCTTTAGTTGTAGCCAACACATTTTAGTATATTGTACTTTAACTTCTACCCATTCAATATATTTTTAATTTCCCTTGAGACTTTCTCTGTGACTTACAGAGATTATTTAGAAGTATGGGAGATTGTTTCTAAAGGTTTTGAGATTTTCTTGTTACTAAATGTTTGGAGATTTTATTTTTTATTTTTATTTTTTAAATTTTTATTATTATTATTGGAGATGGAGTCTCACTCTGTCACACAGGCTGGAGTACAATGGCATGATCATGACTCACTGCAGCCTCAACTTCCTGGGCGAAGGTGATCCTCTTATCTCAGCTTCCCAAGCAGCTGGGACTACAGGCACACACCACCACACATGGCTAATTTTCATACTTTTTTGTAGAGATGTGGTCTCCCATGTTGCACGGGCTGGTCTTGAACTCCTGGGCTCAAGTGGTCCACCCAACTCAGCCTCCCAAAGTGCTAGACTTACACATGTGAGCCATCATGCCTGGCTGATTTTTAAAAGCTCTTTTTAACCTTTTTTTTTTTTTGAGACTAGGGTCTCACTGTGTCACCCAGGGTGAATTGCAATGGTACAATCTTAGCTCACTGCAACTTCCACCTCCCAGGCTCAAACTATCCTCCCACATCAGCCTCCTGAGTAGCTGGGACTACAGGTGGGTGCCACCACACTTGGCTAATTTTTAAAAATGTTTTGTAGAAATGAGGTCTCACTATATTGCCCAGTATGGC
This sequence comes from Rhinopithecus bieti, assembly GCF_001698545.2. Taxonomy (NCBI): domain Eukaryota; kingdom Metazoa; phylum Chordata; class Mammalia; order Primates; family Cercopithecidae; genus Rhinopithecus; species Rhinopithecus bieti. The sequence continues at coordinate 95,675 of NW_016805422.1, forward strand.
AGACTGCCAGGGTTACTACCTGAGACCAACCATCATTACAGTAGTTACTACTATTACTGCTTGAGACCAACCATCATGACAGCAGTTACTACAGTTACTGCTTGAGACCATCATGACAGCAGTTACTACTGTTACTGCTTGAGACCATCATGACAGCAGTTACTACTGTTACTGCTTGAGACCGTCATGACAGCAGTTACTAGTTACTGCTTGAGACCGTCCATGACAGCAGTTACTAGTTACTGCTTGGGACCATCATGACAAGCTGTTACTACTGTGACGCTGAGACCATCATGACAGCAGTACTACTGTTACTGCTATGAGACGCATCATGACAGCAGTTACGCGTACACGTTACCTGCTGAGGACATCATGACAGCAGTTACCTTACTGTTACGCTTGAGACCGTTCATGACAGTCAGTTACTCACAGTACTGCTTGAGACCATGTCATGACCAGCAGCAATCTACATAATGTATACATGCTTGAGACCGTCAGATGACAGCAGTTACTACTGTTACTGCTTGAGACCGTCATGACAGCAGTTACTAGTTACTGCTTGAGACCGTCATGACAGCAGTTACTAGTTACTGCTTGAGACCATCATGACAGCTGTTACTACTGTTACTGCTTGAGACCATCATGACAGCAGTTACTACTGTTACTGCTTGAGACCATCATGACAGCAGTTACTACTGTTACTACTTGAGACCAACTATCATGACAGCAGTTACTACTGTTACTGTTTGAGACCATCATGCAGGACTGAACGAAGGGATGAACATAGAAAATGATAACAAAAAAAAAAACAAAAGAAAATGTTTTAAAGGAAGCGGAACTGGGGAAGAAGAGAGCTCCCTGATTCTAGTGAGCAAAGGCAGCCCCTGAGCTTCTACAGCCCTTTGTATTTATTGGGTAGCAAGAGCAAGGAGAAGGAGATAACAATTGGTCAGCTGCTTAACTGATCACAGTTCATATTATTACTAACAGGCTTCAGATGTACCTAATCACAAGAAACATTTTTGCCTGGGTCCTGACCGCCCACAGCATTCCTTCTGGGAGTCATAGGCAGTTTGTCAGTCTGCCAACATTCTGAGTTTATAAGAACAGTTTGCTGTTCACTCATATACTCCAGTGATATATTGAGTTGATCACAACCCCCAATCTTTCGGCCTCCAACAGCCCAGGCTGGTTTTGAATTCCTGGGCTCTAGCAATCGCCCTGCCTTGACCTCCCAAAGTACTGGGATTATAGGTGTGAGCCACCATGCCTGGCCTGGATATTTTCTTGTTATCTTTCTGTTAATGATTCCTAGTTTGATTCCATTGTAGTGAGAGAACACACTCTGCATGATTTCACTTCTCTTAAATGTGTTTAGGTTTTGTTTTAGGGCCCAAGATATGGTTCATCTTGGTGTGCATTCCATGGGCCCTTAAATATATATATACACACACACATATATATGTGTTTATATATATTATATATTTTATATATGTATTACATATATATGCATATATGTATATATTCTATTTATATATTATGTTTGTGTATTATATATGTATTATATGTATAAATATATAACTTGTATATATATTCTGCTGTTGGCACTAAAGTAGTCTATAAGTATTGAATACATTCTGCTAGGTGATGGTATTGTGGAGCTATTCTATATTCTTGCTGCTCTTCTGTCTAGTTGTTCTATAAATTTGGGAAAAGGGCATTGAAGTCTCTAACTATATTCATAGATTTTTCTATTTCTTCTTCTATCAGTTTTGTTTCATATATTTTGTCTCTGTCACATTATATATGAGATAATATTTCTGTAATTGGTTTATACCTCACTTTGTTATATCACATATCTGTACACTGAAAAGCACAAAGCATTGCTTAGAGAAATTAAAGAAGCACTAAACAAATGGAGATCTACACCCATGTTTATATGTCATAGGTCTTAATATTGTTAAGACATCAGTTCTTCCTAAAGATAGAGTCAACATAATTCCAGTCAAAGTCTCAGCAGGATTTCTTGGTAGAATGTGCAAATATAATTCTAAAATTCATATGAAAATTTAAAAACCTAGTATTGCCAAAATAGCTTTGAAAAAAAGAAACAATTTGAAGGACTGATTTCAAGACGACTTATAAAGAAATGGTTATCAAGATAGTGTTATAAAGGTAGACAAACAGATCAATGGAATGGAATAAGAGTCAAGAAATAGACCTAAATATATTTGGACAACTGATTTTTGATGTAGATGCAAAAGCAACTCAATGGAGAAAGGACAGTCTTTTCAATAAATAGTTCTAGGATGTTTGGATTTCCATATTCAAAAAATAAACTTCAATCCAAATTCCATACCATAAGCAAAAATTAACTCAGGATAAATCAGAGACTAAATTTAAATGTAAACTTAACACTATGAAACTTCTTGAATAAAAACAAAGAACAAAATCTTTGTATCCTTTGGTTAGGTAAGGATTTCTCAGATACAATAACAAAGCTTAATCCATAAAATAAACCAATGTCTAAAGACATTGTTAAGAAAATGAAAAGATAAGACATCAGAGTGAGAATATATGCAAATCAAATGCCTGATAGAGAACATGTATTCAGAATTTATAAAGACTGTTAAAACATTATAGAAGAAAAGTTTAACTTTTATAGAAGAAAACATGTAACTGAATAAAAATGAGCAAAATGACTGACATGAACATTTTGCCAACAAAAACATATGGATGCCAACTAAGCACATGAAAGAGTAGTGAATATCATTAGCCATTGGGAAAATTCACATTAAAACCACAGTGAGATATCACTATACATATGAGAATAGGTAAAATTAAAAAGAACAACCATACCATAGGAAGTTTTAGTGAGGATATGAGGGACTAGAATTTTCATACAGCTGCTAGAGGAAATTTAAAATAGTACAACCACTTGGGAAAATAGTTTAGCCATTTCTTTAAAAATTAATCATACACTTCCCATAGGAGCCAATCATTCCACCCCTAGATATTTATCTTAGAGAAACGAAAGTTGTATCCATGCAAAGATTTGTATATGAATGCTTATAGCCTCTCTATTTTTTTAACAGCCAAAACTGGAAATAATCCAGTGTTCATCAACAAAAGAATGGACAAAGAATCTATATATGTCCATTCTAAGGAATTCTATTTAGCAATAAAGAGAAATTAACTATTTATACGTGTTACAACATAAATATCAAAATAATTGTTCTGAATAAAATAACCCCCACAAAACAAATGTACATACTATATAATTCCATTCACATACGATTTTTGCAAGGCAAACTGATCTATAATGACAGAAAGCAGATCAGTGTTTGCCTTGGGAAATGTTATAGAGTCATAAAAAGATGGGAGGAAAGATTTGTAAAGGAGCAGATGAAGATTTTCATTATCTTGATTATGGTGATTATTTTATGGGTGCATAATTATATCAAAGTATTATATGCTTTCAATTATATAGTTTCTTGTATTTAAATTTTACTCAATAAAATTGTTAAAAATGAAAAAGTAAACAGAAAGTAATAACATATTTGGTCATACTGAGAGTTTTTGAAAGCTTGGGACTGAATTAATAGAACACCAAATATGAGAAATATAAAGCAATGACTAACTGCAAGAAAAGCAACTGATCATAAAGTGAAATTTAATTATGATATATGGTATATGTCCCTGTTGTGAATAATATTTATGTAATCAAAATAAGATATAAACATAAATATTGATTTATTAAGTCATCAGATAATCACATTAAGAGGATTGAGAAATAGTTTGTATGGATGATGGTATAAATTAGTTAAATTATACTCTCGCAAAGTAAAAGGTTTATATAGTATAAGTCATAGAGTATATAGTATAGTTATATAATGTAAATGTCACAAATCAATAACTAACAGCATAGCTATACTATTTATTAGGTGGAAATAAATGCCAGAAAAAGTAGCCTAAATGTTTATATGTAGTTGCATGTGAGGTGGAAGAATTGAGGTTTGAGAAGGGTGGACAGGAGTCTGCTGATTTTTATTATAAATTTTGAGGTATTATCTGAATTTTTAACCTATGTACTTGTATTGCTTTTATAAAAATAAAGCCTAATTATTTACAACCCTAAGAAGTTTGTAGTTCATTATGCAATTTTTTTTGACAAACATTATTGAAATTAAAATATTCATTGCCTAAAGGAAGAAAACGTTAGGTCAGAAAAGAGCCATGTTGAATAATTCAAAGCTAAGCATTCTGGGTAACTGAAATTTTACTGTATTATTTTAGTTTTGTTCTTCATAGATTTCAACCCTTCAGACTATTCTGAGATTCCTAATTCATTATACAAGGTTTATAGAACATGTGAGATTCTCAAGCACTAGAGAAATACAATTATTATTCCTATGAATGTGTCTAGTTTCTCAAGTCATAGGAAGGAGCTGGAATGTTTAAAACTTGGTGCATTGGTATAGCAGTATCTATAGTCAGATATCTGAGTTCAATCTTTCAGTTTTATCATTGGTATCACAGACGTAGATTCCTACACTTTTTGTGTTAAACTTGTACTTCATGTCAATAACAAGTTTTCAGCATGTTTGTTTTTTTTGCTATACCAAACCATAAAAAGAGGAGAAAGAATGATCATATTACCTGGGAAAGATAACAGGACCAATTCAACTCAACACATAATATGGAGTTGAGAAATAGATCTAATGTTTAAAAGTCAATAAAATTTAAGAAAATAACATTGTTCTTATTACTGTGCCCCAGCTGAAGTTAGATATTTTCTGTAAGAACATTTTGCAGAAAGAACATTTTAACTAGAGATGTAATAAAGGTGTACAATGCAATTGAGTAAGAATTCTAATAAATGAAGCAACAAATTAGTTCAAATAATGGTGTAACATATGCTCCGTCCAAATTAATACTCAGTGCTAAAATTTTATTTGTGTATATTTTCTACCTTTTATTTTTTTCATTGCCCTTGATGCTTTGATTCGAATCCAGTTTTCTATATGCAAATTTGGTTACAATTTGCCTACTAGGATGTCTTTTCTAACTCTTCTAGAAGGTCAGTAACATTAATTAGATTGTAAATGAATTACCTAGATGCATTCAAAGGGTTCTCAAAGTAAATACATTTATCATGTTATGAATTTTAGCCTTGAACCTGCATTGACTGACAAGCAGAAAAATATATAATTATGGATTATAACCTCAAATTACCAGCTTTCTACATGGGTCTGGCTGATGACAGATGCTCAACCAGTTGGCATCAGCCAGCCTCTGTCTGCAAACTATACGTGGGATCAACAGCAAAGGCTCTTCTTACCATGCTAATCAAAGTGCTGTTAATTTCAAATATCTAATTTTCTAGCAACTGAGATCAATGATGAGTTCCCAGAATGGAACCATGCATTGAGGAGACCAATCAGCACCTTTAAATTCTATGAAATTGTTTGAATTGTGTATGCTGTCATTTCAGCAAATAACTCATCCTAAGAACTGATAAATTGGACTCCAGCAAACATTGTTCTGGGTATAAGCACAGTAATCCTCAGGATTGTCAATACCAGAGCAACATGTAGAAAGCCGGTAATTCATGTTTACTGACAATGCTTTCTTTTTTTCTTTTAGATCAGTTAGCTAAGATGTCTGTCACTGCCCATGAGTTTGTATATACACTAACCATTGGCCACTTCTGTTTCCACTCTGCCTAAAACTTTCCCCGTGTCAGTGATCTTTCCAAATTGCTGTCTTTCAAAGCTATCCTTGTGTGGGGATGTTTTGGAACAGTTGTAGTTTTTTTGGCTTATCCACATACTAAGCCAACTGATCCTTTCCTTTTCAGTCAGCTGAGAACCTCTATGGGATCACAAAAAGAGTGATGTTAGGGAGAGGCATGGGTGAAAGAGAGGTGGATAATGTGAAGGTCTGAGTCACCAACTTATACCACTTATCTGTGCTGTCCAGTCCTGTTCATGCCCAGTCCTCCACTTCCATCTTTCTATGGATTGTTGCTCAGCTTGCTAGATATTCTGACTTGATGAGTATGTTAGAATCCAGTTAATGATGGGCAGTTGTGGCCTTATGGTCACTTCATAACCATAGCCAAATCCTTCATCTTTATTGGAACCCAATATTACTGTAGAAACTATTTTTCAACTGATGTATGATTTTTCACCAACAATGGCAAATTCTTGCACCAAAATCCAAATAGTGTACATAGTGATTCTCCTATTGGGGTTTGTCTTAACTCCACATGCCATCTTTTCTTCCCACAAATATCATCAATGTTTCATTTTCTTGATCATATAATCCAAACAGCAGGGCCTCCTGAACTGCAACCTGGACATGCTTCATAACCCTTTTCCACTCTTGTCCCTACTCAAATTTGGCAGCTTTTCATGCCATTTAATATATCAGAGGCATTGGTAAATCCAGGAGTTGAGTATGTTGCCTTTGGAACCCAGTGAAACCCACTGGGCATTATATGCTTCCTTCTTCATGGAAAGTAATGTGAGATGCAATGGTGAGTCTTTTGCTTTCAAGAGTATGTCTTAGAATGTCTCAGACCAATTGACCCCTAAATAGTTTACTAACGTGGTGAGCCACTTAAGCTTAATAGAATTAATCTCCCACCTTCTAAGGCATATGTGTCTCAACAATGGCCTCAACTTATTGGCTACTTCTTGATCATCTGGTTCAATTAGCATAGTGGCATCAATATAGGCACCAGTGTCATGTTGTCTGAGATGCCCAAACAGCCCACATCACTTCAGACTATTATGACAGTAGGTGGGAGAGTTAATATAGCCCTGGGACCTGTAAGGCCATAAATGTATATTCTTCTCTTCTAAGTGAATATGAACTGTTTCTGATCTCTTTATGGATAAGATGGAAAAGAAGCATTCATTTGTTCAATGGCCACATACCATGTTCCTGAGGTCATGTTAATCTGTTCTAGTATAAGTATTATATTTTGTCAGTATTGAGTTTACAATAGTCTATTGATTTACAGTAGTTTACTGTTTTCCTTCATAGTTCATCTAGATTTTAAATGAGCCATACTAGAAAAATAAATGGGAACATGAGGGGTTCCACTACCCCTGTATCCTTTTGTTTTATAGCTTTATGTCCTTAGGATAAAATATTGTATGATTTCCCATTCCTCTGACTAAGATGAGAGCCTCTTTACATGCTACTAAGCAGGGCTTCTGGCTTTTATACTCAGTATTTAATTGCTGATTAAACACTCCCTGCTTTTTATAGCTTTTTCCAAACCATTAATCATGCTTAGCACCAGCCACCCAATTTCACTCTTCTTATAGTTATTATTATCCCTTCCCCTCTCCCTCACACCCACAGATTTCTCAAATACTTGATAGATTGCCCCTTGCATGGTAGCTAGATATTAAAGTGGTCTCCCAGCAAAACACCTATCTCAGTATTCACACCCTTGTGTAGTCCTTTTCCGTGGAATCTGGATTGGTCCTATGACTTGCTTTTGACGAATAAAATACAATGGAGTGTTGCTACATAGCTTTAGATGTAAGGCTATAAGAAGATTTTTATCTTCTGCCTGGGCCTCTCAGAACACTAGCTCTTAGATCATTCTCTGATCCTGGACCTCATGTCACATGAAGCCCAAACCACAAGCAGAGACCACATTCCCTCAGAGACCACTTCAAAGCCCCACCTGAGCTCCCAGCCAACAGAGCATATCAACTGCCAGCCAGGTGAGTGAGCCACCTTAAACATCTAGCCCAACTGAACTGTCAGATGTTTGCAGTTGCAGTCAACACCAGAGAGCGACAGCATGGGAGCTCCTAAATTATAACTCTCCAGCTAAGCCCAGGTAACCAAAAAACCCTGTTTTAAAGCATAAAATTTGGGGTAGTTTGTTAAACAACAGTAATTAAAATAACTGGCATATTCTTCCTTATTCACTTTTGATAAAAAATTTTAACTATTAAAGACTTACTTTGTGCAAGGAGTTATGCATATTCCAGCTACCATCAGTGATAGAGTCGTCATCACTAGCCAACTGATATGTGATTCACTCCTGCATCTCATCTTAGTATCTGTACTATCACACCACTCTTGGTACCAGCTGATAAAGTTTGGGTTTTCCAGGAAGCAGGTTTTAAAGACACAGAGTACACAGAATATATTAGGAGTTCTCTTAGGGACAAGAGATACAGAGAGAAAGGAGAAAGGAAGGAAGAGAAGATAACTAGGCAGAAATGTTGGGGGATGTTGTGGTCTCAACAAAGACCACAATTAAATTCATAGAAAGCTCCGAAGCTACGAAAGCTTTTCAGAGTTGTCACTTGTTGTGCAGAGTGGGTTAATCTTTATGTTCCTCCAGAGAGCAGTTAATGAAAGTAGGTTGCCCCTGGCAAAAGGGCAAATGGAAATTGCCAAAGGAAATATCCTGAGGACCCTGACAGCTGAAGGCATTCAGCCACCAGAGCTCTGGCAGCTGGGAAATAAGTCCCAAAGGGAAGATCCAGGTAGTTTCTTATAGCATCCCCAACACCAACCTTCTCTCTTCTTTGCCTATTAACTTTTAACCAATATTCAGATGTTACCTCAGGTGTATGTTTCATCAGCACAGATTTCTTCACTCCCACATAATGTACATAGATATCTCCTCTACATGTTCCAAAAGCATCTTCTTCTTGTGTTACTATGGTGCTTATATAATTCTATTATAGTTGATTATTTTCTTGTCTTAGACTAGACCAGACTGCAAGCTCTAGGAGAGAAGAGAATTTGTATATTTTTTTTGTATAAACTATGATAATTACAATGCTGGAAATATAGTAATCCTTAAAAAATATGGATAGAGAAAATAGTCAAGCATTGCAAGTGCATAATGATATGGCTATTTAACCACTGTCAAATCACAGATAACCATCTTCTCTCTGCCTCCCTCCCAGGCCGTATGACTTTGATTAAGCAGGTGCTCATTTAAAGGGTAGTGGATTTGCAGTTTCAGAGTGCTTACTTCAGTGTAATCCCAGGGCTATGCTCACAGCTTTTCACTGTCTTTGAGTTTCCTGAATCCCTTTGCAACCCAGTGAAATCCAAATAATGTTTCCTGAATCAGAGACTTTTAAAAAGTAGAATGTAGAGTGTCAAACAATCTCAAAAGAATCCAGCCTATAAGACTAAGATTTGATAAATGTACTAAGCAGGATAAGGTAAGCCTGTGATGAATGAAAATGATTACACTGTTATTATTACATTTATTTTATTATTTGAAGATCACATGAACTTTTATGATTGAATGTATGTTTATAAGTAATAAACATAAGTATAAAAGTAAGCAATTCAAAATGTGCCCATACTACTACTCATCCACAGCTAGATAAATAAATATCAATACATAAACAAAGATATAAATAGGTAGATAGACATTATTTTAAATTAAAATATATTGAGTTCTTTAGGATGGCATCTTTTAATGCAAAAGCATATGTGATATGCTTAAGAGTATGCTCTTAGTCAATAAGAATCTGTTGAAAATATTGAGTCAAAAAGTAATGTTATCAGATTCTGTTGACTGGAACTTTTAGTGATCTAATTTATCTATTTTTGTTGCTGTTGTTGCTTGTGCTTTCAGTGTCATTCTAAGAATTCATTGATAAATCCAAGGTCATTAAGATTTACCCCTATTTTCTTCTAAGAGTTCTGTAGTTTTAGCTCTTAGATTTGAATCTTTGAGTTAATTTTTGTATATAATGTGAAGTGTGAGTCCGATTTTGTTTTTTTACACATGGTGAGTCAGTTATCCAAGCACTATTTGTTGAAAAAGCTATTCTTTCCCCCATCGAATAGTCTTGGCACATTTGCCAATAACTAATTGACCACAGACACATGGGTTTATTTTAGACTCTAGATTCCATTCCACTGATCTAGATGTAGATCCTCAAGCCATACCATACATTCTCAATTGCTGTTTAATTGCAGTAAGTTTGGAAATAATGAAGTATTATTTATTTATTATTATTTGTTATTAGTATAACAAAGTCCTCCAACTTTGTTCCTTTTCAAGTTTGTTGGGTTATTATGTGTTTCTTGGAATTTTAGATGAATGTGGAATCAACTTGTTAGTTTCTACAAAAATTCAGCTGGGATTCTGATAGGAATTGTGTTGAATCCGTTAATCAATTGGGGAAGTATTGCCAACTTAACAAAGTTCAATCCATGAATATGAGACTCTTTTTAATTTATTTTGATTATTTAATTTTTTAACACAGTTTCATAGTTTTCAAAGTATAAGTTTCATACTGCTTTTGCTAAATTTGTTTCTAAATACTTTATTATTCTTAATGATACTATAAGTGGAATTTTAAAGGACACTATAAAAAAATAAAAAGACAACCCACAAATTGGGTGAAAATATTTGCAAATCTTATGAGGCACTTATTTTTATTTATTTATTTATTTATTTTGAGACAGTGTCTTGCTTTGTCACCCAGGCTGGAGTACAGGGGTGTAATCTTGGCTCACTGCAATGTCCACCTCATAGGTTCAAGCAATTCTCCTGCCTCAGTCTCTCAACTAACTGGGATTACAGGTGCACACCACCATGCCCTGCTAATTTTTGTATTTTTTGGTAGAGACAAGGTTTAGCCATGTTGACCAGGCTGGTCTTAAACTCCTGACCTCAAGTGATCCACCTGCTTTGGCCTCCCAAACACTGGGATTACAGGCATAAGCCACCACACCCGGCCTGATGAGGCACTTTTATCTAAAATAAATAGAAAACTATTATAACTCAAAAATATAAATAACTCAGTTAAAAATAAGCAAAGGACATAAATAGATATTTCTCCAGAGAAGGTATATAAATGGCCAATATAGACATAAAAGGTGCTCAACATCATTAGCAATGAGAAAAACACACATACAAACCACAATGAGATACCACTTCATACTCAATAGGATGGCCATAATTTAAAAATCAGAAAATAACCAGTGTTGGTAAGGATGTGGAAAAAAATTGAAACCCTCACACACCAATGTGGGAATGCAACATGGGACAGCTGCTTAGGATAACATTCTGGTAGTTCCTCAAAAGGCTGAATGTAGAGTTACCATATGACTCAGGAATTTCATTCCTAGGTAAATACCCAACAGAAATGAAAACATGTCCACATAAAAACTTATATGCAAATATTTAGAAAAGCATTATTTAAAATAGTCAAAAGGTGGAGATATTTCAAATGACCATGAACTGACAAATGGCTAAAGAAAATGTATTACATCCATACAATAGACTATTATTCCACTTTTAAATATTATTTTATTATCAATAAAAAGGAAGTGTGACATGGCTGAATCTTGAAACATTATGCTAAGTAAGAGAAAACAGTCACAAAAGACCATATATGATATAATTCCATTTATATGAAGTGTCTAGAGCAGACCAATCTACAAAGACAAAAATTAGATTAGTAGCTATCCAGGTTAGAAGATAGTGGTGGGAAGTGATAGATAATGGGCGTGGGCATTCTTATGAAGTGATAAAAATGTGCTAAAATTGATTGTCACAATACTTGCAGAGAATTGTGAATATATTAAAAATCATTCAATTGTACACTACAAGTGTAAATTTTGACATGCGAATGTTAATTACATTTCAGCACAGCCATTACTTAAAAAAAATTAGATGAAAAAAAATTAGGACTTCTGCTTTCAGCTCCAACACATAAATAGCTTGGAAGTCATCACTACCACCCTCATAACAACAAAAAACTGAACAAACTGAAAACCAATGACTTTTCTCAGCCATCAGAGAACTGGTATCACAGGGCAAACCACAACCCCCAAATCTTCAGAGAGAGGAGAATACCTCAAACCACAGTTAAAATCAGCTTCCTAGGAGCAGAGAAGTTCCTGAAGGCAGTAACTGATACAAATAATTAAATGGTAATTTAGATAAATTGTTGCAGGGTGAGTATAGGCTAGCTTGAGAGTTAAAAATTCTGGGGATATTTTCCTTTGGAATTTGTAATTTTCAAGCTAGATTACACTCAGCCTTTAGCAATTCATCAAAATTACTATTTAAGTGTTTGTCTTTGTCTGTTCAGGCTGCTGTTACAAACTGCTATAAACTGTGTGGTTTGTAAACAACAGAAATTTATTTCTCACAGTTCCAGAGGCCAGAGAGTCCAATGTCAAGGTGCTGGCATACATAGTTTCTGGGCCCCCTTTCTGGTTCATAGATAGCCACCTTCTTGCTGAGTTCTCTTATGGCAAAAGGAGTGAGGGAGCTCTCTGGGACATCTTTTATAAGGGCACTAATCCCATGTATAAAGGCTCTGAATGAAGGGATACATTCAGTCTATGTCAGTATTCCTATCAGTTACTGACTCTGGAAGGAGGAGGAAATGATGAGTTGCTAATCAATTTCTATGGTTTCAGTTATACAAGATAAATAAGTTCTAGAAATCTGCTGTAAAACATCATACCTACAGTTATCAAGACATATTGCACAATTAAACCTTTGTTAAAAGAATAGATCTAATGTTAAGTGCTCTAACCACAATAAGATAAAATTTAAAATTTGGCACAAGTAAACTTTTAAAATACATTTATAGGAATGTCTTTCAGGTACATTTCTTATTCATGTCTTTTGTCCTAATTATCATTGAAATTGTTGTCTTGTGCTCTTTATATATCAATACTATTAATTCCTATATCATAGGTGTTGTGAATATGTTTCCTAATTGATCATATGCTGTTAAACTTAAAAAAAAAAAAAAATCTAAGCAGTTCAGTCTTGGGTGGAATCCCTATGCTTTTGCGAATTTTAGCTCCAGGAACCCTACTAGGCCCTCAAAGTGAAAATATGAGAAAAAACACCCTCTTGTCTTAGGCAGGAGGAATGCAAAAGTAAGCATTTTGAAATATATTCAGAGGTTCTCCATAAGAAAGGCTTATCCTGTCAAAAACTGTTAAATACCAGAGCCAACTCTAGCCTTCATGTCTAGAGAGGTTAAAAAAAAAAAAAACAGACTAAGAAATCTATTGGAGAGTTACAGCCCAGGGACTATATAAAGCCCAGTAAAAACTGACATAATCGTAAGATTATGGAATGTTTTCCCCTCCAAGATCACCACATCAGCAGGGCTTCAGTATAAGGATGGTAGATTAAAATCAAAAGACCTTAAAGACATAGGCTCTATTTAAAAATTCTTAGGAACACAAACAAAACAGGGAATGAAAGAAATAAGAAACTGGAGGAACCTAAATCCTCTCTCACACTCATCTATAGAAACATGAAAAAAGGGCAAGCTCCTGGATGGATTAACGTAAAGCTTCACACTGAAGGCCTAGTTACTTCAGTTGCTATTATCTGTTCCATAATGTCCAGCTTCCAACAAAAAATTACAAGTCATGTGAAAAGGCAAGAAAAACTCAGTCTGAAGAGACAATACAAGCATCAAAACCAGACATAGATATAACACAGATAGCATAATTATTAGAGAAGGACTCTTTAAAAACTGTGATAAATACGTTAAGGACTCCAATGGAAAGTTACGACAACATGAAAGAACAGATGAACAGAAAAAAATAAAATAAAACTCTTAAGAATCAAAAGGAAATGTAAAAAAGCAAAAGCAGTACAGATATGTTTACTGCAGCATTGTTCACAATAGCAAAGACTTGGAATCAACTGAAATGCCTATCAATGACAGACCAGATAAAGAAAATGTGGCATGTATACACCATGGAATACTATGCAGCCTTGAAAAAGGATGAGTTCATGTCCTTGCAGAGACATGGATAAAGCTGGAAACCATCATTCTCAGTAAACCAACACAGGAACAGAAAACCAAACACTACATATTCTCACTCATAAGTGGGAGTTGAACAATGAGAGCACATGGACACAGGGAGGGGAACATCACACATTGGGGCCTATTGAGGGGTCAGGACTAGGAGAGGGACAGCATTAGGAGAAATATCTAATGTAGATGATGGGTTGATGGGTGCAGCAAACCACCATGGCATGTGTATACCCATGTAACAAACCTGCATGTTCTGTACATGTATCCCCAAATTTAAAGTATAATAAAAAAATGCAGCAAAAAAGAAAAGCAGTATAACAAAAATGAACACCTATTTCAATATACTGAACACAGCCAAGAAAAGAATAAGTGATTTTGAAGACACATCAATAGTAACTTTCCAAAGTGAATTTTAAAATGAAAAAAAAAAAAAAAAAAAATTAAAGGAACAGAATATCCAAAACTATGGGGCAATATAAAAAAGGTATAAAATGTCTGTAATTGGAAAAGAGGAGGAGAGAGAAAGGAGAAAAACAATTTAAAGTAATACAAGCTGAGACTTTTCAAAAATTAATGATATACATCAAACCACAGACCTGAGAAGCTCCAAAAAATCCAATCAGGATAAACAGAAGAAAAAAACAACCTATACCTGGGAATATCATATTCAAACTTCAGAAAACCAAAGAAAAGGAGAGTGTCTTGAAAGAAGTAAGAAGGGGAGGGAATAAGCATTTTACCTATTAGACGGTCAAGGAAAGGAACTGCACTTGACTTCTCGTCAAAAAACATGAAAACAAGAAAAGAGCAGAGTGAAATATTTACAGTACTGAAAGGAAGACAAACACCACCCTAGAAATCTGTATCTAGTGAAATTATCCTTCAAAAGTAAGAGAGAAATGAAGACTTTCTCAAACAAAAGCTGAGAGAATTTATCACCAATATACCTCCCCGACAAGAAAATATTAAAATCCTGAGGGAGAAGGGAAATGACACAGCTCTAAAACTTGGATCCACATAAAGGAAGGAAAAGCATAAGAAAAGAAATAAGTAAAAATAAAATAGATTCCTTTTCTCTTCTTGTTAATCCATCTAACAGATAATCATTTGTTCAAAGCAAAAATAACAATATTGTATTGGGTGATTATAGCATATGGATAAGTGAAATGAAAGACAGCAACGTTATACGGTTAGGGAGGGAGAACCGGGAATGCTATATTGTAAGGTGCCTGCACTGTCCCTCGCATGTTATTTGCAAGTGAACTTAGATTAGTTTTAAATGTATTTTGCAAACTCTAGTGCAGCCACATAAAAGTATTTAAAAAGAAGTAGAATTAATATGTCATGAAGAAGATATAATCGAGGCATATAAAATGCTCAGTCAAAACCAGGAAAGCAGAAAAAGAGGGAAGATAAAAAAAGAAACAAGTGAAATGAACAGATACCATTTACAAACATGTTACATATTAATACAACTTTGTAACAATCATTTTATGTTTTAATACTGGTCTAAATATTACCAATTAAACGATGGAGTCTAGCTTTAAATACGAAGACACAGATTTAAAGTAAAGGAATATATTTTAAAAACATGTTAATACTAATCAAAGGAAAGCTAGAGTAGCTATATTAATCTCAGACAAAGAACACTTCAGAGCGAGGAAAATGATGGGGTACAAAGAAGGTTATTACATAAATGACAAAGGGGTCAGAAAGTAAAACAGTTCTTAATGCGTATGTACTCAACAACAGAGCATCAAAATACATGAGGCAAAAACTGATAGAACTGCAAGGAGAAATAGATGAATTCACTGTGATAGTTGGAGACTTCGACACCTTTCTGTCAGTGATTGACAGGTTTAGAAGTTAGAAAATGAGCAGGGATAGAGTTGACCTGAACATGAGTTTCAATGAACTTGATCTATTCAGTATATACAGGATACTTCATCCAACGACTCCAGTGACAGAGGAATACAAGTTATTGTTTTGTTTTGTTTTTGAGTCAGAGTCTCGCTCTGTCACCCACGCTGGAATGCAATGGTGTGATCTCAGCTCACTACAACCTGTGCCTCTCAGGTTCAAGCAGTTCTCTGCCTCAACCTCCCAAGTAGCTGGGATTACAGGTACCCGCCACCACGCCCAGCTAATTTTTGTATTTTTAGCAGAAATGGGGTTTCACCATCTTGGCCAGGCTGGTCTTGAACTCCTGACCTTGTGATCCACCCACCTCAGCCTTCCCAAGTGCTGGGATTACAGGCGTGAGCCACCACACCTGGTTCACAAGTTATTCTTAAGCTCACATGGAAACATTCACCAAGATAGACCACATTCTGGGTTTAATAAGTTTAAAAGAATAGAAACTATACAAACCTGAACAAATGTAAAAGAATGGGTACTATGCAAAGCATGTTATCAGACCACAATGGAATCCACAATGGAATTAAACTAGAAGTCAATAAAAATTATCAGGAAAATTAAAAAATATTTGGCCATTATATAACATACTTCTCCATAACGTAGGGATTGAAGAGGAAATCTTAAGAGAATTTTTGACATATTTTGAACGAAATAAAAATGAAAATACAACTTATCAAAATTTGTGGGATGCAGCAAAAGCAGTGATTAGAGGGAAATTTATAGTATTCATTGCATATATTATAAAAGAAGAAAGATCTAAAATTAATAAACTCCCACATTAGAATATGAGACAAAAAGAACAACCTAAACCTCAAATAAGCAATAATAAAAATTATAGCAGTAGCCAATAAAATTTAAAATGTAAAATCACTAGAAAAAAATCAATGAAACCAAATTTGGTGGATTTTATTTGTTTTGTTCTTGTTTTAAATCAATCAAATAGACAAAATTCCAGCTAGGCTATCCAATAAAAGTTAGAGAATAAATGAATTATTAATATCAGAAATGAAAGAATGGTTATCGCTACTGGTCATATGAATAGTAAAAAGATTATAAGGGAATATTATGAACAACACTGTCTATAAATTTGATGACAGATGAAATGAACTAATTTTTTGGATACACAAACTATCAAAACTTATAAGAGAAATAAGTAATCTGAATATGCCTATATCTATAAAATAAATTGAGTCAATAATAACCTGTCAATAATAAATGCACAGGCTCAAATGGTTGTACTGATTAATTCTACTAATTTAAGGAAGAAATTATACCAAATTTATACATGCTCTTTCAGACTATCGAAGCAGAGTTAACACATTTTACTCATTCAATGAGGCCAGAATTACGCTAATAATAAAACCAAAGACATTACAGGAAGGGAAAACCACAGACTAGTATTTCTCATGAACATAGATCAAAATTTCTAAACAAAATATTGGCAAATCTAATCCAACAGTTTTAAAATAGTGTATAATTATACATTGTAACCAGTGGAATTTATTCAAGCTATGCAAGGACTGTTGAACATTTGAAAATCAATTAATATAATCTATCACATCAAGACTCAGACTAAATGAGAAAAATCAGTATGTCAATAAACTGACTCTAATGTTTATATGGAAGGACAAAAGACCTAGAATAGCCAACATAAAACAGAAGATGATGAGGAGGAGGAGCCAAGTAGGAAGACTGAGAATACTCAACTTCAATACTTTCTTTGATTCTGCAATAATTAAGCCAAGGTGATGAGAAAGAATAGACAAATAGGTCAATGCAACAAAATAGAAAGCCCAGAAATAGACCTACACATACCAAGTCAACTAATCTTTCTTGAAGGAACAAAAGCAATTCAATGGAGAAATGAGAGCCTTTCAAATAAATGGTACTAGAAAAGTTGTGCATCCGTACGTTAATGAAATGAATAAAGGCAAAGACTTTATTCCTTACATAATAATTAACTCAAAATGGATCGTATACCTGAATTTAAAATTCAAAACTATGAAACCTGAACCTATGAAGCTAAGAAATAACGCTGGAGAAAATCCCGGTGACCTTTGTTTTGGTGAGGAAATTTTAGATGTAACACTAACACGATGATGGATGATAGAAAAAAATTGATAAGTTGGACTTTATTAAAATAAAAACCTCTGCTCTATGAAAAACACTTTTTAAAAATGAAAAGACAAGTCACAGACTGGGAGAAAATATTTGCAAAACACATGTCTGATAAAGAATTTGTAACCAAAACATGTAAAGATTCTTAAAACTCAGCAGTAAGGAAATAAGAAATTCAATTAAAAATGGACTGAAGATCTGAACAGACATCTAACCAAGGAAGATATAGTAAATAAGCACAAACAAAAATGTTCAACATTATAGGTCACTAGGGAATAAAATATTAAAACGGCAATGAGATACCACCACACACCTATTACAATGGTTAGAATTCAAAATACTGACAATATTAAATGCTTGAGAGGATGTAGAACAGGAACTCTTATGTATTGCTGTGGAAATGCAAAATGATACAGCCATTCTAGAAGAAAGTTTGAGTCTTACGAACCTAAACCTAACCATATCATATAATCTAGCAGTTGAAGTTCTAGGTATTTACCAAGTTAAATTCAAAGCAAAAGCATGCCTGGAGATTTTATCACAGCTTTATTTACACTCACCGAAAACTGGAAGCAATCACCATGTCCTTCAATATGCGAATGAATAGATAAGCATTCAGACATCATATAGTGGAATACTATCCAGTGCTAAGAAGAAATGAGCTACCAAGCCATGAAAAGAGATGAAGGGACCTTAAGCGCATTTTGCCAAGTGACAGAAGCCAGTCTGAAAAGGCAGCATAATGTATGATTCCAATTATATGACATTATAGGAAAGTCAAAACTATAGAGGCAGTAAAAAATCAGTGGTTGCTGGGGGCTCACAGTGGGACTGTGACATAAGTTAGTAAAGAACTGGAAATTCCTAGAGCAGTAAAACTACTCTGTATAATACTGTAAGGGGTGGTTACATGACATCATGCATTTGTGAAAGCCCATAGAACTATAAAATACAAAGAGCAAATCCAAATTTAAACCATGGACTTTAATTAATCATAATGTATCAATATTGGTTTATTACAACAAACCACATGACTATAAAATATTCATAACTGCAGAAATTGTGGGGCAGGGGTGAGAATATGAGAATTCTCTGTACTATCTGCTCATTTCTTCTGTAAATTTAAAACTATTTTTAAAAATGTTTATTGATTTAGAAACAAGATTAACATGTGATGAATATAGAAATAAACTGCAGAAGCTTCAAGAAGAAAGGCAAGGAGACCAGTTAGGTAACATTAGAGAATGATGGTGGTGCTCTGAAATATGGTAAGTACAATAAGCATGAATTAAAACTGAAAAATTCCAAAGACAGTGATGATGTAGTCAATCAAATTGTCAAGAGGAGAGAGAGAGAGAGAGAAAGTTAAAGGGTAGGCAAGAAGTTGTGACAGATAAAGAGAAGACAAGTTGATCCCTCAAGTTTCTGGCTTGAAAAAAAAAAAAGTTATCTTCAGCAATCACCAACCACTATTGTACTAGAAAGAAATAACCATAGGTGATATGGGTATTTATCTTGCTAAGAATCAACACACATTGCCACTAATTTTGCTAAAAATAATAGATTGGAACTATTTTATGTTCCAATGTTTTCTACGGCATTTCACAGGCTTATAGAGACAGTATTCTATGGTTATGATGAAAGATTCTTGACACAGAACAGTGCCTAAATCATTTGCTTTTGTAGTCAGACCTTTGGAAACATGGATTTTGATCAGTTCTTCTCATGTTGGGTCTAGTAAAATTAATTGCTGTTGACTACATTGGCAATTTAAGCCTGCTTTTAAACAGACCTTAGCAATGGTAAGATGATCAGTTACCTGTGATTTCAAGAAAGGAGATTCTGAGACATGTTGTGGAGCAGCAGAGGCATCTTTTTAATCTCCATGCCTTTTTGTCATTGCTCACACTCCTGTTGTCAAAACCTGTGATGAACTGAGGAGAAAAGATATATTGGTGTGTTTTCCTGTCACACAAGACAAGATACAAAGGAATGGATGCTTGAAATACTCATCAATAAGACATGGGTTGTCAGTATTATATAGCAGGGCAGGCTAAATCCATTATGATTAAGGTAAGGGCCCTCATCTTAAAGGTAATTTGCACTAAAAGGTAGACAAACAGCCAAAGACTCTTAACCTTACTTGCATTTGAAGGTCTTGGAAGAAAAAAAGAAGAGACACTATTTTGTTTCATGGTATTGGTTTGTAGAAAATGTGCACTCTCTCTCTCTCTCTCCCCCTCTCTCTCTCTCTCTCCCCCTGTGTGTGTGTGTGGTGTGAGAGAGAGGGAGTGAGTGTGTGTGCATGAGCATGTATATTTATGCCTGCGAGCAAAGATAACAGTCAGAAGTAGAGATCTACTTTCTCCCCTAGTTTTCACTTAATATGAACTACATGATTATTCAGTAAAAAAGAGAGTTAAATTCAGTCAATATTTTTGGACTACTGTGAGGAATCCACAGAAATAGAAACATGACACATTTTCCTTGATGATATTAATTTCAAATTTTTGCTCAAATGATCAAATAAGCCATGTTAGACTTAGCTGAGTTTAAACTTGGTTGAGTTTAGTCTAACAGAGCTGACTTCATAGAAGAGATTTCCTGTGAAACATCAAATTAAATTCATCCATATTTGTGGACAAAATTCTCAATAAGTTAGGATTTGATTCATCTACACACAAAGAAAACCCTATTACAGTAAGGTTTAAGTTTGCTTACAGAAAAAGAAGTCCAGAAAGAGTAGCCCCTGTGTATATTCATTTTGAGAAATGTTTTCAAGTGAAATCATTTATCTTATTTCTCAGATATCTTCTAATGCAAATATAAGTCTTTTAAAATATTTCTCACAGATTTCTCTATTGACTTCAAATCTATTCCTTATTTCCAGCTTCCACATGCATGGTGTCATAAATCCAAGTTAGCAAAAGGATTGTTTATGTATTTTAGCACAGAATCAAGAGACTTTCTTCCCTCTCTATAACAAAACTCTCTTTCTAGAGCCTCTGGTATGGAACAGCAGGAAATAATTTTGAGGAACTCTCAAAGACTGAAATTCCATAGGTCACTTTGACAGTGTCAGAGTTCTAGTGTTAATTTCTAAAGTTCACTCAAATACTTCACAATCACTCACATCTGATTCCTAATCACAGCAATTTCTAAAAGGTGATTCGTATCTACCTAGATGCTTTCAAAGTAAAACATATCTGGGATAAAAACTCTTTGATAATAGCAACCAGACAACTTTTAAAATGTTTGAATTCAGACACAAGAATCCAATTCCACAAAAATGAAACATAAGATTAAAACCATCTGACTTCACCGTATTTCATATTAACTAAGCCCCAGCTCAGCAAAAGTCAAGAACATAACTAAATTCACTTTTAATAATATTTTTTTTCTAATCAGCTAATACCCAGTGCTCTAATAAGTTGACAGGCTCCCTTCATATACATTGGTAAGTCATATTTATAATGAAAATAAAGTCTTTAATTCTGGGATCTGGGGAAATAAATAGTATAAGTCTTGAGGATGGTTAAAATAATAGGGGCCTGGAAACGTGTGTTATGAGAAAATGAGAAAACTATGACTGTTGAAAGAGCTAAGAATTTTTAAGAGGGAGAGAGATAACACTGGGTCAGGGGATAGGGAAGAGATACACAGTAAATAACTATCTAGTTATTTATGAGGTAAACTTTTTTTTTTTTTTTTTGGCAAAGCAAATGATGACACTCCCTACTTAAAATCCTCATTGTATTCCCAGTGTATATTATTGCTAATCACATGTGGACCTGTAACCACTCAGGCCACATCTTGTACCACTTGTTTTTGTGCCCACTTTTGTCAGATCTGTAATGCTGAACCATTTCTGGTGATGTTCCCAGAGAGGACTTTGATGACCACGTTCCCGAAGGGAGTGTTCCGTCTCTGTAGGCACTTTTTTAAGTACTACCTTTTTTATTTCCTTCTCTCTCAGTATTATCTTCTTTATTTGTTCATTGACTCACTTCGTCTTTGCCTTTGCACTAGAATGTATGCTCAATGAGGTGAGGGAATCTTTGCTTTTATTTACATTTGCATTACTAAGATCCAGAACAGTGGTGTATAGAAGGTGCCCAGTAAATATTTATTGAATTGATCAATTATATCAGAAAGTAGAATTCATTTCAATGGAAAATAAAGGGTGATACATTTTCTTTCAATATGAGAAAGAACAGGATAGTAATCTGTGAAGGTAAAAATGCAGTGATTTCTCATGAAAGTGCTGAAGCCCAGACTGAAGATGACTTACGTAGAGTTGCTTTAGAAGCAAATTGGAAATCAGTGGCAAAACTAAACAAACCGATCTCAAATATCCCTTCCACAATATGATTCTATGATACAAAATAAGTGGACTATGCTGTGAGTTCCTTGAGTGGAGGGGCGTTGTCTTATTCATTTTTATACTCCCAGTGAAATACCTGGCTCAAATATATTAAATGAGAAGGTCATTTTGAAGTTAATCAATATTTCCAGACTCATTTATTCTCTGTGTAGCCATCAGGGTCTAGTAAGGACAGAGAAGCCCCACCAGTAATTTGAACAGTGAATGTAGAACTGTTAACTATGGTGGTTAACCATAGTAGAATGTGGTTAACAACTGATGAAATAGAAGAGAATTCTAAGGTGTAACAGAAATAGGAACTGCAGGAAGTGGCTCCCTCCCCTAAGGGCTGAGAGAAAAGCGAAAAAGAAGAAACATAGAGGTTGTAAGTGTAAGATTCAAAAACTCCTTGCCCACCAATGCAATGAAACCCATGGATTTCAGAACAAACAGAGCTACTCATCACCATGTGAAACCCAAAACCAGAAAGCAGCAAGTCCCCTCTTCTCCCTCCAGCCTCACAATCTCCCTCTGGGCTCAACAGTGGGAGAGGCTAATATTGAGCCAGAAGAAAAGAAAAAATGTTGTTTGCTGAGTCCTGCTCCAGTAGCGCAAAGTAGAACAAAGAAATACAAGTTCAGTGCCGAGAAGCAACAAATAAATGGCACACTCCAACTTTTTCTAACAGCTTTGAAGGCAGTTTTCAAAGGCACATGTCCTTCAGCAACATAAAAGTAAACACATACATAGAGTCAGAAATACAGAAGGGCAGGAAAACTAAGATACATCCAGAGATTTTATGAATATGCAAAATGCATGCTTTCATGGATGTTATCTGTTTTGTACCCATTATCAAAATTAAGTCTCAAAACATTCTTATGAAATAGCTGATATCCCACATTTTATAGATGAAGAATCCCCGTGAAAGTCATGCTGTTTCTAAATTGCAGGATGAAAAACTGGTTACACACTGAAGTTTATAATTTCCATTATATTGAACTACCTCCTTGGGAAGTGTGAAGAGTTGAGATAGGATTAGAAAGAGACACATTCAGAATGGAAAGTGCTGCCTTTGCTCTTTATTTTTTTCTTTTTATTGCTCTGCTATATTACCAGGGCAAATTTCCTCACCAACATCTCTAGCACAACTACGTATTAAAACAAAACATGGAGACTCAGCAAGTGTAGCAACAACATATTACATATAGGTGAAACTCACATGCAAAGCCCTGCACTCCTCAAGGGAGTAGTAGAATCCAGTTTTCTCTTTCAAATGAATAAAAAGGCAAAAATTTGCAGCTACAGACCCATCGATACTCAAAGCTAAGCTTTCAAACCAACAAATAAACAATTAATATTTAAAGAAGAAATAAAAGCCAGGTCAGCAGCAAGCATCCTTTAGAAGTCATCATAGAGACCATTTTTATTGACACTTTCATTTTGTTGACCCATTTTTATGTACTTTTATTATAGGATACTTTTAGATATACACTCAAGAGCATCATTTCAAAACTCCTTTAAGAAAAATATAAAAATTTGAGGCATCACTGAATATTTTATCAGGGTTCATTAGGAACTGAACAATAATGATGAGTCAATCTTGAGTGCAATGAGAAAGCGACTGTTTCTTTGTGCACAGAAAATGCCACACAGGGTTCATTGGAGTAAGAGGGATATTTGTTACTATTGTCGAGACTTAGCCAATTTTGTCATTGCAATGGAAAGTTTACATCCAAAGCATATTTAGAATTTGCTCTTATCATCAGTTTCATTGTATAACAAAGACTTTCTAATACAATCTTAATCACATATTAGGATCTAGGAGATAGTTGGCTAAACCAGTACAAATCTAGCCACTCTGATAATGACGTGACCCTAAAATAAAGATTGAGGCTCTGGGGCAAAAACACTTCTAAGGAATTTTCTGCTGGTAGATATTAGCTAGTATGATGGTCCCTTTCAAGTCACTAAAATAAGATAGTGCTTCAGTGTACGTAACAGTGGCTGAAATTAGCCTGGCATCTCAAATGAGCCAATAACTTAAAAAGAAGGTGACTTTACAGACTTAAAATGAATGTGAAGTTGGCATAAGTATCATCAAGATATATTTACTTAGCTCCTACAATGCAACGTGCCACATGGCTGCAGGTATAAATAGGAGCACAATTTCTTGCCTCAAACAGTCCAAAAACAGTTACCATCTATTTGGTAATGTGGTAGAACCCAGCTAGATGTTCACCAATTCCTTTTTTTTTTTTCCCCTGGATGCTAAGAAAGACCACATCTTCCAGTTTCCTTTGCAGTTAGCTTGCTGCCATGTAATTTGATGCTGCCAAAAGCGATGTAAGTGGAAAATTATGTACACCACTTCCAGGCCAGCCATGAAACAGGCTTTCCCATTTGTCTTACTATGGCTATTTCATGCTGAATGCAAGGGTTTCAGCAAAGTCCAGTGGAGATGTAGAAGCTAGCAGCATCACACGCTGGAAAGCTACTTGATCCCTGAATTACTTGACCCATGCAGAAGGCTGCCTAGGAAACACCCATGCAAACTACGGCATCATTTAGAAATATATCGTTGAAATTTAGGGACTGATGAACATGAGTAAAGAAGCAGCTATTACATGTTACACACTGAAGGTGGGACAAATAAAGGAAGACTATAAGTGAGGCTAAATTTTAATCAATCCTGAAGAAACAGCAGTCCTTAAGCAGAAACAAAGAGCCAGAAGTGTGGGCAGGGTCCACACTATAGGAAAGTAAAAGCAGAAATGCTCACATTTACAAAGGAGTAAAAGAGTCAACCTGGTTGAGGATTGGTGTAGGAAGAGTTGGGGTTGGAAAATAAGCAGAGGTCAGATTACATAAAATAAGTAATAAGAAGAAGTTGGCATTCCTATATGACAGAGGTCGGCAATTTTTTTTTTCTCTAAGGGGCCAGATAATAAATATATTAGGTTTTTCAGGCCATACCATCTGCATTACAACTATTCAGCTCTGCCATGGTAGGTGAAAGAAGACATAGATATTATATCAAGAAATCAGTGTGTCTGTGTCCCAGTAATGCCATGTATGAATGCTAAAATTTAAATTTCATGTAATTTTCATATATCCAAAGATGGCATTATTCTTTTGATTTTTTTGAAACCATTAAAGATGTAAAAACCATTATTGGCTGACAGGCCATACAAAAGCAGGCAAGGTGTCAGATGTGACCCATAATTTGTCAAACCCTGATACATGCAATGGAGCATCACGGGAGTTTTCTGACAAGGGAGTAAGGACAGGGACACTAGTGATAATTAGTGTTGTACCTCTTAACCTGGCCAAGTGCACAAATGGGTATTTGCAGAAGGACAACTGGAGAAAAAGAGACCAAGAAGCACACCAATGCCAGTGTATACAGGCTTCGAATATTTTATTAATCAGAAAGGAAGGGACAAGATAGATAAGAATAGAGGAGAGCATCAAGATTTACTGAATATTTTAAGACCAGATAATTGAAAGAATAATGACATCAATAACTAGATTAGAACAACCTAGAGGGTAAAGATTAGACCAGGTCACCAATCCCTAACCCAACAAAGATAGAATACTACATTATTAACATCCCAAGTGGTACACACAATTCATTTTTATAATTGTATCTGTGTAGGTTTTCCTGTTGTGGTCTCTCATAATTTATCTCTGAAATACCCTGTGATGGTTAATATTAGGCATCAGCTTGACTGAGTTGAGGGATGCCTAGATGGCTTGTGAAACATTGTTTTTAGGTGTGAGGGTGTTGCTAGAGGAGATTGACATTTGAGCTGATGGACTGGGAGAGGAAGACCCACTCTCAGTGTGGGTGGCCACCATCCAATGGACTGAGCATGGCTAGAACAGAGCAGGTGGAAGAAGGTGGGATAAGTTTGTTTGCTGAGTCTTCAGGCGCTATTTCTTCTTCCTCCACCAGATGCTTGCTTCTGCTCCTCCTGTCTTTGAACATCAGACTCCAGGTTCTTCACCCTTTGGACTCGGGTATTTGCACCAGCATCTTCCTGGGGCTCTCTGGCCTTTGGTGACAGACTGAAGGCTGCACCGTTAGCTTCCCTGATTTTGAGGCTTTTGCACTTGAACTGAGTTACCACCAGCTTCTCTCTTTCCCCAGCTTGCAGACGGCCTATGGTGGGACTTTGTCTGTAATCCCATGAGCCGATTCTCCTTAATAAACTCCCTTTTATAAATACATA
The DNA here is from genome assembly GCF_001698545.2 of Rhinopithecus bieti. Classification (NCBI taxonomy): domain Eukaryota; kingdom Metazoa; phylum Chordata; class Mammalia; order Primates; family Cercopithecidae; genus Rhinopithecus; species Rhinopithecus bieti. The sequence goes on from NW_016805422.1 coordinate 122,122, forward strand.
TATCATATTGGTTCTGTACCTCTGGAGAAACCTTACTAATGCAGACCAATATCCAGAAGAAAACAAAAGCTGATGATAGTGAGGCTAATAATTGTCAGGATGTGAGGCTTTTCATAAACTACAAATCAGTGGAGAATACTGGGAGGAAATTAGATATGTAACCTATGTTTTCCCCACATAACTCAAAGATAGTAAGAACATGAATTTGCCCTCCCACAAAATATATGCCTAGAGTGCTCTGAATCTTGTGGTGTGGTCCAACTGTGACAGATAGATAGATAGATAGATAGATAGATAGATAGATAGATAGATAGATAGATAATAGTCAGATATATAGACAGACAGAGGTTGACAAACTTTTTTGATAGAGCCAGATAATAACCAATCTACATTTTGCACCTAATAAAGTCTCTGCAACGACTCAACTCTGCCATTGTAGCATGAAAGCAGCTATAGACATTATGTAAACAATGGGCATGACTGTCATCCAATAAAATTTTATTTTACAAGATCAGATGATGTCTTATAGTTTGGTGACCCTTGCTCTATGGCACATCTGGATTTTGTTTTGTTTTGCTCTTTCCAAGTGGCCTGAGCAATCTTTTTGTCCCCTACCACTCCCGAGCTACCATCCATTCATTACCGCCAGTATCACTGTGACCCTCATTTAATCTTACTCATCCTTAAATTTCACATTACTTTTTACTTTCTCTGGAAAGCCTTCCCTGGCCTCACTGATAACATAAGATTACTCACCTCATGCCTATTTCCTTCCTCTTCCATTGCACACATCCCAAATATAATTTATATTTTAATATTTGCTTTTGTCAGCTAGACTTTCAACTCTACGAGGCAAGGGCTATATCTGTCATCGATGCTCAGCAAAGCTCAGTATGTAATGATGCTAAATAGATTGTGGCTGAACATAATTCAATACAATTAAAGTGGACTGAATTAAGAGAGAAGAAACTCAATTTAAAACTTAATACTTAAGAAAAGAGAGCAATTTTGCAAAAAAAAAAAAAAAAAAGCTACAGCATAATTAAAAGTACTTTTATAAAGTGAAGAATAAAGGAAAACAGAAAGTTTCACCAAAAGAAGGCTTAAAAGAAAAGAAAATCTGTATGTAACATACTTTTGAAAATACAAAATACAAGAATAAAATATTCTCAAACATACTGAGAGAAAAAAATACATAAAAATTAAAAAATTTGTAAGGGTTTATCATCAAACTTATTTTACAGTCACAAATATTACCTAACAATATGTTAATAATCATGTATCTTAAAAGGAAAAGGTTATAATTTAAACTTTTATTGCTATCTCATTTGTTATTTACATGCGAAAGCATATTTTCCAGATATGTCAGAGTTTAGATATGCCAACTTTTACCTTTCTTGAAAAAAAATACATTTTATACAACCTACAGTTGACCAAGTGATGAACCAAAAATGATACGTAATAATAAACAATTAAAAACGTCAAACTTGTATTGAATCCAATTAAATGTAGAATAGAATTGAATCTTACTAAATGTGAATTGAATGCAAATAATTCTACAAACAGGATATTTGTAACATGATTATATGATCACCTAATAGCAGTAATCTGGTCCTCATAGCCAAACCTCTATATACAAAAGCTGGGACTAGAGTGAAAAGTGAAACTAAAAGTTTCAGAAATGCTTCATCTTATCTGAATGGAACTCAGGATTTTTAAATTTTCATCTTAATAACTAGGGACATATAAGGAAAGCTTTTAAAACATTTTAAATAAAACCATCAGAATAATTAAAAGCAATGTTAGTAACTGCCAAATCATTTGAAAAAGTAAAATAAAACAAGTTTGTATAGTAAAATATCAAAAACGAGGAAACATAAAATGACAGAAAATAGATATTGGTTTAGTTGTTGAATGTCAATAGGCTGGCCTTCTGTCTTAAAAATCAATGACCCTCACACTGTATTAAAACCAAGTCCCACAGGCATTTCTCTCATGAGATATACAAATAGCCAATAAGCATATGAAAAGAGGTTAAACACTCTTAATCATCAGGGAAATGCAAATAAACACCACAGCAAGAGACTATGTCACATCTACTAGGGTGATAAAAAAAATAATAATAATAATAAAAGGCAGACAGTATAGTGTCGGCAAGGGTGTGTAGAAATTTGAACTCTCATATGTTGCTACTGGGAAAGTAAAATGTGCAACCACTTTGGAAAAGTCTGGCAATTCCGCACAAAAGCTGAACATGGTTAGCATTTGACTCAGATCCCACTCCTAGGTATATACCCAGGAAAAATGGAAGCACAAATCCACACAAAAACTTGTGCACAAATGATCACAACATCATTATTAATCACAGCCAGAAAGTAAAAAGACCCAAATGTCTATCAATTGATGAACAGATAAGCAAGAGGTGGTATATACTTATAATAAAAAGGGATGGGTGACTGATATATGTTGCAACATGAATAAGCCTTGAAAATATTATGTTAAATGGAAGAAATGAAACACAAAAGGCCACACATCATAAAATTCCATTTATACGAAATGTCTATAATAAGAAAATCTATATAGAAAGAAAGTAGGTTAGTTTTGCCTAGAGATAGGGACAGGGTGATGCGGAGATAAGGATGAAAGTATACAGAATTTTTCTCTGGGGTGATAAAATTGTTCTAAAATTATGGTGATGACTTTACAACTCTTTGCCAATACTAAAAGCTATTAAATTCTATACTTAAAATGGTTGAATTGTATGATATATAATTCATATCTCAATAAAGCTGTTACCAAAAAATGTAAAATAACTATGAGCTATTTTGGAAAGGTAAATAGACAGAAAAAGATTTAGCAAAGATCAGCAGGTAAATTAAAGGAACGAGTGGGGATAAGCATAGTAATTTCAGATAAAGGGGAATACGAGTGAAAAAAGTAATTAAGTAAAATAAACAAGGCCATTGTAGATTAGTAAAATAGGTGCAAACCAGCATAAAGATATAAAAGTTATCAACATTTGTGCTTACTAACATAATATTAAAATAGATGAGGGAAAAGTAATAGAAATATAAGAAAATATTAACAGAACTACAGTTTCTATAGAAAAGTACTACAAGAAAAGTATAGTAAACAATAAAAAAGACTAAGAGCAACAACATTTGAATAAATATCACAAGGTAGATTTTTGAAGTATCCATCAAATATTTGCACAATTTAAACCAATAACAGCAAAAAACCTTAACAAAAACTTTACAGCATAAATTATACAGACCACATTCTCTAACAAAAGTGAAATAAAATTCAAAATTAGCATTGTTTTAAACAGCAACACAATGTAGTATTTTGAAAATTAAAAATTAGTGGTGATAAATATTTCCAAAGGCAGTTCTCTTTTGAACTCCCAAAAATTAATTTCCAAAATCTATACTACTGTCCTTTAAAAACGTATTTTCCAATTGGCTGCCAATCCAATGCAGCCTTTCTCCTATATATATCTTTATGGCTTAGTCTAATTCACATGATTATTAACTTAATAATATATGGCCTTGCTTTCTAATAATAATATATGGCCTTGATTCATGCATGTAAATTCCTGAAAGACAAAGATACTGCGCTGAATTTCTTTATTATCACTATATTTAAATATCTTCCTGAACATAGAAAGTCAGTAAATGTTTATTAATTGATTTCATTGAATAATTGAGAGTTGGCTGGAAATTAAGGAACAAGAGTTCTTGACCATTATTGGAAAGCCTTAATGACTCTCAGCATGTCACTTTACCTCCCTGGATTTTAATATCCTCCTTCATTAATGAATTAGTATTAAAATGTTTCTAAAGTTCCTTCCAGTTCTAAAATGTGTGACTGAACTTACAGGGGAAGAAAAGACATCCGTCAGTACACCCAAAAATTCCCCTCCCTGTGCAGAAACACTGGTTTCTTTGAATGTCAGGGACTGGAACAGATTGCGCATTGTCGAGAAGAGAGTCACCCTCAATTACTCATCAATGGTGGAATTCTTTGTGGTTTACTCTCACTAACCTAGTGTTTCCTTAGTACCACCCACCTAGGTCCACGGGGATATACATGTGTCTGAGTATGTGTGTATTTCTGCCTCTCTGACGACATTCCAAGACTAATATAAACACCTTTTAAATTACCCATTACTCTGTCACTTCTCTCTTCCACCAGAAAGAGGTTAGCCTATATTTACATTTGAATTTCTAATATTCTACCCTTTCCATCACCTTTTTCTTTCTTAAATACTGATTTCGTCTCTTCTATTTGTGGTCCAAATTTCAATATTTCTTTAAATTTCTATATTGTCATAAGTGTCCTATACTTATCATTTAATATTATATTATATTGAATTATATTTTATTGTAATATTAAATATAATGAATTATTTAATATTTAACATAGGTAATATATTCTATTAATATAATTCATATATAGAAACAATTCAAAGAATGTATCACGAGATTAACTAGAAATGAGATTATGTGTGATTTTATATTTTGCTCTTTGCGTTTCTGCTTTTCTACAATTTTATAAATTGCATACACAATAATTATATATGCATTCACCCATACATACACCTTAGTTACCTGAACCAAAACCAAAAACCTTTACACAACTCTTTATTATTCTTAATTTCACTTTACAAGAAAACATCTCTTGACACATAGAAAGTCCAGATGAATACATGAAAATATACTCTAAAAGCAAATATTTTAATGTGTAAGTGGTTTTAAGTTACTGACATTAATCATTAAGTTAATAATAACCTTGATCCTATAAGACAGTCAGAATATGCTCATTTTCAGCATAGTACACTTACTAAGGCAGCAAAAAGGAACAGTATACTGGAACAGTATACTTGAACAGCATACTTGAACAAGATTTTCAATTATCATGGGCAAAATAAAAAGACACAGTTAACTAGAAAATTCAATTACTTAGAATATATTCTTTAAACATCTATTAGTCAGGCAAGTTTCACTTTTCAGGGCCTTGTATCAAAGCTTTTAAAATTATAAAACCCATAAACAATGCTAATTATTCACATTTATAAATTAAACACCAAAGTCCATTCCAAGATTAAAACAGAATCTAAATTGATGTGCTTTTACCAAGACTTGATGTGATCATTATCCATCCCTTCCCACTATTCTTGAACTTAAATGAGCCCCTCGGATAAAGTCTATTTTACTGGGTATGCTTCCATAAAACATTCACATTTTATCATATAGTAAAGTTAGAATTTATGCTAAATACTTTATTATTTCCCTAGAGATAAATTCAAGTGGATCAAATACTAAATGACGTAGCAAAGTGTATTATTATAAAACTAAATTCCTCCAAATATCTTAATAGTCTTTAATGTTGATAAGTAAATGGCTGTGATGTTTTCTTTTTAATACTTCAGTCTCACTAAGGCTAACAGTAAGCCTAATTCTCATTTCTGCCAATTCCTATTAGATACAAAGAGAAGTACATTGTGTTTATGAGACTAGGGTTCCATTTCTACTAAGCATATAAAAGCTTCCATTAATCTATCTTAACAGTTATTGAATTTGCCTTTGAATGTTTGCTAAGACAATGATGGACATTCATTAATAAGAGGATAGACTCTCACAGTTTGCATATGTTAGTTCCAAAACTTTCTTCAATCAAACTCAAGAAACTAAAGGAAGAAAAATGTGTCAAGTACATAAAACATTTTACTCAGACTTAAAATGCTTTTATTTCAACTTCAATTTATTTCCACTAAGGCTTCAGTGGTAGGAAAGAAGATGGAGAATATTCGTTTTACTGCCTTAACAAATTACCACAAATTTAGCAGCTTAAAGCAACACTCATTTATTAGCTGACATTTCTGTAAGTCAGAAATCCCAGCGAGTTGAACTGGGTTGTATACTCAGAGTCTCGTAAGGCCATAATCAATGTGTCATTGGATGGGTCCTTATCTGGAGGCTCTGGAAAAAATATTTGCTTTTACATTTATTTAAGTAGTTGGCAGAATTCAGTTCCTTGGGGAAGTCAGACTCGGTCTGCCTTTTCTAACCGGCTATTGGCTGTGAGGTGGGTAAGATAGTTGTCTGCATTTGTTGGCGTGTGGCCCCCTCTTTCTTTTAAATTAGCAAGACAACATGAAATCTCTCTGACCTCTCTGATCAGCTGGAGAAAATTCTCTGCTTTTAAAGGGGTTTGTGACATTGGGAGACCTACCTGGGTGGATAATCTCCCTAACTCAAGGTCATCTGTGCCATATAACATAACAAAATCATGGAAGTGATATTAATATCTCATTATAATCACAGGTTTAGGGAATTAGCATGTGGAATGCTGGGTGGCATTTTTACAATTCTGCCTGCTGGGGAATTGGAAAAATCGAGATAAGGAGTGTACCCAGGCTCTAGATGTCAGATTCTATAAATACAGAAGCCAGAGCAAAGATCTCTTTCCAGCAGAGGGGCATTCAGGAACATCTCCTAATGTTAATCCCATACTGATACTAGAAAAGGAGCATCAGGCCTTCAGCATTATTTGCAAATGTCAATAAGCTTGGAATTCTTTTCAAGTAGATAAAGAAAAAAAATCAAGGGATCAAAGAAAGAGGAAACAGTGCAAAACTGGCTACAGTCTTGAAGTTGAATGACTCCTGTTAGGGAACTCTGGGTGGAGTTATTAAACATTCAAGACTGAGAAAACTGGGTTCAGAATGAAATCCAATTCTGAAAACTACAAGATCATGGAGGCACTTCCTCTATGACTTTGAGTCACTAGAGTTCAAGTCAGGGATGCCATTACAGAGTAATCAGGAGACAAGATAAGGTACTGGTTACTGAAGGACTCAGAAGGAAGCAAGTCAGCTGGTCTGGCACCAGGATCCCAGGTGTTCAGGATCACAGCACAATTAGCATCTAACCTGACTCAGAGCTGAGTCACTAATTTACTAACCCAAGGCTCACAGTACACTCACTTCCCAGGGCCTTGACCGCTTTCAGATTCTGGGGTAGGGCTGGACATACAAGTAAGTGACCCCATCTGCAGAGCAGGAGACAGCTAGACCAGATGTCACAGAACTGTCAATGTAAAGTCTAAATTCCTCTCTTTCCTTCTCTCTCCTCCCCCTTTCCTCCTGTTCATATTACCAAATGCCATATGCCCAGCTTTAAAAGATGCTGAAAGAAACTTCCTTTACTGATTACTGGAGATGCTGGTGCACACAGGGTAACAACAACAAGGTCAGGTCTATGAGAACCCCGAAGAGGTGCTGGGAAGAGGAGCCTTAGGAGAGCAACGGAGCATACAGATATATATCTCTGTATATATCTGTATACATACAATAAAAAATCTCTCCAGCATTTTTTATTCATGCCTTTTCTCTCCTTAGAGATCTTGTGGAGCACAGAGAGAGAGACCCAGGAGGCCTGAGACTTGCTGGGAGCCTTTTATCATGTAGATGAGTCATTAAAACACATTGCATCATTTAACAATTACTCTTCAAAAATGGCCCTACTCCAGAATGCTCCCATTATTTTATACTGTCTCATTTGTAAAATATATTGGTGCAGGGATGGTGGTGTCAAAGTATTAAATTAAATTTGGCCTAAGGTCATCTCTGAACTTGGAGTCTTTACTTAAGGAACTACGACTGAACTTAGTACCTAGACAAACTGAAACCTACCTTAGGAGTACATTTTTGTGTAACAGATAGGTCTAAGCCAATCAGAAGCAGTGGAGCTTCGGCCAATCACAGGCTGCCAACGGATCAGATATGCGCAAATAAGGCAAAAGCCCAGCTGTAACCAATGGAACTATTTCTGTACATGACTTCCCTCTTCTGTCTATAAACAGTCACGGCCCACTTGCAGAGCAGAACTCTCTGAATCTCTTCTGGTTCTCAGTGCTGCAAGATTCATGAATCATTCTTTGTTCAGATAAACTCTGCTACATCTAATTTGTCTAAAGCTTCTCTTCACAGATTTCATTCATTTCCCAGAATTTTGTAAAACAAAATTGAATACCAAATAGCACCATGGCCTCCCACTGCAGAGTAAAGAACGGGAATGAACCTTTTACTCTGAGCACCTTTCCTGGGCTTTCACATTCCTGGTACAAAAAGCCAATAGATCCCCTTCTGGGGTATGCTTTTGTGGGAAGTTTTGTTGGTTTGTTTTGCCCCCAGGCTGTTAAAATAGGCCATGTGTTTTTCTGGTTAACCATTAGGCATTACAACCTACACACCATATCCATGATTGTGTTGATGGAACAGATGTGAGGACAGTGAGGGCAAGGATGTGGGCTGAGGGGATGGTTTGTCCCTGCAGAGTGCAAGAAAGAAACAGAGGCCTGTGAGTTGTTTCTAGTAGTTTGTGGTAAAGAGAACCCTGTGTCGTGCTCCGAGACTCCAGGGTTTTAAGATAAGTGGTGTGCTGCTTCAGGGCATTTATGTTTAAAAAGCTCAACGGAGCAAGACAAGATAAGGAATACACAAAGATTAATTCTGAAGTTCTTGTTAAAACTAAAAACACTTTAATCCTAGAAAGAGAGGGTGGGGAAGAAACCCTTCTTCTAATACACTCAGCTGAGTTCATTTTCAAAATTACCAGAAGGCTGACATACATGTGGCAGGAAGCAGGAGGGAGGAAGATGTGTTTAAAACAATTACTTTTTCTCTGAATCAGGTTTCAGTGTATCTACTGTGGTCATTGTGTCTGTCAAACATTAACAGATCTTTGTTTTTTTTTGGAAATGATCCCCACGACAATTTTGAGATTAACTTGATGAATCAAAAGAACTAGAGAAAATCTTGTAAAAAAAAAAAAAAAAAGTGTTTGAAGAGGGGATATTTATTTCCTAGCATTTATTTTTTCATGCCATTAGCTGTAAATGCAAAAACCAGGCAATAAGGAAGAATGAGTCACAGATGCCTTCATGAAAACTGAATGCTGGGTACATGCTCAAGACCAGTTCATGGCTTTGCGCACATGGTTTTGAGGCAGTGCACATTTATGGCTAATGTTTTATAAATTCATTATGTTGTTCTGTCAACATTTCCTCAACTGGAAAGTAAGCTGATAGGGGACAAATGATGTCTACTTTTTATTCTTCACTAACTGATTTACTCAAGAAGGGAGAGAATAGGGAGATAAGGAAGTGGGGAGGAAAGGAGAAAGGGAGAGATGGGTGAGAAAAGCAAGGAAGAAACAGGAAGGAAAAGAGAAGGGAAAAGAGAGGAGAAAAGAGAGGACATATGTGGGACATGTTTGGGGATTCACTAGTTTACTGAGGGAAATTAGAAATGCAAATGTCCACTGCTCTTTGACCATGTGCACGCACATTTTATCACAGGAGTCTGATCATGCAAAACTGGAGTCTACAATACAACAACCTTTCAGGAGTCAGCCTCCTAAGAAAACAGCTTTGCCTTGTGTCAGTCATTAAATTTGGGAGCAGATTCTGGAAAGATCCCCTGAAGCATCTATATACAATTAGTAGATAGAAGACTCTTTTACAGGGTGACCACAGTAGAGCAGTCCATTTTGGAGCTTGTTGATTTAAGCTGTAAACATGACCCAAGGGATATTATGCTAAAGAAAAGGATTATTATTTCTTGACTGTAGCTCGAAGCCAGTGAACCCCTAAAACAGACTCTGACATATAGCCTTATAGTATGTGTATTTGATATTTGGAGATGCCCACACAGTATAAACATCAGCCTTCTACTATTATCAGGCAACCATTGTAACCAAAACACAACACATTGGTATATGTGTCACCTGCTGCCAAAGAGGTCCTTTGAAGAGATAGATACAGAAAGCCACACAAGCTCGCTCCTGTTATCACCAAGTCTGAGTCAAGATAATTCAAGAGCTCGAAGTATCTATAATCTGTTCTGCATTTAGTTGGCATATTGCAGATGTCTGCCCCAAATTTAATCTGAGAAACAGGAGAGTTAAGATAAATTATGGGAGTATAATTATCAGGATTAGTAAGGAAACATCTAGAATATATTTAGATAATTTTGGAAGTAATAAAATGGATTTATGATCTTTCCAGAACCAACCAGAGGCTTTGTTCAGGTCCACAACTGCAAGCTGGTAGTATATATATTGTCACTCTCACATCCTGCACCCACTATATACACATTGCTGCTTACCCATAGCACTCTCTTCCCTACTAGGACAGAAGAAACTTCTAGGTCTTTTTTAAAGAAAATACTCCTGGAAGCTTCCTCCAATCATCCTGAGTTGATCCACAAGTGAAAAATCTATTTGCCGTCATTTGACTAAACCATAATTTCAGAATTCTTTATGGATCTCCCCTGAGCTGCACACAAACCCCATGTTAAACATAATCATCTTTGACAGCTGATAATAGTTTGTAAATTGTATCTTTCAAGCAATTAAGAACTTTTTCTATAATTCAGATTTCATCCTATTTTATGCCTCAAGTTTTCTCATCTGGATCATTTACTCCTAGATTTTAATGTCTTTATGTTAATTCAACATTCAAGAAATAGATTCAATCAAGTCATATGGTGGTTTTCAAGAATGTCAAGTTCCTAAGAGTTTGGCTTTAATTGTCCATTAGGAACAAAATAAAAATGTTGTTGATTCTCAATTATGATGTTTCATTCTAAAATGTGGAAGATGTTCTCTGGGATGAAAGTGAGTCATTTAACATTTATGTTTTTCAACTGATATCCACTGAGGGAAAGCATACACCAATTAATGGAAAGGATCTGTCTAGAGATAAGCATCAAAAACAAATCTGGAGAACTTCATTCTGACTTCAAACCACATAAATGAAAGGCTTGCAAGCATTATCCCTACTGTAGCCAATGCACTGTGTCCAACGCCGTAATTATGCCTTACAGCCAGAAAAGTGAGCTGCCAGGGCTTTAAGCTAAATGCCACTCCAGCTGTATTATTCACTCTGAAGAAGAAACTGCCTCTAGGAAGGTGCTTTATAGTGCCTTTAAAAAGGTAGATTCTATACCTTTAATGCCTTCTTTCTTAATTCTTACCCCCAATATTAATACTTAAAATTTAGTAAGACTTATAGAGCTAAATGGATGAAAATTTTTAATTAAAATTATGTCTACAAACGGACCAAATTATTTATAGTTTTGAACCCCCCCCCAGTGGACATCATATTGCCGCTAAAACACACACCACTGGAAAATCAGAGTGAAAAGCTCATTGACTTGATGACTAACTCTCATCCCATATCAAGTTGACAACTTTCTTGCTGAGGGACCTTGAAGAAGACACTGAACCTCTAAAGCTCAATTTAAAAAAATATTAAAGAAAGTTTGTCTATGTTCCATGGACTTTACTAGACCCTTCATAAAAATATGAACTTTTATCCTCAGTCAGAGGAAAATTGGACTGTCGCAACATTAGCTTGATTTTCTATTTATGTAATATTCCATTAATGAGAGTTAAGGACATAGTTTTAGCTAATCAAGTAGTGTTTTAGGGAAAATAAATAAATAAATAAATATAT
>NW_016805422.1:134005-145294 GCF_001698545.2 Rhinopithecus bieti
ACCACCCAAAGACAAAGCCAACCAGGAATTCAGATAAAACAAAAGGGACAAAACTCATTTTTGGAGAAAATGTCACTTGCCAAAGCCGGAATGAGCAGAGATGCTGATAGCTTAAGAATAAAGAAGTGCCAGGTGCAGTGGCTCACGCCTGTAATCCCAGCACTTTGGGAGGCCAAGGCGGGCGGATCACAAGGTCAGGAGATGGAGACCATCCTGGCTAACATGGTGAAACCCCATCCCTTCTAAAAATACAAAAAAATTAGCTGGGCATGGTGGCAGTTGCCTGTAGTCCCAGCTACTCAGGAGGCTGAGGAAGGAGAATGGCATGAACCTGGGAGGCAGAGCTTGCAGTGAGGTGAGATCATGCCACTGCACTCCATGGAGCCTGGGTGACAGAGGGAGACTCCGTCAAAAAAAAAAAAAGAAGTAACATGGGAAATTCAAAATGATGTGATAAAATCTCCTTAATCGAAATGAAGTTCTTGCTCCCAACACAGATGAGACAGGGAAACCACCTGAGAGTAGGGAGCAGAGGAAAAGCACAATCCAATGGTAGAGAAAAGAAATGTTTTTGCTTGAGAATAAATCACTGACTCCAGAAAAATAGTAAAATATGCTAACAGGAAGTAATTTTTATTAATTGCTCAGTGGACAAACTTACTTAAGCACCTTTCATGTTCTAGGTTCTATGGCAGAAGTTTAAAGACCTACTTTAGTGGAGGGAAAAAAATGGGAGAACTTTGTGATTGATGGGTAATAGAGATTTGCCCAGGGCACACACCTGAAATCCAGCACCCATTGAGACTGGAAGTAGAAAGAAAAGCTTCTCAGAAGAGGTTCCAGTTATTCTAAAGGGCTTGAAGAATGCATGGGAGTTACTGAGGCAAAGAAAAAGAACATGGAGTTAAAGATGCTGAAGACATTTCAGGAACGACTCAATTAAAAATCAAAAGGAGATCTTAGGTTAGTGGTTCCCAGCCTGTGACATTTTAGGAGCAATCTACAGTGTCACAGTGAAACAAAATGTGTATGTTCCCCCTACTCACATTGACTCTTATTTGGTAAGAATAAGCCCCTGAAATGATGGATGTTGTAAAGGAGTAGGACAACCACCAGCAGAAAAATTAGAACTATTTGGCCTTAAATCCTTGCTCTACAACTTCTACCTGTGTGGTCTAGGGCAATGACTTGACACTCTTTAATCTCCATGGAGTCACTGGCAGCAACCTCATAGGTGTACTTTGGCGATAAAATGATGTGATACATGATTAACTGAGTATAATGCTCTATTCAAATTCAGTTGAATAGAGTACTGATATTAGAATTATTATTAATGTAAATGAAAGAACATGAAACTTGGAATCTGGAGACATCAAATGTGTGACATTAGGCAAGTTGCTTAGCCATTCTGAAAATCATATGGCTTAATTATTTAAAAAGAAAAAACTTTTCAAACTTTGTAAGATTGTTTTAGGAATTAAATATGGTAACATAAAAAAAAAACCTAGCACAGACAAGGACCCTACTAAATTTTACTTAAATCTGGGTCTGAAATACTCATATTGTAGAACCACAAAATTGTATACAAAAATGTACTTTAATAAATAATAACAGCAAATAATTAAGTCTTTCTCTGTGTTGGGTATCTTAGGCATTTTTACATATACTTTCTCATTCAGTCCTAAAGATCACCTTTTTATTATCCCTGTTAATCCTGAGAAGTACAGTTACTTACCTAAGGTCTCACAGCATTTTTCTTTTTTACCATAAGAACACCTTCTTTAAAAAGACTTCTAAATTTCCAAAGGTTCTTTGAGTAATAATAGAAAAGAATCCAAACTCTAGCTCTCAAAAGAAGAGCAGAGTCCTCCTATGAAACCAGCCCCAGGGAAGCGGCATCATCATCTGTCAACCAACATTGAGGGTTTGTGTGAATTACCATAATGGTGCCTTTGAAGAGGCACAGAAATCTCTAACCTCTTAGAACTCGCTCTGCAGTTTGGAGAGATAAAGCATGTAAACAGATTAGTCTTCTTGATGCAGTGTGTATCGAAGGTAGATTGATAGTGCAGTTATTAGTGTTAGATTAGTTCAGAGGAGATTAAGGCTGCATCTGGCTGGGATGATAAAGGAACCTTCCCAGAAGAGAGCGGAGACTGAGCAACGGTTTGAAGAATGAGTAGGATCCTGATAGTCAGAGATGGATGGAAGGTATTCTAACTTGAGGATAATACATAGACTAACAATGGAAGAGGGGAAAAAAAAACCACACACCCAAAGAATATGCTGGGGATGATGAGCAGGATTTTTGGACCTAAAAGATCCCGCAGGACCACAGTGAACATTTGGGTAGGTGGGATAAGACCACATATGAGGCAGCCTTGGCTATTAGCGCTAAGAGTAATTATGACTACAATTGCAATAATTGTTAGCAACTATCATTTGCCAGCATTCCTCATATGTCAGAAAAAAGGCCAGCACTTAAATATTTCATCCTCCCAATCACCTTATGAAGGAGGTATTATTATCTGCTTTGTAGAGATGAGGAAATTGAGGTTCATGAAGGCTAAGTGACTGTCCTAAAGTCACAAACTAATGAGGATCAGCCCTGGGACCCAAGCCCAGATCCATCTGATTCCCAAGATGTGTTTTTCATGATGATAGTGCTGCTACTTCTCAAAATTTTTTGGTATTTTTCTTGTAAAGAAAAGGAATTTCCTTACATGATTTTACTTGAACCTGCTAAAGTTTTTGAAATATTAATGCTCATTCCTCTTCTCTCCTGACCTGTCAGCGGTATGTACCACAATTGATCATTTCTTTCTTGATATACTTTATTTGCTCTCAGGACAAAACACTGTCTTGGTTTTTCATCTATTTCACCTTCTACATCTTTTTGAAAGTAGAAAAGTTTATTTTCCCCAACCTGCTAATGTAATGGTGGTTCAACATTTTATTTGCCACTTCTTTCCTCTATCAACACTCACACCCATTTGTGATCTCATCCAAACTATTTAGTTTTGTTTTTTAAAAATAAATTTTATTGTATATATTTAAAGTTTATAAGATGGTAGTATGGAACACATATGGATAATAAATAATCCATTATAGTAATTATAGTAAAATAATTACTATAGTGCAGCAGATTAATATATTAATCATCTCACATAGTTACTTTTTCTAACAGGAGCAGCTAAAATCTGTTTGACAAAAATCCCCAACACATTACAATTTTATAAACTATAAACTACAACTCTGTTGTATTTAGCTCTCCACACTTTTTCCTCCCATTTATCTGCTACTTTGTATTCTTTGGTCTACATTTTCCCATTTGCTTCCCTGCCTCTCATCTGTAGTAATTGCATTCTCTATCTCTGTAGGTTTGATCTTTTCTCCCCCTAGACTCCACATATAAGTGAGATCATGCAATGCTTTTCTTTCTGTGTCTGGTTTATTTCACTTATCTCTTCCATGTACTGATGAATCAAAACCTGAAATCTCTAGCCCATACCTTTTTCTGGGAAGCCTAGACTCAGCTCCGGCTGATTTCTTGATTTCTCCACTTGGTTGTCTGAAATTGAATTCCTAGTCCTTCCCCGCCTAAACCTATTCCACCTGCAGTCTTCTACAATTTTGTTGGTATCAACTCCATCTTCACCATGGTTTATGCCAAAGCTGTGACATCATGTTCAACTCCTCAGTTTCTTTCCCATCCCGGTGTCAAGAACTTTGGAGATGTTCAAAATATTCAGAATCTGTTCACTTCTACCACCTGCACTGCTGCCACCCAAGTCTAAGTCACCATCATTTTCCACTTGCCTATCTGATGCTGCCTTCCTCATGTGCTACCTCTGCCCTTCCCCCTTGAAGGTCTAGTCTCAGCACAGCAGCCAGAAGATTCCTTTAAACTGTAAATCAGATCACTCAGGTGGCCTTTTTTTTTTTTTTTTTTTTTTTTTAACTGTATTCCCTCTCTTACTTCCCTCAGCAGCTCCACAATCACACTGGCCTTCTTTGTGTTTGTCTCCTCCAGATTGTACTAGCTGTTTCTCCTGCCTGAATTGTCCCACCTCAAATATCTGCTTGGTTAGTTCTCTTGCCTCCTTCAGATCTCAGAGCTCATTTTTCCAAGAGAGTCTGTCCTGATCATCCCATGTAAAAGTGACAAGTGTCACAGCCCACCATCATCCCTGATTGCCCTTATCCTGATCTAATAATTCTTCTTTCTGTTTTCCATAGGACTTATCCATACCCCATAAATTACTTAATGACTTATATGTTTATTGACCATTTCCCCCAGGAGAATGCAAGCTCCTGGGAGAGGGCAGATATTTTTATCTGTTTTGTTTACTCTTCACAGTTCCCAAATGGCTAGAAACAGCCTGGTACATAGAAGGCGTTCCATTAAAACTTGTTGACATTCATCTGAATGTTGAATAAACAAACACCCACATTATGCATTTTTCTCTCATAGATACGTGTTTTCCAAGTGCCCAGGTAAAGTCATTTTTCTCTTCTAAGAAGTGAACATTATGCCTGAACACTTTAAAAACTTGAGTGAGATATGCAGAGAAGTAAAGCATATTGTCCTCAGGACACAAGTCTTTCTATGCCCAAACTTACCTTGAGGAGATAATATCTGGCACATTGTAAATGTGAATGAAATAAGTAACTATTTCAGCTATTACAATAGATTGGGAGAATAGATAGCCAAGGGTTGACCTGGAAATATGTATGAAGGAAAGTGTTGAAAATAACTAATAAAAAGTAGCCTTTGAGATAACAAAATGTCTATGTTTCCTAAACAGAGAGATTTCTTATGTTCATACTAAGTGATTAAAGCGACAGGCATGCAGAAACATTTATAAGTAGCTGTGCTTTTACTATGCTCTAACTTGAATATGTGATGCAAAATGTGGACATCTACAGAAAGCACTATGAAGGAATTATCAGAAATATTGAGATCAGTGAAGCCTAGACTGTGTCCAAGAAAATAAAACTCGTTTTAAATGAGACCACATGGTACAATACCACACACTGCACGTATATGTGAGCATTTGCATACATGCAACACTGATACAGAAATAAAAATCATCCATATAGTCTTAAAAAGTAAGAGTACAAGCAATGGAATATAATTAGTCTTCCTTTGGCATATCTGTATTATGTTTTCATGGAAAAATATGATAAAATTCAGCATAAATTAGGTACTGAAAAGTCTGCCAATCAAAGTTTTCCCAGTAGTGAAAAGCCCTGGTTCTTGTTTGCAGAAACTCTGTCTTTAAAAGTAAACCTCATCACTGTACTCCTAGAATTCTGAATACAATCTGCTTTGGTGTAGACTGAATTCCTGTTTCAGCGCACTCAGTTGCTAGTTTATAAAAGTCTACAATATTCTTTTCCTAAAGTGTGTGTGTTTGTATGTGTGTGGTAATTACCAAAGTTTTAGTTTAATGAAAGCAGTTCACAGTGATATCACATAATACCAGGCTCTTACCCTTCACCCATAGATCCATTTTTCTCTGCCTCCTTCCTAGCAAAGTAAGTATTAAAAGAAAAAAATAATCATCTTCCTTTTGATGCCATCTCTATGGCAGCAGAAAACTAATTTTGTTACATCTTGACACATCAGTATTCACTGTGTTGACTATGGCTTTATTTTATATAAAGCTTAAAAGAGAAAATATTAAACAGTAGTATAACATATTTGTCATTTTACAGCCATAGTTCCAACCCTCAGTTGAGAAAGGTTACTTTTCTTTGATGGATCCTTCAATGAAATATTTATTTTGTACCACCATGATTTCACAGTGTGCTGTTATGAAAGTAACTCAAATATTACATATTTAAATCCTAAGTTTCTCCATAGTGTCAATGAGCGGGAGATAAAAGGCCAACAAATAAAGCCTTTTATTTGAGAAGAGCCAGTAAATAATTTTAAAACACAGTAAGAAAATTTAAATTATAAAAGGTAAATGGATTTATATTTGGAAAATGACACATTTAAAGTATTCTCTACAAAATCTTGTTTTAAAACAGTGTTTCATCAATTCTTCTTGACATCCATGATAATGACAAAATATCCTTACACATTTTCATATGTATTATTTTCTAAATGGTATAATAAAAGCTGTCAGCTACCCCTCTGCATAAAACAGAAAAGTAGAATCCTTTGTTCTGTGAGTGACTGCATTTGCACATTATAGAACTATGAAATATTTACAAAGGGAAGGTTAAATCAATACGGCTCTAAAATTTGTACTTCAGTCTTGGGGGATTTACATCATCTTGATTTAATGAACTACGAGGAGTGAGAATGTTGACACACAGAAAAAAAATATTTCGGTTTCTCCTTTATTGTACATACAGGAAGTATTGAAGTAGGATTTGTTGATACCTACGAAGTAACTAATTATTACTTCAACTATCATTTGAGAAATCTCACAGCTAAAAGCAGATGCCAGCCATCAAAAAGAGAAAAAATATGCTGCATACTACAGTAAAGAAATACTGTATCTTCATTTAACACAGTTTGTCAAAAATCTTTTAAAATATTTTATATTAATAGTATTTAATTTTTATAATACAAAGATTAGCCCAGATATATCAAACATACAAAAATATAAATACCATATATAGTTATCTAAAATATATTGTATATGCTATATATAATAATGTATGTGCATTTAATATGTCAATTATGCCTATATACCTCATTACATCACAACAAATCTGAGTTGTGAACCTAACTTTTCTTATTGTAGTACAAGACTATGTTCATCAAACAGAACAGAAACATCTCTTATTTGCAAAAATAGCCAATCTCAGTTTTTTCCAATGAAAGCATTAATGAGGAAGTACAAGGATTGAAGGAGGGAAACAAAGAGCTTTGAAAAGTGTATTTTCTTGCTACATAAGACAGAATCATAAGTACTTATAAAAGGGCATAGGATATGTCAAGATGAAAACTTAGGTGAAATGCAACTTCTTTTATAGAACTGATTCGTTCAAGTTCACATTGTTACATACATATGTTATATTACATTGTATAAACTAGAAAATTCTTAACATCATCAGTGGAAACATCAGACTGTATTTAGGGGTACTGTTCATAAGTGCATTCAATCCAAATTTACTAATTTACAAGGCCCGGTGATTTCAAACTCTTGATATAAAAGAGACCAAGGGGAAATAACAAAATTTTAGTAGACTCATGACTCTGGTTCTAACAATTGTCTCCTCTGTGATCTAAGGCAAGTTACTTTTTCTCCCTGAACCCTAATTACCAGCCTATGTAAGATAAATAAACCCGCTTACCTCACACGACTATTTTAAAGACCCAAAGATGTTATAAACTCTATTTGTAATGTGTTATGTAATTCTGGTGAGACGTAAAAATCAGTTTTACCTCCATATTACATATTGCTTAAGTTTTTATTAAAACAACCCCACAGTAATTAACAACTATTTATTGAGCACAGATTCCCTGAGCACATACCTGTTAAAAAGCAGAAGACCAGAATTCCCTTAAGTGTATAGCAGTGAAAAGGGGAAAGTCAAAATTAAATTAGAAAGGAAAAGAAAAACAAAATTCATTGCATTAAACTAAACATAATTATGTAATATTTCTATTCAACTGGAAATGCTTACCTCATCTTTTATTATACTTCACATGGGCCTCTTAATTAAGTAATGATGTTATTTTGCTACTTGGCTGAGGTTCCCCAGAAAATAAAACATTAGATATAGCTCTAAGTGCTAATGTGCAATTAGGGACTGCAGAACCCGAGAATAGAAGCAGGAGACAAAGGGAGTAAAGGAAAGATGGATGCAGTGGAAGCTAACTGAAAATGTGTCATCAGGTGGCTGAAAATAAATGCAATTGATTGCTTGATTTCCTGGGACCTTCCTCTGAGAAACCATATAAGCCGCATCTCAGGACCATTCTTTGAGTACACAGAGAAAGGGGAAAGAAAAACAATTTTCAGCTAGCTCCTACCCATCAAAATGTTTGGTACACAGAGCATTAATTCTTGTTGACTTTCAGAATCTTCCAGCATTCCATGGCTCTTGGTGAATAGGAAAGCCCTGAAGCAGCGGTGAGATAGATAGTATGAGGTGAGACACTGTTAGATCACATCTGTGTGAAGTTAGTCAGAGCCCATAGTGCAGTTGGATCCACTGAAAAATGAAGCTGAGAAAATCAGAAGCAGGGTGTAAGAGATGGCTGGTACACAACACACAAAGTGGTTACTATGTTCCAGTTTTATTCTCACAAAAATACCTACCTACCCCTGATCTGATGATATTCTCATCTTGTCAATGGGTCGCTAGATCACGACTGAGCTAAAAATTCCAGCCTCCCTCAAGTACCTCTTGCCATGTCACGCATATATTAGAACCAGGCACTCCAAAAGAAAACAGCCCTATTTACTGGACAAAGCAGATAAAGGGAAAATACTGGAATAGCTCTTATTGTACCATTATTTTACTAATAATTTCCAACCTCTAATGCCACGGCAGAAAAATCGTAGGATCTTAGTGTTTTCCTCGTGTACATTATACTAATTACTCAGCACTCTTGAACTAAGACTTGAACACTGTTGAGTGCCCATTAAGTTACTTTGCTTCTCATCTCAAAAGAAAAAAAAAAAAGTCAAGAGGAAAGGATCTGAAATCATCAATGTGAATGATCAAGTGGTGTGAGCAAGCTTCAGCAACCCAGGCTTTGTCTATGGCTCGGCCTCCTTAGAAATCAGTGCCCCTCCCTTTTCAAACTCTTGTAAATGTAGGTAATGCTAGTTTCTCCTTGATCTTTCCAGACTGTCTTATCAGATAATTATGCTATCTGATAAAAGGAGAGAAAGGGGCTGTCTTCATTAGCTAGTTCATACAGCTAGATTATTTTTATAGTTATAGACAAGCTAATTCTAAAATGTATATGCAATGTCAAAGAAACTCGACTAGCCAAAATAATTCTGGTATAAAAGGAAGTTGGAGGACTCACATTTTATAATTTTAAACTCATTATAAAGCTTTGGTGATCAAAACATTGTAGTTTTAGCGAAGGGGTAGGCTCCTACATCAATAAGACAAAATAGAAAGTTCAGAAATAGACCTATACAAATATGCCAACTAGTTTTTGACCAAGGTTCAAGGCAATTCAATGGAGAAAGAATAGCCTTTTCAGCAAGTGGTGTTGGGACATCCATATGTAATAACATGGATATCAACATAAACCTCATACCTTCCACAAAGATTAAATCATGATGGATCATAGACCTAAATGTAAAATGTTAAATATTTAGAAGAAAGCATAGGAAAATATCTTTTTAAATCTATATTAAGCAAATAGTTCTTACATATAAACACCAACTGCATAAATAATTTTTAAAAATAGATGTTAACCGCAAAATTTAAAACCTTGGTTCTGCAAAAGATACTATGAAGGGAATGTAAAGAGAAGCTAAAGGCTGGGATATATCAATTACAAATCACTTGGATCCTGAACTTTAAAACTCAACAGTAAGAAAATGATCCAGCTTTAAAAAAAAAAAAATGGGCAAAAGGTTTGCACAGATACCTCATCATAAAATATATACAAAGAAACCAGATCGATGGCAAACACACACATGTACAGATGTCCAACGTCATTTGCCATTAGGGAAATGCAAATTAAAACAACGGTGTGATATTACTAAGCCACTAACAGAAGGGCTAAAACAAAAAGTACTAACAAAACTAAGGGCTGGGGAGGAAGTAGAGCAACTAGAACTTGCATATAATGTGAAGATAGCAATGCAAAAGGGCAAAGTCTCTCTTACAAAGTTAAACATACTTTCTATATGACCCAGCAATTCCACCCCTAGGTATTTACCCTAGAGAGATTAAAACTTATGTTCACACAAAGCCTATACATGAATGGTTATAGCAGCATTATTCTTATGTGCCCAAACTAGAAACCCAAATGTTCTTCAATGAGCTGATAATCAGTGTTACAGACAATGGAATATAGTACTCAGCAAGCAAAAAGAACAAACTACTGATAAACAATACTCGGACAGATGTCAAAGTTGTTAAGCTAAGTGAAGAAAAGCCATTCTCAAAGGTTAAATACTATATGGTCCCATTTATAAGACATTTGCAAAAAGACATAACTGTAATATCAGCAAACAGATTAGTGGTTGCCAGAGGATAGGGTGGGGAAGGATATTTTTATAAAGAAGCAGTACAGAGTAGGTACGGGGTAAGTTTGAAGGATGATGAAATGGTCTATAACCTGATTGTGGTGGTCATAATACAAATTTATACACTAAAGCTTGTAGAATTTGCCACAAAATAGTCATTTTAACTCTATGTTAATTTGAAAAGAGGGGATTGTGGGAGTAAGTTAACTTCATTCTGCAGAGGAAGATACCCCCAGTGTAGTCCAGTGTATACTTTCTTGTCCACTCTCAGGCAACTTTAGATAATTTTAAGAAAAGGACTAAAAGAAATGATTTTACACTGTATTTCTCTCCAAATCCCTAAGGTTTCCTATGAATAATATTTTCTAGGCAGGTAACCTTTTAGATTATAATAATATAATTCATGCCCCAAGTTCTTCTGTATTTCAAATTATCATTTTTTCCAATCAAGGTATTATTAATCATTAAATAACATTTGAAAGGCACACTTAGAAAGTAAAATAACCTTTTAGAAAACTAATTGTTACCCAAAGCATCTATTTTCCCCTGTCACAAAACAAATGTTTGTGAAAGATGCTATAGCCTTCCAGGAAATGTGGTGAACCTTCGTCAAAATCACAGTGCTGCTATCTAAGGGTGTCCTAAAACACCATTCAGAATTATTGTGATACCTTTTAAAAAGAAATCATTTCTTGTCTACATACAATTGCGACCTATTAATAGCCAATATACCCAATCTGGACTAAGTCCATGTTGCGTGACACATATTAGACAGTAATGATTTTTTAGATACAACAAAGGCACATTTTTCAAACCTATGACCTGAAAGTGAAAGACTTTAAATTCCATTAATAATTTCTTGAGACAGCAGCCTCCCTACTGTGAAGTCCAGGGAAGGGTGTGCATCTGTTATTAATACATTACCATAATGTTCCAACCATCTGCCTAAATAAAAACTAGGATGGGGAGGTATTTAAATAAATATTCTTTCTGAGAGGGAGACTAATTACGATGTAAAATTCCAGAGGCTTTTACCAAAAATCAATACTAGATAGGTAGTATTTTTTCTTCTACTATGGTTTTTTTTTTTTTTTTTTTTTTT
>NW_016805422.1:145631-200681 GCF_001698545.2 Rhinopithecus bieti
TTTTTTTTTTTTTTTTTTTTTTTTTTTTTACTACTATTTCTTTTTAAAAGACTGGGTTTCCAAAATCTACTGGAATAAAGAGGAAAACTCTAGATCTGTGTGAGCTCTATTCCTAGATTATGTTTGTTGGTATTTTGGCTTCAGTAAACCACATGGCAACTAGCAGCCTGCCATTTGCTGTTGTCCTTGATGTGTTACCCAATGTGGGAATAGAGCTGCATCCTAACAGCTTATCTAATAAGACATTCCCAGCTGAACACAATAGTTATACCTCTCACCGGTAAAGCGAGAACAAAGTTTATACATAATGGCTTAAGCTCTATTCTAGGAGTGTATTCTAGAATTCCAAAATCCTAGAACAAGTTGGTTTGATTTTCAAACCCCTTGGTTGAGCTTTCTGTCCTTGTGAGGTATTATTCTTCCTTCTGGGTTTGATCATGGGGCAAAAAAGTCCTAGCCATTATCCTGCAACTGTGCTGATGCCTTCACCGGTCTTAGACCTCAGGACATAATCTTAATTTTTACAGACATGACTCGAAATGCACCTCTGGTTGGCTTGGATAGCTGATCATCATCTCTAGCAAAACTGTTAAGCCTCTAAAATTGCCTTTGTCTTCTGGTTAGTCTCATGTCAAAATGAGATATAGGAGGGAACGAGAGAGGATAAACTCTCCACATTGGAGAAAAGGAAGAGGTCAAATGCTCAGGCTCACTCAGACCCACGGTATGGGAGTAATAGCAGTGCTGCCAGAAATTCTTTCTCTTTCAGAACTGGGCTGCTTTCTATGTTCCAATACGACATGCTGAACTCTGACCTCACATGTATCTTTTAGAGAGTAGACGTTATTCACCAATTGACTTAGGTAGTTTCTAGTCCTTGCATATTTATGTTTTCTATATCTTATGGCACAAAACAGACTAAAAATTTGTACAATATGAAATGTATATCGAGTTTGTACCTGAAATTGTGCCAGATAGTAGGTATATGGAAACATTATCACGTCTTTCCTCTAGGTGTTTGTATTACAATGGAGAAGGCATACATAGAAAGACTAAGATACAACAGAAAGAGAGGAACATAAACAGATGTTCATGAGAAAGCTGTGAAAGCCCACAAGAATGATTTGCTCTCACACACAGTGCAGTCAGGAAAAAATATCAGGCCATTATGACACAGATCATGAAATCAAATCAGATAGAGAAGTGCGTAAAGGACATTTCAAACCAAAATTCTTCATCCCACAAAATGTTTCCAGTCAGTTGGTTGCACTTATTTTTTCAGTGGGCTTGTTACAGAGTAGCATAATCAATATTCATGTTCAAATGATTAATAGTCTTTTAAAACATGTATGAATAGAAGTATTGGCAGTAAAGAAAAAAGAAAAAAACATTCTCTTCCAAAAAAGAATATTGGCAGTGTGGCAATTCTGGACTCCTTTCTGAACATTACTGCCTGTTCTCCTAGTGGTGGTTTATTGTGCATATATCAATTCAAGTGTTAATGGATATTTTGTGTATATTCAGTGTCTGCCACAGTTCTAAATGCTTTACACGTACTGCATTTTCTTGGTTCTAAGATGTATTTTTTTCCACATTTTAACAACCTTTGACATTGGAGTATGACTCACATATGATGGCTTATAATAATTTAATTGGTGGCATTTTCTTTTTTCTGGTGCATAGCATAAAATAATGCTGTATCTTTAAATCAATAACATCATCGTATTAATTAAATATCATGGTAATTCTTTCAAAACCCACATCAATCTACTTAAAATCTGCATTTTAAAGAGAAGACAAGACACTTATGTAGGTTACATACCTAGTAAGCATCAGAGCCAGTAATCAAATCCAGGGAGTATGGACTCTACATTTGTGCTCTCAGACACTGTCTGTAATGCCTCTCAAACAACACTGCATATTACAAACCAGACCTTTTGTTCTCTAATAAGATCACACCTACCGAAGAAAATATAAAACATCCTATTCGTATTAATTTTTAACAGAAAGTGTTTTGTAGTACACTCCCCTAAAAAAAAAAAAAAAAGAAAAAAAAAAAAAAAAAATTGTGGCACAAGATGACCATGAAAGAAATAGAAACCTCCAAGCAGTCATGCAAAGACTCCAATACTTTCTCCATGTAGAAAAACATCATGTGTAATTACTAATGGAAATTCCATATTAGAAGTTGTGAAGAATCAGGAGAAAAGCACCTGGTAGGGAATTGCTGAGCTGACACCAACACTGAGTATATGGTAAAGACAGAAATTACATAAGGCAGAGTTTCTCCACCCCAGCCTTCCTGACATTTTGCAGCAGGTAATTTTTTTGTTGTAGAGGGCCTTTTCATTGTCCTTTTATTGAGCAGTATCCTTGGCTCTACCCAGTAGATGCCACTAACACTCCCACAGGGTGACAAGCAAAACTATCTCCAGACGTTGACAAATGCCTGTTGGGGAGCAAAATCATCCTCAGTTGAGTACCACTGATTTAAAGTATCTTCTATTATCCCATATTCTGTAGCACACAGAATATATTCAATGTGTGTTGTTGGTGATAGGAGTGAAGAATAGACAAATGGGTGAGAGAAAGAAAGAAAAGTCAAGATGGAGGAAAAGAGGGAGACAGAAACAAAGAGGGTCTACACTGTTTACTAATATTCAATCAATAGCAGTTCATTTTAACTCTAAATTCAGAGACTAGACAGTATTCAGTAGTACTATAAACCAAACAGAAAACTCACTCCTTAATGCAAAATCATATTTAGTAACTCTTATATGTTATTTTAGAAAGAATTTATATAAAATGTCAACCACAAGAGTGAAAAATAACTGTTCCCTTAGGAGTGCAATGGTTATAGATCTGATTTTCTTAAGCATATTATGAGTTTGTTTAAAAGAGTTAATAAACAGTGTTATTGACAGACGTATGCTCATTTCATTGAGACGAAATTGTAATTGAATTGATAGGTAATGACCCTTTAAATCATAAGAATAAAACCCAAGTGGATTCTTGCATAAACCCCAAGGCAGAATTTCTCTACATTAGTCATATTATTATTGATATGCTGTCATGCTGATATTAATACTCCAGCATGATGCTACATCAATAAGGCATTAAGGTTTTTATATATTCTGTTCTTATGAGGAAGTTTTAGAAAATATAATAAAAAGGAATAGCTCTGTGTTAACAATATAAATCTATTCCAAATGCATTTATCCATTCAGTAAATATTTATTGAG
The DNA here is from genome assembly GCF_001698545.2 of Rhinopithecus bieti. Taxonomy (NCBI): domain Eukaryota; kingdom Metazoa; phylum Chordata; class Mammalia; order Primates; family Cercopithecidae; genus Rhinopithecus; species Rhinopithecus bieti. The sequence continues at coordinate 148,874 of NW_016805422.1, forward strand.
CACCAATCCAGAAATTGTGACATAATTGTAAGCTTTTTTCTTGAAATATATTCATAATAATAAAAACCCAACTCTATAGTTCAAATATGTGTAATTAATATGTTGTTATTTGCATTTATATGTTCTAGCTATCTAGAGGTTAGGTTTTGTCATTAATAAAATATGTAGTTTAATTCTTAAAGTACTAAAATGCCCTCCTCCCCCAAGACATTCCACAATTTGCTAAAATAAAGATAATGACATAGAGGTATCCTATTTCACTGTTGTAGCTACTTTCACCAACAATCTGTCTCTCTTGATGCTCAAAACCACTCTGTGAGATTGAGCAGGTTTTATTATTATTTATCCATTTTTAAGATGGGCAAATGGAGATTTTAAGGGATTAAAAGACTAAACTGAGAATATCACACATTTAGTCAGTGAGAAAAAAAATGGGATTTTTTTTACTCCAAGCACTATTTTTATTACACTATAGTAATGTTTCATTCATTTTTTATAATAATAGATAATAGAAAATTATTCTTGCATTTCTGTTTAATAAAATATATTCTAAAAGCAGTGCTTCTCCAATCAAACTGGGTGTCAAAATCACCTGAGTCAGTGAGTCTGGGTAGTTCATGATCCACTCTTTGAGAAACATTGCCTTTAAATATTAATATTTTAATATTTGAAAATGAATGAATACATTGGATTATATTCCCAGGCTCAGAAAAATTCTTTAGAATGGAGATAAAATAGAGAAAAGGCAAACAGGACTGAAATGGAAGGAAAGGCTGTTAAAAAAAAAAATGGAAGCAGATAGTAACATGAATTCCACCCATTGTATGAATTTGCCTTCAGGAATCCTTGCTGTAAGCCATACTTTTAAGACTACACTTATCCTCAACCATCTATTTTGAATTAGAAAACCCATTTCCCTCCAATTGCTCTTACAGTAATGCCAAGCACATAACCAAATTTCCAATGACTGTTTTGTTGTTGTTGTTTTAGAACTAATCCAATGTCAGCTTGATCTTGCATGTATATCATAGTAAGTCTTGAAAAATTTAGTGTGTCCTCTGTTCTGTATCTTACAAGTTCTTGACCTAGACTATTTGGTAGTCCTGTCAATTTTTAGTAATGTTTATTTCAATGTAAGAGATTATATTATACCCAAAGGTTGAAATTATAAGCCCACTTAACATCCCATTTAGTAGAAAGGAAGAAAGGTCAAAAGTGATAAAATATGTCAGTATCTAGAAAATAATAAAAATTTACATTTATATGGTGACTTGGAGTGTTCCCAAGATGCTTTAACATATATTATCTTATCTGCTATAGACCTATAAACCAGGCAGTAGCCATAGTCTCATTTTGCATAGCAGAACTTAAGATTACAATGATGTTAAGTGATATGTCTATGGCCACATGCCTAGAAACAGACAAAAGTGCACTTCATCTAACTCTTAAACTAGAAGGCCTTCCTATGTAGTATACATCAAATGCTAAAGAGTTTTTTTTACACCTGTCCATGCTTTTTCTATGTCGTCTTCAATACTTTCTATTTCTTCTGTGGTTACATGATATCTAAGCTCCCCAAAGATTTGCCCTACGCCTTCTGCTCTTCTTCCTCTACATTTTATCCCTAAGTCATGTGATCCAAATATTCTTTTCCATTTCAATTTCCTTATTACCAATACCGCCTAAATTTATGTTTTCAATTTAATCCATATATTTATACATCCAACTATCTAATGAATTATATCTCCTTAGATATAATTACAGGTGTGTCTCACTCGTTGTTAATGAATATGACCTCATAATGTACATTAATAAAACTGCTTCTCCTGTATTATCTCTCTCCTGGAGAATGATATTATCATGAACTCAGTTGCCCAAGAGGGAAGTCTGAAAGTCATTTTAGACTGTTTCATCTCATTGCCCACTCCCCACATCCAAATGCACAAGTCACAGTTCTGGTGGATTTGACTTCTAAAATAATATCTACCATTTTCTCTTCCCTACCACTGCAGTCACTACCTCCCTTCATCACTTTATTTTATCTTGCCTGAATCACAACAATATTTTCCTAACTGGTCTCTCTTTAGCTTCTCCAATTTCTACTGATCATAGCTGCCAAAATATATTTTTGAAAACAAATCTGGTCATGTTGATCGCATGCCTCCCTGAGGAACTTGCCAGTTCTTTCAAAATCAAGATCAACCATTAGTTTAGCTCATATTTCTGATTTCTGCTTCTATCCTCTGCCTCTCTGCTGACTCATATTTCCACCCACCATACTTCTTTGGCCATATGTGACTTTCACTTCAGCTATACCGAACTACTAACAATTCTTCAAACATATCATGCATTTTCTGTCTCCCAAACATGCTGGAAAGTCATTTACCCTACCCCATGACCTTGACATAGTTAACTACTTTTCCCCCAGAACTCAGCTCAGATATCAAATTATACATAAAACATTTTTCTATCTAACCACACTCTAATTTATATGCCTCCTCATTGTATTTCCATTTGCAAAGAGCCATTAAGATGTTCATACATTTTAAAGATGTATTTGCCCTTAAAAGTTCCAATATATAGGAAAGGTTATAAGTATGAAGTCATTGGCCTCTTCTAGGAAAACACCTGACATTTCAGACTTTCAACTTCTGTGACTTTTAAACTTATTACACAATACGTCAGTACATCAACTGAAAAAGAATATTTTAAGCTATTGTTTTGCTCTTGGAAACATTCAGGTTTGGCAGTGTTGACATCAGTTTTTCTCTTCAGCAATATTTGTGCAATTATTTTGATATATTATTGAATGTTATGGTTATTTTGTAAATAATGTAAAATTTAGAAGAAAAGAAAAAATGCTGATACAAGTAAAAATACTGGTTCTACAAGTGTAATAAAATTGCAAAAAGAAAGAAATCAGGAAATTTTTAGCTTCAGTCAGTCACTCACTAGAATTAAACTGGTTGGCAGTGTCCCACTGCAAATAAAAGAACAAAGGCCTTCTGTGAATAACTGTTGGAAACATATTGTCTTAAAAGAAATACAGTCATGGATTTTATAAATTCTTTTGCTTTGGAAAATGGACTTTCCCTTATAACTAGTAAGCATATTGTACAAATTTCACACATTGTACTTTCATAGAACTATCTAGGAATGCATTATATCTTATCACATGGGCCTATTTGTACCCATGAAAACTGAGAAGCAATCTAGATATGCACCAGTAGAATGGGAACGAATTAATTGATGCCACAGTCACTAGATAGAATATTATGCAGTCTTTATTAGGAAGGCTATGTAGGAACCTGAAAACATAGTTATAATTTAGTATTAAATTGAATGGCAAATTAAACACTGTATGCCTATTAATTCATTTTATTTACATATATAAATATATCCCTATATATCAATAATATATCATTCTATACATAATATATCACAATGGAAAATTATTTGAAAGGGTTATATCAAATTTACCAGGCTCTTCAGTTTTAATAGTGAAATTATAGATAATTTATCCCTATATTTCAAGATCTTTATGATTGTTATTATTTCTAGAAATAATTAGATGGTAAATTTCTAAAAGTTTAGGAGGAGGCTATTTCTATAAGCTCAACATTGGGCAAGGAATGAACATCATATATAAAATAAATATCTTGCAGCTTTGTAAATCCTCTATTGAGGAGAAAGCATATTTTCAGTTATAAAAGAGGCAGATGCATATTAGAAGCATGATTTTGCTATTTTTTAAACCTAAATATGATTAAAAGAGCTGTGAGTAGATGTCAAGGTGACAAGGGCTGAAAAATACTGAACTGTTCTATTGTCAATTTGTTCACATGGATCTATGTTTTCTAGAATCCCCTTATATCACTTCAGCTTAGAGTTGGCTAAATGGGAAGTTGCATGAGATTTGAGAGATAGAGATGAAACACCAGCCATTACACTCTAAATATCAACATTGGTTGGTGGCAAGTAGAGAAAGGTGCCAAGGATATCTAACGTATTCCAGTTTGCCTTCCTTTCCTACTCAGCAACCAGCTTTCCTTAGCAACTGTTGGCCATAATAACTAACAGAGGCCCCAGGCCTATCACCACCATTTAGATGTGCACTAACCCAGAAAGGTAGCAGTCACAAAGTACCAACTTCCATAGATGCCTGCATCAGACCTCTTTATGGTCCCTACTCTAGTAGTAGTATGATATGACTAGCTTCCAGAGTTTCCAGCAAATTCTGACTCATTCCCTTATACTAGAAATGGCTAGGGACATTTCTCTGATCTTCTAACTTCCACCCTCCTTTGGAACACTATTGCCAGAAAGGATATAGGATCTTATATCTATAATAATTTCCTTTCACCAAGATATACTTCTGTGTACCAAACTAAAGCAGTTATTGATACCAGAAGCTGAGAGTGTCATAAAAATCTGAAATATGTGGACTGGCAGTAGATAGAAGTTATGAGTGTCTTACTGTTAGTAAAGGCCTGAAAGATGGACAATTTCTATTAGAGGCTGAAGAAAAGGGGATCTAACATGGAAAATTAAGCTATCAAATAATCACATATAATCTAATATATATATATATATGTGTGTATGTGTGTGTGTGTGTGTGTGTATATATATAATAGGAATAGACAGTGGTACTGAAAAGTAGAGGCTAAGTTTTCTCCTAAAGCAGTATATATGATTACAGATGAACTCTGATTGGAGAAATGGTTACTCCAAGGGTGCTTGTTAAAATAATGTGGATTGCACCTAACTTCCAGACTTTCTGCTTCAGTCATCAAGGAAATGTCCAGGAATCTGTGTTTTTTAAAAAGACCCTAGAAGACTGTATTATCAATGAACCAATCACTATTAGACACTCAATCACAGAGAGGGAGATGGTCATAGCAGAAAAATTAAATAAACTAGCCAGGTCAATGGAAAATGGAATACAGGTCAAATCTCACTCGAATTTATAAACAAAAATTCTAGATATGTGCATTAGGTTGAGGAACATGCACACAAATCAGTTGTGAAATAGAAATTTAAAATAATATAAGACATCCTCCAACTAATAGTTATTGTTCCTTTTTTTGGTGGGGGAGGGTACTTCATATATATTAATATTGACAAAGTAGTTTCAAGAGAAAGTAAAAGAAACAGAAATGTAAGCACAAAAGGTAAAGTAGTCAGATTCTAAAAAGGAAAGGAAAATGAGAGTTTTTTAGATATTACATTTAGTTACACTATAATCTCTTCATGTAATTGCATATGAAGTATCAGTTTCGAACATTAAGAGATGAGTCTTAGACTAGGATTGAGACAGAGACTAAGGTAGAGTCTTCTTACCATATCTTCAAAAAATCATTTGATCAATTAGTCCTACTAGAGGTCAACATCATTTCTCACAGTCTGAAGTTGCTATTGCCTTTTAAGCAAACATCTTATTCTTGTTAAAGCATTTTTATGATGACTACAGCAAATTAAAGATGATCTAAAAAATTGCTATACTTTAGGAGGCCAAGGCGGACGGATCATGAGGTCAGGAGATCAAGACCATCCTGTTTAACACGGTGAAACCCGATCTGTACTAAAAATACAAAAAAAAATTAGCTGGACGTGGTGGCGGGCGCCTGTAGTCCCAGCTACTCAGGAGGCTGAGGCAGGAGAATGGCATGAACCTGGGCTGTGGAGCTTGCAGTGAGCCGAGATCGTACCACTGCACTCCATCCTGGGGAACAGTGTGAGACTCCTTCTCAAAAAAAAAAAAAAAAAAAAATTGCTATGCTTGCTATGACATTCAAATTCTATGTGTCAATTTGGCTAGGCTATGAAGTCCAGTTGTTTGTTCAAACACTGATCTAGACGTTGCTGTGAAGGTATTTTATAGATGCGATTAACATCATCAATCAGCTGACTTTAAGTAAAGATTACTCTCGACATTGTGAATGGATCTCATGCAATCAGTTGAAGGCCCTAAGGGTGAAACTGATGTTTCTTAAAGAAGAAGATACTTTGCCTCAGGACCATGACACAGAGATTTTGCCTGAATTTTTGGCCTATCTGCCTATCCTATGAAGTAAGGACTCAAACTGCAATGTTAGCTTTTGCCTGAGGTAACAGCCTGCCAGTCTGTCCTACAGATTTAGGACTTATCAGCCCCCACAATTATGTGAGCCAATTCCTTAAATTTCTTTATATGTATACACACACTATATACACATGTACATATACATATCCTGTTGGTTGTGTTGCTACTGATACACCTCCCAGTGAGCAGCAGAGACTAGTTTCTTCCCACCAAATTTGTGCAAACCTTTGTGGAGTTCTTGACCAGTAAAATACAGTGGAAGTGATGTTCTCGGGACTTCTAAGGTTACATCATAAGAAACCTTGCAGCATTCACCTAGGTTTTCCATGACACTCACTCTTGGGATGCTTGTTCTTGGAAGCCAGAGCCTAGCTCACATGGAGAAGCATGCATAGGTTCTCCAACAAATAGTCCAGCTGAGCTCCAGCTGAAGCCAGCACCAACTGCCAGCCATGGGAGTGGCCATCTTGGATGTCCAGTTGACTGCAGCCTCATGAGAGACCAAGAGCAAGAATCACCGCAGTCAACCCACAGCACAAAAATAAAGATATTTTAAGCCAACAAATTTGGAAGTGATGTGTTATATAGCAATAGATAACTTGAGTGATGATAAAGCAAAAGGAAATGCCTCAAATACTGCAACCAGGAAGAGAAAATTAAACATTTCTTCTTCACAGAAGAAATATCACAGAAAAATTATTATGCACCCAAGGGCCAAAGATTTAGAATTAACTTATTTTTAATTTTATTTTTAATTTGGCTTCTTGCAAGTGAGAATTAAAATACAAATCTGAACACTATTCAAAGCACATTTTTTATCATAAATTTCTCTGCCATCAGATATATAATCTTCAAAAAACTACTCACAGAGAAGTGTCTGGTGAAAACTGAACACAAGTAAAATCTGTATAGGCCAAGGAGCTTTTCTGTAATAATCTGCAAGGATAATGCTACCATCTAATCAACCTAATTTGCAAAATGCCAAAAGCCAGTAGTATGTAATCTTGGATAATGATTAACATAGATTCCTTAAAGATGGGCAAAAGCAAAAAGTAAATTATTTTAATACATAGATTGAGCATTATAAATTCTGGGAAAATGTGTATTTTGTCCTTTTATGTTTTCTAAAAGCAAAACTATATGATGCTTTTCAGAGACAAGGTAAAATGATAATGAATATTAGATCGCTGTTATTTGGGGTATAATTACACTTAATAGAATCATCATAACCTAAATCAGAATTTATAAAGATCAAATGGGATAAAACCATGTTGATTTTTAAATAAAGGGAAAGGTATGAATGTTTTACCTTTTAGAAGGGGCAATATTTTTATCTTTAAGATCTCTTTTGACTATGATAGATACAGAGGTAAACAAAGATAGAAATAGGTGAAGACATAGTCTGTGTGCTCCAGAATGTGAATAAAGGCTATCCTTTGCATTCATGTGATTTCTGGATGTAGTTAAATGGAAAAATCATGACCCTCACAAATAGAACTATATGGTTTCAGTTTGAAACACGCAATTTCAAGACAAAATAAAAATGGTTATCACACTGACATTCACCTTTTTTTTTTTTTTTTTTTTTTGAGACAGAGTCTCGCTGTGTTGCCCAGGCTGGAGTGCAGTGGCGCAATCTCGGCTCACTGCAAGCTCCGCCTCCCAGGTTAACGCCATTCTCCTGCCTCAGTCTCCCGAGTAGCTGGGACTACAGGCGCCCGCCACCACACCCAGCTAATTTTTTGTATTTGTAATAGAGATTGGGTTTCACCGTGTTAGCCAGGATGGTCTCGATTTCCTGACCTCGTGATCCGCCCACATCAGCCTCCCAAAGTGCTGGGACTACAGGCGTGAGCCACTGCGCCCGGCCAACATTCACTTCTTAAGTAGAAGACTAGAGGTAGTAGAGTCATCTCAAACTTAAGACTATTCTATTAAAAAAAGAAGAAGAAGAAAGAAGAAAAAAACAACGAAAAGTAAGATTTTAAAGCTCAGGCTCTCTTGCAGTTACCTTGATCCTTATGAAATCAGTTATATTTTACAGATTAAAATCTTAAAAACATGTACAATTTAATTCTACAGCCCCTTAAAGTCAAACTAAATCTTTTTCTAACACTGATGTGAGGAAGGGGAATTATATACACCTTAAGGCATTAACTTCAAAATTTTACTCAACTGGGAAGACAGTTACACCAGGATCTTTTCAAAAATCTATGTTAAAAGACAGATTAAGAGCTTCTATGCTATTTCTTTCTTAATATTTGAGAAATTTTTCATCCTTCATAAGAAATGAGGTTGTATCTTTGATAATATATGTCCATATAAAGAGATCATTCAGAAAAAGTTTATTTGCCTTTCCCTCACCATCATGTTAATTGTGCATACAACAATTACCTAATGAGTCAGGGCAGCTAACTCAGCAAATTCTTCCCTTTTTTATATTAGCTCATCATTCCAAAATTCAAAGTACGCCATGAATCATAGCATTCATGCATTGACATTCTGAAGAAAACAATTCTGCATAACTTTTAAAGTTGTATGACAGATACAATTAGTAAAAAAGGGGTTCTGTGCTGTTATTTTCTGTGGAAGAAAAAAAAAAACACAAATCCTTCTCAATCTTTGTTATTTCAAAGCACTCTTTACTGAAAGGAAAACACTCTTTACTGAAAGGAATCCCGCCATGTAAGAAAGACAAAGTAGAAGAATGCAACAAAAATATTTTTCAAAGCAAAATAGCCTAACCTATTGAAAGTCGTTTGATGCCATACAGCTAGCCCCAATGACTCCTTGCTTCATAGTTTCTCAGATGTTGTATACCGGAATGCTATTTGAACTGCGTCATTCCAAACAAGAGACAATGAAGTATCTTTACATGCTGAACTTGGCAGCAACACATTCTCTCCCTCTTCCTCACTCCCAGTCTTACAGGTTAATACTGTAATGTCAGATTTTTAAGATATATTTTAAAAATATTTCCCCAAAGACTTGGTTAGTTATTCATTTGTAGTTCAAATGACACCAAGAAATGCATGATCGAAAAACTGAAGAGTTCTCTAGGAGGCTTGAATTGTTTCCGCAATGGACATTGGGCTGTGGGGCATGGGGGACACCACCAGGGAGCTCTAAAATGCAAAGTCTCCCTGAGAACAGTCTCTCTCATAAAACTCGTATCTACAGGGACATCTCTAAGAAGGTTAACTCTCTTTTGGATTAAGTGCCCAATGCAGAATTTGAAACCCCAGAGTTAAGCCAACTTAATCAAGACTGAAGGTTTTAGAGGGCAAACAAAAGGGTTTGTGGAATTGAACTGGGTAAACATCTTTCTCTTAAATCATTTGATATGGTTTGTTTTAGTATATTCTTTCTATCCACATCATTTATCTCTATCTATCTATCTATCTATCTATCTATCTATCTATCTTCTATCTCATTGTCTTATGCAGCCAAATAATGTAAAAATCACTCCATCATGAGGGTTGCCAGTGTGATTTTTATATCCCATAGAAGGCCAGGAAGCTAGAAAGTTAAAGTACAAGGAAAAGGAAAAAAACTGGGCCAATTACATCTCTAGACCTGTAAGTGAGCCCTGGTTCAGCTGCTTGCCACTTGAAAGCCAGACACGAGAGATGGGGGTTGGTGAGAGGAAAAACAAGTTTATCTGAAGGTCCAACAAACTGAGAAGATGGTGAACTAGCATTCTAAAGTACCATCTTACATTTCTTCAGGTTGACCAGAGGGTTTTTATGGGAGGGAAATATGGGGAAGAAGAGGTAGCTGGTATCAAGAGGTACTAATGACCACAGACATGTGGGTGCCAGGGAGGGTCCAAGGAGGTTGGAAATTTGTTTATCCTTGGTCAGGTCGCAATGCTCTTATACATCTTTTACAAAACATAGTTGTTTATATACTTCTTTAATCCCAGAGTTAATTTTAGAAATTACATGATCACTGTTTTTGCATATTATCTCAGTGCTCTAAAATTATCCTAGCCTACATGCAGGAACGGGTGAAGGCCTCTTAAATAAAACAAGTTAGTTACATTAGTTCTTGTGCTCTTTCACTATTGCAGGCTTGGTACTATAAAGGCCAGGGATCTTCTAAGCTCGTTTGAGTCAGTGCCTTCAAGTATTTGAGACAAAGCAAGTAAAACAAATGGTGCTTTTGTTTACTTTAATTTTTAATTTTCGTGGGTACATGGTAGGTGTATGTATTTATGGGGTACATGAGCTATTTCAATACAGGTATGCAATGCATAATAATTACATCATGGAAAATGGGGTATCTATCCCTTTAAGCATTTATCTTTTGTGTTATAAACAATCCAATTACACTCTTTTATTTTTAAATTTACATTAAATTATTATTGACTATAGTCATCCTGTTGGGCTATCAAATACTAGGTCTATATTCATTCTTCTATTTTTTTGTACCCATTAACAATCCCTACCTCCTATCCACCAACCTACTACCCTTCCCAGCCTCTGGTAACAATCCTTCCACTCTGTCTCCATGAGTTCAATTGTTTTGATTTTTAGATGCCACAAATAAGTGAGAACATGTGATATTTGTTTTTCTGTGCCTAGCTTCTTTCACTTAACATAATGACCTCCAGGCCCATCCATGTTGTTGCAAATGACAGAATCTCATTATTTATGGCTGAACAGTACTCCATTGTGTATAAGTTACACATTTTCTTTGTCCATTAATCTGTTGAGGGAAACTTAAGTTTCTTCCATATCTTGGCTATTGTGAACAGTGCTGTCAACAAACATGGTAGTACAGGTATTTCTTCAATATGCTGATTTCTTTTTTGCTGTATACCCAGCAGCAGGATAGCTGGATTGTATTGTAACTGTATTTTTAGTTTTTTGAGCAACTTCCTAACTATTCTCCATAGTGGTTGGACTAATTTACATTCCCCCCAGTAGTGTACAGGGTTTCCTTTTCCACATCCTCACCATCATTTGATATTGTCTGCCTTTTGGATATAAGCCATTTTAACTGGTATGAGATGATATCTCATTGTAACTGTAATTTGCGTCTCTGATGATCAATGATGTTGAGCACTTTTTCATATGCCTGTCTGCCATTTGTATATCTTCTTCTGAGAATGTCTATTCAAAACATTTTTCTATTTTTTGATCAGATTATAATTTTTTCCTATAGAGTTGTTTCGCTCCTTATATATTCTAATTATGAATCCCTTGTCACATGAGTAGTTTGCAAATATTTTCTCCCATTCTATGGGTTGTCTCTTCACTTTGTTGATTGTTTCCTTTGCTTTGAAGAAGCTTTTTAACTTGATGTGATCCCATTTGTCCATGTTTGCTTTGGTTGTCCTGTGCTTATGGGCTATTACTCAAGAAATTTTGCCCAGACCAATGTCCTAGAGAGTTTTCTCAATGCTTTCTAATAGTTTTACAAATTGAGGTCTTATATTTAATTCTTTAATCCATTTTGATTTGATTTTTGTATATGGCAAGAGATAGGGGTTCAGTTTCATTCTTCTGCCTATGGATATCCTGTTTTCCCAGCACCATTTATTGAAGAGACTATCTTTTCCCCAGTTGTTCTTGGCACCTTTGTCAAAAATGAGTTCATTGTAGGTGTGCAGGTTTCTTTCTGGGTTCTCAATTCTGTTCTATTGGTTTATGATATGGTTTGATGTGTCCCCACCCAAATCTCACCTTGAATTGTAGCTCCCATAATCCCCATGTGTCATGGGAGGGACCAGTGGGAGGTAACTGAATTATGGGAGCAGTTACCCTCATGCTGTTCTCATGACAGTGAGTGAGTTCTCACAAAATCTGATGGTTTTATAAAGGGTGTTTCCTCCTTTTGCTCATACTGCTTCTTGCTGCAGCCATGTGAGAAAGGATGTGATTTCCCTTCTGCCATGATTGTTTCCTGAGTCCTCACCAGCCATGCTAAACTGTGAGTCAATTAAACCTCTTTCCCTTTTAAGTCATGCAGTTTTGGATATGTCTTTATTAGCCATGTGAGAATAGACTAATACAGTTAAATTTGTACTGCAGAGAGTGAGGTGCTACTGTAAAGATACCTGAAAAGATGGAAGCGACTTTGGAACTGGGTAACAGGCAGAGATTGGAACTGTTGGGAAAGCTCAGAAGAAGACAGGAAAATGTGAGAAAGTTTGGAACTTCCCAGAGACTTGGAGGGCTCAGAAGAGAGGAAGATAGGGAAAGCCTAGAGACTTGTTGAATGGCTTTGACCAAAATGCTGATAGTGATATAGACAATGAAGTCCAAGCTGATGTGGTCTCAGATGGAGATGAGGAACTTTTTGGAAACCAGAATAAAGGTCACTCTTGCTATGCAAAGAGACTGGTGTCATTTTGCCCCTGCCCTAGAGATCTGCAAAACTTTGAACTTGAGAGAGATGATTTAGGATACATGGCAAAAGAAATTTCTAAGGGGCAAAGTGTTCAAGAGGAAGCACAGCATAAACGTTTTAAAAATTTGCAGGCTGACAATGCAGTAGAAAAGAAAAACCCATTTTGGGGGTAGAAATTCAATCTGGCAGTAGAAATTTGCATAAGTAACAAAGAGCCAAATAATCACCAAGACAATGGTGAAAAGGTTTCCAGGGCATGTCAGAGACCATGGCAGCCCTTCCCATCACAGGCCCAGAGGCCTAGGAGGGAAAAATGGTTTAATGAGCTGGGCTCAGGCCGCCCCTCCTTCTCTGTGCAACCTCAGGACTTGGCATGCTGCATCCCAGCCATACTATAAGGGGTCAACATACAGCTCAGGCTGTTGTTTCAGAGGCTGCAAGCCCAAAGCCTTGGCAGCAATGAGGTTTGGGAACCTCCACCTAGATTTTCAGAGGATGTATGAAAATGTCTAGATGTCAAGGCAGAAGTCTGTGGCAGGGTAGGAGCCCTCATGGAAAACCTCTGCTATGGCAGTACAGAGGGAAATGTGGGGTTGCAGCCCCCACACATAGTCCCCACTGGGGCACTGCATAAGAGAGTTGTGAGAAGAGGGCCACCATCCTCCAGACCCCAGAATGATAGTTCCACTGACAGATTGTGTCATGTACTGGGAAAGGGGTTGTACCCTGCAAAGTCACAGGGGAAAGCTGCCTGAGGCCGTGGGAGCTCACCTCTTGCATCAGTGTGCCCTGGATGTGAGACATGGGATCATTTTGGAACTTTAAGGTTTAATGACTTCCCTGTTGGATTTCTGACTTGCATGGGACCGGTAACCTTTTTATTTTGGCCAACTTCTCCCATTTAGAATGGGTGTATTTACCCAATGCCTGTACTTCCATTGTATCTAGGAAGTAACTAACTTGCTTTTGATTTTACAGGCTCATAGACAGAAAGGACTTGCCTTGTCTCAGATAAGGCTATGAACTTAGACTTTCAGATTAATGCTGAAGTGAGTAAAGACTTTGGGGAACTGCTGGGAAGGGTATGGTATGATTGGTTCTGAAATATGAGGACATGACATTTGGAGGGGCCAGGTGCAGAATGATATGGTTTGGCTGTGTCCCCACCCAAATCTCAATGAATTCTAGTTCCCATAATCCCCATGTATCATAGGAGGAAACTGATGAGAGGTAATTTAATCATGAGGGCAGTTACCTTCATACTGTTCTTGTGATAGTCAGTTCACATGAGTTCTGATGGTTTTATAAGGAGTTTTTCCTTCTTTTGCTCAGGACTTCTCCTTGCTGCCACCATGTGAAGAAGATGTTTGCTTCCCCTTCACCCTGATTTAAGTTTCCTGATTTCTTGCCAGCCATGCTGAACTGTGAGTCAACTAAACCTCTTTTCTTTATAAATTGCCCAGTCTTGGGTATGTCTTTATTAACAGTGTGAGAACAAACTAATACAGTCTATGTCTGTGTATTTATGCCAGTACCATGCTGCTTTGGTTACTATAACTCTGTAGTATAATTTGAAGTCAGGTCATTTGATTCCTTCCATTTATCCCTTTTTGTTTGGGATAGCTTCGGCTATTCTGTGTCTTTTGTGGTTCCATATGCATTTTATGATTGTTTTTCTATTATATTTTGAAAAGGGATTACATTGAATCTGTAGATTGCTTTGGGTTACATGAACATTTTAACAATACTTCTTTTAATTTATAGACATAAAATATATTTTCATTTTTTGTTTCCTCTTCAATTTCTTTCATCAGTGTATTCTAGTTTTCATTGTAGTTATCTTTTACTTCTTTGGTTAAGTTAATTCCTAGTATTTAATTTTATTTGTTGCTACTGCAAATGAGATCACTTTTTAAATTTCTTTTTCAGTTTCTTTACTGTTGGCATATAGAAATGTTGCTGATTTTGTATCCTGCACCATTACTGAATTTGTTTATCAGTTCTAACAGTTTTTTAGTGAAGTCATTAGGGTTTTCCAAGTATAAGATCATATCATCTGCAAACAAGGATATTTTGACTTCCTTCTTTCCAATTTGGATGCCCTTTATCTCCTCCTTTTGTCTGATGGCTCTAGACAGGACTCCCAGTACTATGTTGAATAACAAGTGGGCATTCTTGTCATTTTCCAGATCTCAAAGGAGAGGTTTTCAGTATTTTTGCAATTTTTATGATAGCAGCTGTTGAATAACCAAGTGGACTTTCTTGTCATTTTCCAAGATCCTCAAAGGAGTGGTTTTCAGTATTTTTGCATTTATTGTGATAGTAGCTGTGGGTCTGTTATATATGACTTTTATTACATTGAAGTATGTTCCTTCTACACCCAGTTTTCTGAGGATTTTTATGATGAAGGGGTGTTGAATTTTATCAAATAGATTTTCAGTACCAATTGAAATGATCATATAGATTTTGTTCTTCATTCTGTTGATATGATGTATTACATTGATCAATTTGCTTAGGTTGAACCATCCTTGCAACCCTGGGATAAAGCTCACTTGGGATAAATCATCTCACTTGGGATCTGTAATCTTTTTGATGTATTATTGAATTCAGTTTGATAGTATTTTGTTAAGGATTTTTGCATCAATATTCATCAGAGATTGGCCTGTAGTTTTCTTTCTTTGATATGTCTTTGTTTTGGTATCAAGGTAATAATATCCTTGTAGAATGAATATGAAATTATTCCCTCCTCCTCTGTTTTTTAGAGCAGTGTGAGTAGGATTGGTATTAAGTCTTCTTTAAATGTTTAGTAGAATTTAGCAGTGAAGCCATTGGGTCCAAGGCTTTTCATTACTGGGAGACTTTTTATTACAACTTCAATCTCATTACTTGTTGGTCTGTTCAGGTTTTGAATTTCTTCCTGGTTCAATCTTGGTAGCTTGCATGGGTCTAGGAGTGTATTCATTTCCTCTAGGTTTTCCCATTTATCAGCATATAGTTGCTCATAGTAGCCACTTAAAATCCTTTGAATTTCTGTGGTATCAGTTGGAATGTCTCCTTTTTCATCTCTGATTTTATTTATTTGAGTCTTCACCTTTTTTTTCTTCATTAGTCTGGCTAAAGTTTTGCCAATTTTGTTTATTTTTCAGAAAACCAACTTTTGGTTTCATTAATTTTTTATATTGTTTTCTTCATTTCAAATTCATTTATTTCTGCTGTGATTTTTATTATTTCTGTTCTGCTAATTTTAGATTTGGTTTGCTCTTGCTTTTTCAGTTATTTATCATGCATTGTTAGGTTATTTATTTGAAGTTTTTCTTCCTTTTTGATGTAGGTGCTTATAGGTGTAAATTTCTATCTTAGTACTTTGCTGTATCCCATAAGTTTTGGTATTTTGTGTTTCCATTATCATCTGCTTCAAGAAACTTTTCAATGTCTTAATTTCTTCATTGACCCACTAGTCATTCAGGAGCATATTGCTTAATTTCAATGCATTTGTATAGTTTCCAAAATTCCTCTTGTTATTAATTTCTAGTTTTATTCCATTGTGATCAGAGAAGAGGCTTGATATTATTAAAATGTTTTGACTGTTTTAAGACATGTTTTGTGAGCTAACATACGGTCTCTCCTTGAGAATAACCTATGTGCTGAGGAGAAGAATGCATTCTGTAGCCACTGGATAAAATGTTCTGTAAATTCTATTAGGTCCATTTGTTCTATAGTGCAAATAAAGTCTCATATTTCTTTGTGGATTTCCTGTCTGGGAGATCTGTCCAATGCTGAACATGGGGTATTGAAGTCTCCAGCTATTATTGTATTGAAGTATAGCTCTCTCTGTATTTCTAATAATATTTGCCTTATATATCTGGGTGCTCCAATGTTGTGTCCATATATATTTACAATCATTTATCTTCTTGCTGAATTGATCCCTTTATCATTATATAGTGAACATTTTTGTCACTTCTTACAGTTTTTGTCATGAAGTCTTTTTTGTCTAATATAAGTATAGCTACACTGCTCTTTTTTGGCTTCCATTTGCATAGAATATCTTTTTTCATCCGTTTATTTTTGATCTATTTTTTCTTTGTAGGTGAAATTTGTTTCTTGTATGCAACAGATCAGTCTTATTTTGTCATTCATTTAGCCATTCTGTGCATTTTATTAGATAGTTTAGTCCATTTACTTTCAATGTTATTGATAAGTAAGGACTTACTCTTGTAACATTGTTATTTGTTTTGAGGTCTTCTTTGCCTTCTTTTCTTCCTTCCTTTCTTCCTTTTAGTGAAGGCGATTTTCTTTGGTGGTGTTATTTAATTTCTTGCTTTTTATTTTTTGTGTATTCATTGTATTTTTTTAGTTTGAGGTTACTATGAGGCTTGCAAAAGCAACTTATAACCCATTTTTCTAAACAGATGACAACACTGATTACATAGACAAACAAAACCATGCAAAATAAAACAACCACTCTAAACTTTAACTTCATCCCCTTGCTTTTAACTTTTGTTCTTTCTCTTTATGTCTTATTATACTAAGTATTAAAAAGTTGTTGTCGTTATTCTTTTTTATTGGTGTATCATTTAGTCTTTCTACTTAAGAGTAGTTTACAAACTACCATTACAGTGTTACAATATTTTGTATTTTTCTGTGTGGTTACTATTACCAGTGAGTTTTGTACCTTCAGATGATTTCTTCTTATTCATTAATATCATTTTCTTTCAGATTGAGGAACTCCCTTTAGCATTTCTTGTAGGACAGGTCTGGTATTGGTGAAATTTTTCATCTTTTGTTTGTCTGGGAAAGTCTTTTTCTCTCTTATATGCTTGAAGGATATTTTTGCCAACTATCGTATTCTAGGGTAAACGTTTGTTGTTGTTGTTGTTATTGTTGTTGTTGTTTTCCTTCAGCATGTTAAATTGTCATTCTACTCTCTTCCGGCCTGTGAAGTTTTCATTCAAAAGTCTGCTGCCAGATATACTGGAGGTCCATTGTATGTTGTTTCTTTCCTCGTGCTGATTTTCAAGTTCCTTTCTTTATCCTTTACCTTTAGGAGTTTAATTATTAAATGCCTTGAGGTAGTCTTCTTTGGGTTAAATTTGCTTGGTGTATACCCTTCTTGTACTTGGATATTGGTATCTTTGTCTAGATTTGGGAAGTTCTCTGATATTATCCCTTTGAATAAACTGTCTACTCCTATCTCTATTTTCTCTTTAAGGCCAATAACAGTTAGATTTGCCCTTTTAACGCTATTTTCTAGGTCCTGTAGGCATGCTTCATTGTTTTTTATTCTTTTTTCTTCTGTCTCCTCTGTGTATTCAAATAGCTTGTCTTCAAACTCACTAATTCTTCTGCTTGAGCAATTTTGCTATTAAGACTCTGATGCATTCTTCGTATGCCAATTGCATTTTTCAAGTCTCACATTTCTGCTTATTTCAATCTCTTTGTTAAATGTATCTGATAGAATTCTGAATCCCTTCTTTGTGTTATCTTAAATTTCTTTGAGTTTCTTCAATGCAACTATTTTGAATTCTGTCTGAAAGGTCACATATCTCTGTCTCTCTGTGATTGGTCACTGGTGCCTTATTTAGTTCATTTGATGAGGTCACGTTTGCATGGATGGTCTTGATGTTTATAGATGTTCATTGGTGTCTGGTTATCAAAAGTTCAGTATTTATTGTAGTCTTTGCAGTCTGAGCTTGTGTCCATCCTTCTTGATAAGACTTTTAAGTTGTTCAAAGAGACTTGGGTCCCAAGTCTAACAATACTGTCGTTTTTGCAGACTCATAGAGGTATTGCTTTAGTGGTCCTGGATAAGATCTGAAATAATTCTCTGGATTACCAGGCAGAGTCTCCTGTTCTTTTCCCTTACTTTCTCCCAAACACAGTCTTTCTCTCTCTGTGCTGAGCCACCTGGAACCTGGAGTGGAGTTACGTGAGCAGCCCTGTGGCCACCAGCAGTGGGACTGTGCTGTGTCATAACTGAAGCCAGCACAGTATGGGTCTCACCCAGGACCTGCTGCAACCACTAGCTGGCTACCATCTATGTTCACTCAAGTCCCTAGAGCTCTACAGTCAGCAGGCAGTGAAGCCAGCCAGGTTTGTATACTTCCCTTCAGGGCAGTGAGTTCCCCCAGGCTCCAAGCAAGTCCAGATATATTGTCTGGGAGCCAGGGATTGGAGTCAAACATCTTAGAAATTTACCTGATGTTCTATTCACCTGTGGCTAAGTTGGCACTCAACCATAATGCAAAGTTCTTCCCACTTTTCCCTCCCCTTTCCACAGGCAGAGGAGCCTCTCCCTGTGGGCACCACCACTACTGACCCATGGAGGGTTCTGCCAGGCCACTGCTGATGTTCACATAAAGCCCAAGGGCTCTTCGGTCAGGTGGTGGTGAATGCTGCCAAGCCTGGGACTCATCCTTCAGGGCAGTGGGCTTTCGTCTGGTCCAGGGAAGGTCCAGAAATGCTGTTCAAGTCCAAAAGCCTAGGCCTGGAGAGAGGGACCCCAAGAGCCTGCTTGGCGCTCTACCCTACTGTGGCTGAGTTGGTACCTAAGGTACAAGACAAAGCTCTCTTTACTTTTTCCTCTGCTTTTCTCCAACAGAAGGGGACTTTCACCATAGCTGCAACAGCTGGGAATATGCTGGGTTACAGCTGAAGTCAGGTGTCAGAGCCCAAGGCCCACAGTGCACCATCTGGATATCCCTGCTGGTTATTTGGAGCCTAAGGGTTCTTTTTTTTTTTTTGAGACGGAGTCTTCACTCCCTCACCCAGGCTGGAGTGCAGTGGTGCGATCTCAGCTCACTGCAAGCTCCCCCTCCCGGGTTCACGCCATTCTCCTGCCTCAGCCTCCTGAGTAGCTGGGACTACAAGCGCCCGCCACCACGCCCGGCTAATTTTTTTTGTATTTTCAGTAGAGACGAGGTTTCACCGTGTTAATCTCCTGACCTCATGATCCACCCATCTCAGCCTCCCAAAGTGCTGGGATTACAAGCGTGAGCCATCGCGCCCGGCCCCCTGAGGGTTCTTTAGTCAGCACGTGATGAATCCTTCTAGGAGTGGGTTCTTCCCTTCAAGGCAGCAGGTTCCCTTTTGGCCCAGGGTGTGTCTAGAAATGTTGTCTGGAGCTAGGGCCTGGAATGAGGGCTTCACAACTCTGAGAGTTACCCTAGCCTACTGTGGCTGAGGAGCTGGTAAACAAGATTCAAGACAAAATCCTCTTTAGTCTTCACTCTTCTCTCCTTAAGCAGAAGGAAGGAGTCTCTTTTGTTTTTGCCCGCTGCACTGCCTGGGAGTGGGGGAGGGATGACACAAGCACTCTCTAGCTGCCCCAACTGGTGTCTTCCTAGGTCACTTGCCACCCTAGTCCCCTGGCTCTGAGCCCAACCCAGCACTAGCAGTTGTCTAGGAATTGCAATATTTGTGCCTAGACTGCCTTTCAAGTTCATCTAAGACCCCAGAGTACTTTGACTCATGGTGGCGAGGTTTGCCAAGAAACTCCAGTTCTCATGGCAGGATAGACAATTCCCCTCTGGCTAGGTCTAGTCCAAATGCTCCCTTCGTTTGTGGGTGTTGACTGAGCTCAGGACAGCTTTGCTCTCTGCTTTGCTGGGCAGTACTGAGTTCAATGTAGAGTTGCGGTACTCTCCCTCCCCTAAGTGCACACTTGCCACATGGCCACTGCCAGAGATAAGGGAGGCACGGTTTTGGCAATTCAAGACTGTCTCCTGCCCTCCTCCATGCCTCTTTCAGCAATATAAAGTTAAAGCCAGGCACTGTAATTGCTCACCTAATTTTTCGGTTCTTGTGACATTCTTTTCTGTGTGCAGAAAGTTGATAAAATTTGGTGTTTCTGCAGGGGGTATGAAAAGTATAGGCTTCTATTGCACCCTCTTTCTCTGCCCTCTGGGTGGGTGCTTTTCTTTTGTTTTTTTTTTTTTTTTTTGAGTTGGAGTTTTGCTTTTGTCACCCCGGCTGGAGTGCAATGGCACAATCTCAGCCCATTGCCATCACTGACTCCTGGATTCAAGCGATTCTCCTGCCTCAGCCTCCCAAGCAGCTGGGGTTATAGGCATGTACCACCACACAGGGTTTTTTTTTTGTTTTGTTCTGTTTTTTTTTTTTTTTTTTTAGTAGTAGAAACGGGGTTTCACCATGTTAGCCAGGCTGGTCTCAAACTCCTGACCTCAGGTGATCCACCCGCCTCAGCCTCCCAAAGTGCTGGGATTATAGGCATGAGCCACTGTGCCCGGCCTCTTAAGAAATGCATCTACATCTGCAGCACCTAATGTAGCAGACAGTAACTGGCCAGTATTCAAGAACTTTAAGATCCTTATCTTAACAACATAGAAAACTAACAAAGGACATTTTATGCATTTTATCTTCCAATAGCCCAAACAACTAAATACAATATAGACTGTCCCAAATTAATTCTATCACTAAATGCTTTCAGTTTGAAAAAAGATTGTGCTATTTAAGTATATCAGTACAAATCTTGATTGATAAAAAAAAAATCTTGTCTGCCTGATTTGAAAGAAGTCAAGGGTGAACATAAAAATAAAAAATTAAGCATTTTTGAAAGTAACAAGCATCTTGTTATGGTGCATGCCCTGGCCACACTCCTAAGGAAAGCAGCCCACATCCACCTGTTGCTGAGGGGCCATGGTTGTGTAATGTACTGCAGGGTCAGAGCTGGCCACTTCCTAACCTGAACGAATCAGACAATGTCTCTGGAATATGTGCAAAGAAGGACTGGGTCTGATCCACAATAAGAGTTGAAGCAAGAAGGTCATGATGAAGAGGGGCCAGAGGCAGGCCAGACGTGCCCACGGCAAGTTGCATGCAAGTTGAAATGATGACTGTAAACCAGCAAGCAAAGGAAGCCTGCCACTAGAGAAAAGAGATGGAAGAAGGAAGATGGAGATAAATGGGAGCCCCAGAAAGGAGACAAGTTCCTTGAGCAGCAGTCTCCATTTTTTAAAAACAATTATTTTAAAAATATATTTAAAAAATTGACATGCAAAAAAAGTAATAATCATCTTAACCTTATAGCTTCCTATGCTTAAAGACACTAGATTCATTATGTATGCAATGTACCCTAAATATTTTCAACTTAAGTGCTGTAAGAACCTTGCTTGGCTAGCACTAACTTTTCTTTATTTTCACCCATTCTTTATTTTTTTCTGTCTCAATAACCAGTCTTGTAACTACTAAAGTACGTTTCACCAAGAAACACCTGGTTCTGCCCTCGAGCGCATGTGGGATGATCTCAATGTAAATGCAGCAGCTACCTTCTTTCCAATTACTGATCCCTCAACTTGGTAATTGTAGAGTTAAAAGTCTCCTTCTCACACTCTAAACAACCTGAAAGTGAAAACTACATCTCATTCAACTTTCATTTGTAGCACCTTGCTAAGTGCTACATTAAATTAAATTAAATTTATTGGCTTTTGAAATTAAATTGAGAACAAGATTCCTGAGAATGAATGAATCATTCTAGCTAAATTTATACAATAAAACCAACCTTTCAACTTGTTTTATGATATAGCTTGTGAATTAGAATAAACATCTAAAATACTTGCTTATTCAGTAAAATAAGGATATAATATATGATTGTAAGTTTTGTCTTTAAAATCAATCCCAGATGATCTTTTAATCCTTTAAGGTGTGAAGAGCCTGGGTGCCAATGGGATTGTCAGGTCAACTATGACTTCCTCCAATCAGGAGTCACTTCAAAAAAAAAAATGGTGTTCATCAGTTTGTATATGTGTGATTCTGTATACATAAAAGTTCTATACTTAGCCGCCACACCTTAATAAAGTGCTACAAAACACATCAACATCAATCTCAATCATCTTTAACAGCCACTTTAGAAACTGTGGTGATTTTACAGCAATATTTTATGATCTGAGATGGCATCTAGCTATTCACTATTTGCAAGAATCCTGCCCTTGAATGTTGAAGAGTTAATATCAGCTAAGTATACTCCCCTGCATGGTGAATGACTAGGGCAAAACACCTATCATTTGGATTTCTCATTACTTTGGATCATTTATGTAGTCTTGTTCCAGAATTACCCATTTCCATCCAAACCATAAAGCACACACATGCACACACACATGCAGATGCCTGCACAAATCACACAGAAATAGGAGCTACTCTAAAGCAAGACAGCTGAGATTCCTTCAAAAATCACATGAATTATTTGGCTTTAGTGCCATCTCACATTTTTAAGACCATGTAAATCATCTCAGTAAACTAAAAGAAGATGAAAGTTATGATTTCCTCTCCAATAAAATGTGGACTGCATGCAACTCTTCATTTACAACTACATTCATTGTGAGCAACTTTCCCAATTTAGAATCTGGAGAAATAGCACAAAGAATGCTCTCGGCCCTCACCACTGAGCCATGACTCTAGGCCAAACAAGCACCTTACTTAGCAGCAGAGTGTAACTTTTGGGGTATTTCTATTGAGCCCATCTCATCATTTCCAGAATTGATTCCAAGTAATAGTAAAAGGGTGGCCAGAGTATACAGAAAACAAAGGCTCAGCTTAGAAAGATATGCTTTTAGAGACTCAGATTTAGATTTTTCTTTTTAAATATTTTGAAGGCTAGTTTTGAAGTCTTCATCATCAAATAAATAATAGCAATTTCTATTTGTTACTTGCTTGGGGGCTTCATAAAGGATCTTCCAGATCCGTTATTTCTCCTCATTTGATTGGCCATGTGGGGAAGCCCAGGCCCAGCAGATGTTACCGTCTCTTCATCTACAATGAGGCATCTGAACCTCAGATATTTTTGTTGATTTATCAAAATCCTTCAGGGAGTAAGTGTTCAAATCAGGATTAGAACCTGGGATGCAGGTATTCAGTCTAGGGCTTTGCAGAGTTCACTCTTTCTACATAAACAAGGCTATGTTCGATAGCTGGAAATGTTAAATGGAGTACAGGAATAAGACCTGCCCCCACCAGCACTAACTATGTCTCCAATGCCCCACAGTTATTCATATTCTTCCCCAAGGACATAATTTAGTTCTGAGAGTAGCTTAGGCCCACGGGAGCATTTGGTTCACTGATGTTTAGGACATTGTGCACTCCCTAGCCATTGGGTTTAATGTTTCCTATTTTATAACTCCAGGCCCAGTCCCACCTCTCCGCTGGATTGCATTGTCCTGAAAAAATATTTATATGTACCCAGGGATTCCAGTAATGGGCCCATAAAAAATTCAATAAAGAAATGTTTTAATCAAAATACTCTGTCTGACATCACAGAGTCACCAGAATTCTCATTTAAAATTGGAGCGCATCGCTGAAAAACGTTGATTGCTGTTGTAACCTCTCTGGTTTCTAAATGCATTCTATTCATGCACTGCTGTTGATGGAACTGGCTACTGATGTGTATCCTTAGAGGAACCTTTTTGTATAATGAATAAAGAATCTCAAAACACATGAAAAGGCTTACCATCTCTCTTAGAAATTGTGCCAGAAAACAGAGAAAGGGCAGCGGTCCCACTTCCTTTTGTTGGTTATAATGATCATATGAGCACCATATAAAAGAATAATATATCTTTAAGGGGAAAGAAATGTCCTTTTATTCCCCCCTGAGCAACTGCACGTGCAAGTTTCTTAAAGTATCTTTTCAGTGCAAGCCGTAGGTCCTTTTCCAAGGTGAATAAAATCCCCACAAATGCCTGCAAGGAGAGATGTTCCCAATGCTTCCCTTGGGCATTTGCTGAGCTAGCCAAAGTCTGCACTCATGCTATAGATCACTTTGGCACCATTAAAGAATGACAGGGCATCACATGATCTTGTAGGAATTAATCACTGCTTAACAGTATGTGCTGCTGTGTTTATGAAGTCATTTGGAATATCTGCATGCAACCATTGGCTCGGTGAGTCGAGTATCTGCAGGTAATGAACCATGGCATTGTGTTATGGTCGAGCTAGGGAATGTTCCAACTGGCAATTAATATGCTAGCAGTGAAATGTATTTCCTTTAGAGAAAGGTGAATTCATAATTTGAAAACTTTTGTGAACCACAGAGAGATCCTATTTACATTATATTTTGCCAGTATAGATCCTCACAAAGGATTTCAAGGTGGGGACAGGATAGTATCAAAGATAAATACTCTCTGGCATTACATGACAAATAACTATTAAAGACATTGCTCAGATAGCCTTATGCCTGTATTTTTCTTTCAAGAATATAGATTAAGTTTCAGTTTCAAGTATTTGCCATCAGTGAAATAGAACTGTAGATTATGACCTACTAAAGCATTAACAACCCTGACGAAACTTTTGACAAAAAATAAATAAAATGAAAGGAAAGAAAAAGAGAAGAAAATAAGTGGAGATTAAAAAAAATTATACTTTATATAAATAGGTAGTAGCAGTTAGTGGTTAAAGAGTACACTGAATATTAAGATCAAGTGAGGGAGTCCCTTCCTGGATTTCTCAGTTACACAATTTTTACTTATAAATATTTATCTTGCATGTGTGATTCAGATGATATACTCAAACATCAATTAGCCTCCCAATAAAAGACAAGATGTAAAGACGTGGGGATTTGTGTAAGGCTGTTGAGCTGTATGCTGCTAATTCATTTCTAGTTCAAGTTGTTTATCATTATTGTACCTCATTTTTAAAGTGTTGAAGGAGTTTTTAAATAGATACTTTTGGAATTTACATATAACAAGTACCCTAGAAGGAAGGCACTCCACTTATACTAGAATTCTGGAATGAGCACTAACCAAATCATTGAGAATTGTATATAGCTGAGGCAATATAAAGATATAATCTCATACGGTCCTATTTGATTAGCAGTGGAAACCATCACCTTCAAATTATTTTCCCCCCTTTTAGCCTACCTTTACTTCGATCATGCTACATTAGAGAAATAAACTCAACATCACCAGTAACCATAAAGACATGCTCCATGTAGCTATCAAGCTTTCCTGAGCCAGGATTTAAATTTTCAGTTGGTAAACCTCCCAGGCATGTCTCTGAGTTCCAAAATATTAGAATACGGAAGTATCCACTCATATTCACATATGCATGGACTATCCTACCATTACCCTGATATGTGCTGGTTACACTATACCAAAAATGTCTGAGGTTAATGTAGGAAATAAGAAACTAGTACTAAACACGGTTATATATTGTTTTTATTAGAAAATAAACACATTTGGAGTCAGAATTGTTCCCCTCCTTAACCAAGAGGGGGGGTGGGGGAAGAGAGAGAGAGAGAGAAAGAAGAAGATACTTTTCAGGGAATGAGATCTAAGAATGTCCAAGTCCATGAGAAAGTTTGGAACAAGATGTGAGTTGACTTATTCAGACCCTCTTTCATTTTTATAGTCCAAAGATATAGGAGCCTTTAAGGATGCCCATATATCTGTTAAATCAAAGAGGAGAATATCTTAGTCTCAACCCTCTCCTAGAATCAAACCACCTTTTGCCTCTCATTCTGTTTATAGCTCTCAATGCTGTCTCTGCTATCCAAAGGTAGTCAGTCAACCCTGAAACTCTTTCTTTGGAAGCAAAGTCAGCAGGGGAAATGATTTCCTCGTGCTATTGAGACCCATCTCTTGCCAAGAACTTTTGCTGCAAATCAAGGAAGCAACTTCCCATGTGGTCATTTCATGCTTCAGTTCTACTGAATTTTTGGTGCTCTTTGAACCACCCTAATTTGGAATTGAAATTCCATTTGCTTGTATTAGGAGTGGTGGGGGAGAATATCTGGAAATGCATTTGTGTTTAAACGCGAGTTCTCCAAGTTGCTCAATGATTTGGTCTTGGTTTTAGGAAGAAAATTAAAATCAACTGGAATGGCCTGGCTGCCACAGCTCAAGTCAGAATCACTTTGATTCCTGGCCTTCCAGCCTTGACTTGCTCTAATGTAATCTTGTCTGCTGAAGCAAGATGTGTGACCACTGTGTTATTATCTGCATTTCAGCTCTAAACCCCTCACGGCAGGGTTTTCTCTCTCCAGCATACCTCTCAATCTTACTACACCAGGCTGTGAAAGTGAACCCTGGCTTCTCTATTTGCCCCTTTTGCAGCTGTTCAGCCTATATCTTGAATGTTCTAGCAACCTCTCCAAATGCCACTGTTAGGCACATTCTCCTGCAATGCAAGGGTAAATAAAAGTTACATGCCTATCAGGAAATCAAGAGTTTCAGAGTAAATATAAGTTCTCTCATCATCTCTAATTGTCACTTGCTGTGGATGTCAAACTGACAGAGTAGCAGAATCTAATTTCCTTGTTTGATTCACCATGAAATTAAACTGAACTGACAATTTTTATTTTCACCTGGCAAATTCATCTGACACTATTTAAATCTAGCTAATCAAGTACAGTTATCTGCTCCGCACACTCATCTCTCCCACCACACCTCTGATTTGCAGTATCCCACTTCCTGAACTCCCTCCGACAGCCGTGTGTTGGATTACATTTACAGTTTTAGAAGGTGTAAAGGAATGCATGAACATAGTTAGCCAAGGTGCCAGCAAATGTTTCATGTCACAAAATTACTACTGAAAGATGAAGAAAAAAAAAAAAAAAAAAAAAAAACAGTGAAAAACAAAACTCCTGGACTGTAGCACAGTTCAAAAGTCCAACCAGTTGGATGGTTTAGTGAGGCCTGTGCTCAGTAGAGTAGAAAATATAATTCTGAAGTTAACTGACTTTTGGGGGGGGGGAACATGTTTAACCTCTGTAAAACAAACAAACAAACAAACAAACAAACATCACTGTCCAGATACAGTCAGCATGATAGTAGGAAGTGCTGGATACATCTGTCTTAGGAAACCAGGCTATCTGGTAGTGTGGGAGTGGTCAGTGATAGAATGAACTATAATTTGAGTTTTCAAAGACAAGGAAGGTTTCACATTTTGGAATCATTAGACACTGTCTCAAGAAAAGGTTTTTAGTATTGCAGGACACCAAAAAAGACTATCAGGCTCATCAATTAACCATTGGTAATTATCAGCATCTATGAAGGGACTGCTTCAAGGATCATCAAGGAAGGAAGAAACCTGGACATAGTTAATCCACAGAACAACTAAATGGTTTTTTTGCTGCCTGGATCCACCAGGAGGAGGCTATTAGCTTGGCCCAAAGCTAGCAGACATATTACATTTTTACCTGTAAACATCCTTCAGTTTCAGACTAGTTTCAAGATTTCTAAGCTCATTTCTACATGTGCATGGTCTTTCTTTACTCTGAAACTGAAATGAAGATCCATGGGTTGAACCCTAGCCCCAAGACACCATCAAAGATGAACAGAAACTCTGGGTTGATTTCACATTTTAGACAGAATCTAAAACATCTCTCTATGCTTACTGATTAAGAACCATGTAAGAATCTGATTAAACATGTATCCCAGCCCTTAGAAAAATACATATATGAATAATTGGCATATAATTTCACAATGTATTCGTGTACCCCTTGAAGCCCTTACATTAACCGAACATAATCATAGCTACAATTGCGGGAGGACATTTTCTATATGCTGGACATTGTGTTAACACTTCAGAGAGAGCTCACACCATCTGGCTTGGCCTCTTCAGCCCTTCTGAGAAGACTCATTAAATTAAAAACTCCAGGCCACTTATCTTGAGGAAGTTACGTGAAATTGTTCTTGTGACAAGCTGCGCAAGCATAAATAAGCATCTGCAAGTAGGAGTGCCTGCCATTGTAACTTTAATTTAGGGCTTCTATTTTAAATTACTGATTGTTTGCATTGCTCCCAGTATCTTAGTATAAATAACATTTTTCTCTTTATAGGAAGTCAAACAGGCCTGTTCAACTGAATCTCGGTGAAAGCTGCTCCGGAGAAAGACTGGCTGTCTGTATTTCTCCCAAGGTTCCCTCAAGCGATTTTTGCATCTACCGTATAATGTCGGTTTTGGACCATACCGAGCATATTCCTCCAGTCATTTTTTTTTTTTTTTTTTGTAATAAGAGGTACAAAAACTTTTAGGTTTATTTGTATAGTTTGATTCCTTATAGCACTGGAAGAAGGTATCATTATTCCTATTTGATATAGTGGAAAACTAAGTCCCAGAGAGGATGAATAACTTGTCTTGTTCACATACCTGGTAAGTGGTAAAGCAGGGTTTAGAATCCAATTTGGTTTGACTTCAACAGCCAAGTTCTCAGTTGTTGTGGTCTACTGCTCTAGACTTCAGAATAAGAGCCATTGCTAAACACACTGGTGTATTATAAAATTGACGAGCCATCATTTTACTTTAGCTCAAATAGAATAAACAATAAGAAGTTAAACTTAAATGTATGATAAAGCATTCCAGTTATCTCTGGCTGATAAGCAAGTTTAGACATTTCATTGCATAAATCCTACCCTATCCACTGCCAAGAGTATCTTCCTTCCTGCAGTCTCCACCTAGTCAACCAGTCCTACTTATTGGAAGACTTTGTGATTACCTACAGTAAGCCCAATAGAAAACAGACACAAGGAGAATCTGAGCCCTGGATTCTTAAATCTGTATTTTTGCACAGTGTCTATGCCATTTTTCAGAATAAATATGAGCTATGAAAATACTTCCCCCTAGCAAACAGGAAACAATTAGCTATAAGGAAACCTAGTGAGCTAAACTTGAGTAGCATGTTTAAGGTAAAGAATTTACACAGAAAAATAATTGGGGAAATGAAGATTGCATTACAGGAGCAACTGCTGAAAAGCAGAAGAGAAGCATTGGAGTAAATGTCACTGAGTGGTAGCAGACGATGTAAAACTTGGGGAAAGTTGAAACCTCCATGAGCAGCAGCAGAATTGTCAGGACAAATCTGAGGAACTAAAGCAAGATGATGGAAATCTGTGAAAGAATAAAGGGCAAGAGAGCAAGGAGGAAAAGAAAAAGTGCACGGCCTCCTGATGTTCTAGACTCACTGCACCATGGGTCATGGTGGGGGAAAGGAGAAACAAGAGAAGGCCTTTGATGGAACAGTTCCCTGAAAAGATCACTCCCAAGGACAAAGAAGTAGCCACTTGACTATAGATGAAGATGTGGGTAGGAGGTGAGCTCAAGAAAGTTCTTCCTCAAATACCCACCAGCTAATTCATTAATGCTACTTTCTAATCCATGTATAGATGTTGGACATGGAATTCTAGAAAGAATGTATAGATGTTGTACATGGAATTCTAGAAAGAACTCCATAACAAGGATTCAGAAAAAATCAGAAAGAACTCGAATTTTTTCCATTGGAGATAATGAAATCTGAGCATTCTTTCATTTTGTCCCCCTTTTTAAAAAACAGAAAACATTATTAAGAGGCATATTGTAGCATAGTACAACATACTTACCATTCTAGTGAAAGCAGCGAGCAAGTTCAGGCAATGCCCAAGGAATAAATGTGAAATTGAATTGCTGAAAGGGAAGAGAAACTTGATGATCTACTGTATGTTATAAGAACAGAAAAGAACTACATCTAGCAAAAGGCTCAACTTTCTTCCAGCATAAATTATGGGAGAGCCAGAGTATCTTCCATGGGCAGCCATCAATATGCAGAACAATGCTCTAAGTTGGAAAAAGATTTAAGGGAGTGTAGGAGGGACAAATTTAAATTAAAAACACAAACAAACTAACAAGAAAACATCTACATTTAGGAACCTGGACAAGAAAATAGAGCTGGAGAAACAAGATTGTTGGCATTCCAAAGGTAAGACAGAATTATGGACTAACAGGGGCAAGTAGAAGATGTAGACCAGCTCTACTCAATATGCCGGACCTTGATAAGGTACGTAGCTTGAGCCAGACTAAATTAACATGCTTTTTCCTTCATTGAGAAGGTGTGGCTACTACTGCTACTGCTACTATTCAAATAATAATAATAGCTGAATAGAAAAACTAAACAGTAAGTGAGTTTGGTAATACAGTTAAGTTACATTACTGGTGAAAATTTCTTATCTCCCCATGGACTGGTAACAAACCTAGTAACAAATAGGACCACATGTTAGCTAGGCTGCTTTAGACTTCAAAATAGAAGAGATGGTCAACAAAAGTTTTAAAGTGAGACCAGAGAGCCAAGCAACAAGTAAGCACATCAACACCTAAGGCAGGAGAGAAGATCTAACTTCCACAGGATGTTACATAGGAAGTGAGTCATCCGGAGAAAGAGGTGAAGAAAGGACACTGAAGGAGAGACAGAGGAGAGGGATAATAGTCGCTGCACATGTAAGGAACATGTGGATAGAAAAGAGAGATGTGGTGTTATTGCTGAGAGAAAGAGTATCTGGCCTTTTGAATATTACCCCACATAGATAGTGCAGTACAGAAAGAAGGGCTTCTCGCCTTGCAGATGCATTGGTAAAGAAAACATGGGGGCTACTGGGAAGGCTACCAAGTATATTTTTAGAGTAAATCACTGTTCTAAGTATGATTTTTAAGATGATTAAATACATTATCTTAAATGTTAATACAATTTATGCTCAAATATCATACTACTAAAACTTTCACCATTGATAAAGTACAGCTTTCATTAGTTATGAAGTTCCTACACTCTGAACCTGATTCTTGGCACAGAGAATGATAGCATATTTGTTTGCTAGGGCTGCCATAACAAAGTACCACAAACTGGGTGGCTTAAACACCAGAAATTTATTTCCTTACCATTCTGGAGGCTAGAAGTCTGAGATCAAGGTATCAGCAGGGTTGGTTTCTTCTGAAACCGCTTGCTTTGTCTTGTAGGTGGCCATCTTCTCCCTTGCCTTCTTCACATGGTCTTCCTTCTGTCTGCATCATAATTCCCTCTTTTTATACACGCCAGTCATTTTCAGTTAGGACCCACCCTATTGACCTCATTTTAATTTAACTACATCTTCAAAGGCCCTATCTACAATGCAGTCATTTTCTGAGGTACGGTACTGGGGATTAGAACATCAACACATCAACATATAAATTTGGGATGGGCAAAAGTCAGCCTGTAAAATGCATAAAGCTTCAACCCATAGTGAACGCTGTGAGCACATAGTGCCATATGCAGCTGTGCTGTCTGCACACTTACCAGCACAGCACATTGCCCATGAAGTAGGGAGATGCAGAAGTCTTCATTTATATTGGTTGAGTAGATTGTTTTAAACCACTTCCTGATTCTCTTTCAAATTCTTGAATCAGCTATAAGTTTCGCTTTATCAACAATTCAGCTTGAAAATAATTTTAGACTAGGGATCCATATATCCAAAGAGAAAAGTGGGATGGGGTGATGCACAGAAGACTCGAGTCATGAGTGGCACAGCTCAGGCCAAAACGTGTTACGAAGGATTATATGGCAAATTGCTGGTAAATTTAAGAGGCTGGGTTCTTTATTCCTTCCTTAACTCATTACAAAGTGCTCTGTCAACACATGACCATATTATTTTCAAACCATAGAGGTTGCATTTTAGAAACTTTAGAACTTGAAGCCTAGACCTCCAGGCCAAAATGCAATGAATTTGACTTCAATAATTCCATATTTCAAGCTTTTCATGTCTTCCCTGACTTCTTTGAACTAAAAGGCTTATCTTTTGGATTCAATCAGATGACTTTGTGGCTTTCCTCTACCTTTGGGGCATTTCTTCTCCATTCAGTTAGTTCTCTTCTGTGAGCAAGACTTCAATCCAGTCACCCAAGTCATGGAAAAATGATACTTCATTTGCATCAGGTAGAAGCACGTCCTTAAGGTGATCAGTTTGGATGAGTTTCATCCAAACTGAAATATTTCTGCAAGGTTTGTGTGCAGGATTTGATTTTACTTTATTCCCTTTATAGAGACCATCCCAACCTGCTCTGGTTCTTTGCTCATTAACAGCATAAATCATGCAAAATGTTAAAAGTCACTGTTGCAATGGTATTTGATACAGAATTTAAATGAGACCACAGAGAAAAATGACAGTACTCCTCTGAGGCTCTATGATTCATTTCTTGGTACCAAACCAGAAGTGGAAAATGCAATGCAATTTTATCATGAACAGAAGCATTGCCTCTGGCCTTCATACAACTCCAAAAATAGTTAGAACAAGTCTGACCAAAAACCAGGAAGGCCCTATGCAGAACATTTTCAGAAGGTGGTTCCACGTTCATCTTAAAATACATACATATACATATATTATGTATATCATATATACATACGCAAGCACACAATTCTCTTTTTGTCTGTATGCCCCCATGCCGTGACTCTCTTTCCATCTTTGGGCTTCTCTCACTCTCTTCCTTCTTCTATCTCTTGACATCATTTTTTCCACTTCTCACTCCCTTTCTCTCTGTCTCACTCTGTGTCTCTATCTTTCTCTGTTACTCTGGCTCTGCCCATACCTTCTTCTCTGTTCTTTTTGTCACTGTCTCTGTTCCTCTCTATCCTCTCCATTCTCTTATTATCTTGCTGTCTCTCAGTCAGTAATACCTTTGTGTCTTCGTCTTTCTTCCTGTCTGACTTGTTTTCCTGGCCATGCATCTAAGCCTGTTTTCCTATGTGAATCTCTTTTTTTCCCCATCCTGCACATACACAGACACTGAACAGTACCTAGAGCAATTCCATTTTGAAATGATTCTTTTTTTATAGAGAAGTCATTTTTTGAAAGTCCTGCCACCCCCTCTGCCTACTGAGACATGGAGGAGCCCTTTCTTTTCTGCTCTCCCCTCGCCAAGACTGTGTGTATATTTCACAGATCATCCAGCAGAGGAAGTGCAACCAGTGCTTTCCATGCTGCTTCACCCTGGAAGCTAAATGTGTGCCCTTCTTTCAGGCTACTTAGCCCAACTTAACTCAGTGGGAAACATGCCAGGAGGGTTCAGATCTTCTGCATAGCCAGTTTGCCCAAAGACAGTCTGTTAAAGCCGTCCCCCACTGGCTTTGCTATTTTTGCCATTCTAAGTGACTTCTGGGTTACTTAACATAAAACCCTACATAGTGCTTCAGTTCTAAACCTCATGATAGAACTCCAAAGGGTGAATAGGTTCTCAGGCTTGAAGAAGAGAGATTGTGAAAAGGATTTAGATTCAGACTTTTAATAGTGTAGTCCTGATATAGTCCTGAAATGAGAGAAAGCAGTCAGGGTCAGAAAACCAAGGAAGAAACCCTTTAAGCAAGTGTACACATTACTTCAGAAATGGTGTATATTTTACTTTAAGTATGTTTAATTGCACAGTTTTTAGGAAAATAAAACAGCACCATGATCATATTACTGTATAATTACCATTGTTTTCTAAGAAGTTACTATGTAGTTACTACATTATCACAGAAAAATAAAGCATGTTATTTCATGGTAACTATGCAATTAGTTCATGTCACCATCAAGCGTACACTTATTGAACCAACAAAGAAATAAAATGTTCCATTTATTTCCCTCCATGCTCATGAGTCATAATATTGTCCCTCTTTTAGAAATGACATAATGAATCAATGTACTAATGTAGGAAATATGCAGATTATGCTTTTTTCCTAATCTTTTTTTTTTCTGGTGAGCAAATGAATACCTTGGAAACTGCAGATGCAAAACAGTTAGTTAGCACGCCAGATAGGCAGGCAAGCAAAAAGATTCTATCAAGCAAATCTACTGTATTTAATGAGAGAGGAACAAGGACTCCTTTTTGGCTGTGGCTAGGCAGGGATACCTTGGCAAGCCAAGTCCCTCAGTGGCTAGAAGGAATGAGAAAAGGATTAAACATATTTCCTCCTATGTTGCATGCAGGCTGAAAGTATAGCAAACAAAAACTGGTACCATGTTATGTGTACATTCACAGAAGAATTTCAGTTTCTGTTGCACATACTGCGAAGGAAAAATCTAGTGTTTCAATATTTAAATCAGTTCTATAAAAAGCAGACCACTTGGTAAAAGTTTGAATTCACTATCAGAAGCTGGTTCTGGTAGTGCAAGAGATGTAGAATTAGAAATAAGGAATACACTATAATCTTTGTCAATGGCAGCTTGTCTTTCTACTTAAAGCTCTGTGTACAGTCATCTTTCTATGAAGCTAATTGCAAGCTGCTTAAAATAATGAGAATAGTTCTGTTTATTGTAACTAATTGATTTTCAATACTTCAAGATTAATTGGGCAGAACAGGTTATCTCAAGTTTTCTTTGAGGCATGCTTTAGTGGCTCTGAATTAAAGAAATTATTTGATAGATTAGTATAATTTATTTTCACATTTGTTATTTTTTTATAAATAGCTTTAAAATTCTCCAGAGAGGATACCCTATTCCTGTCCTTTTTCTCAATCCTTTCCATTGTTTTCCTGAACAGCATTCAACTAACTTCTTTTTATTTCTAGCAGGAAAATTCCTCTGTTCTCTAGCTGTTCTTAATTTAAATTCTAATCATGAGAGTAAAGAATGTGCTAAAGAGCATCTAAACTCACTAAAGTCTTTAAAATACACAATACTCCCTCTTCAATGGACAAAAGATACCTGAGGAAAATATTTGTATTATCAGCTATAAAGTATTTACATTTGTATGTAGATTTCATGAATCATGGCTGATACATTATTTTTGGAGGCTGTAGATTGAATCCAATACAAGTTTCCACTATTCCTATTAGTGCATACTTTTAATGACTGTTTAAAAGGAGGGAAGCAAATAAACTTTCATCAATGAAGAAGTTCCCTAAAGTTGTACTTGTCTGATTCAATAACTGTCAGTCATAACAATATATATATATACATTATTTTAAAGACAAGATAATCAAGGGCTACAACGAATGCCAGAGATTCGGACTTCTTGAAGGCAGATGCAAATGGAACTAAATCTAAGTCTACCTGTGATTAAATAAATCAGGGTTATTGTGCCTTTCTCTTCACACCTAACCTGTCTTCCCCCCTTTATCAGCCCCAACCTTTCAGAACTTTTATTATACACAAGACACCATCATTCAGTTAAATATCGCCTTAAAGTCTTTGTGTGCCATTAAGGATTCAGGGGAAGACTCATTTCTTCAAAAGGAGAAGCAGAGGTATAGTAGGCAGAATTTTAAAATGGGCCTGGAGATTTTCCACCTTGCTGGTGGGCATCCTCTGCATAATCCTTAGGACTGGGACTGTGATGGATTTTACTCCCATCATTAGGCTATGTTAAAATAGGGAGACTGTCCGGGTGGGCCTGGCCTAATCACCTAAGCCCTTTAATTGATGACACTTTTCTATAACCGGTCACAGAAAAGGAGGTCAGACAGATGTTCCCACTGGCCTGAAAGAAGGCCAATATCCATGATGTGAACTGTCCATACGGGCCACCCCCATCGTAAATAACTCCAAAATCCTCTAGTTACTGAGAGAGGTCCCTGGCTAATAGCTAGAAAGAAAATAGGCACCCACAGTCCTAAAACTACAAGGAAATGAATTCTGACAACAATCAGTGAGTCTGGAAGAAGACTCCAAGCCCTGATGAGAACCTCAGGCCTAGCTGACATGTTAATTTTATCCTGATGAGACCCTGAGCAGAGAATCCAGTCACAGACACTGGACACTTGACCTCCAAAAAAAAAAAAAAAGTAAGATTAAAAAAATACTGTTGTTTTGTGCCTCCAAGTTTGTGGTAACTTGCTATGCAGTGAGAGAAAAATAATACAGTTGGAAAGACAGGATCTCCCCTTTGACTCTGTATAAATTTTTTTTCTCTCATACTTTTCATCCCAGAGAGTCTGGAGCTTTGCTGTTGAGGTTTTCACACTATATCACTTTTTCGCTGCCAAAGCTGTAGATACAAGATTCAGTATTAAATGAACATACCTAGTATTTAAAGACTTTATGGCAACAACAAAAAAATGTTAATAGAACCAGGGTTCCCTCAGAAGTATCCACACTCTCTATTAACTTAAGTTTTTCCATGAATGGAGCCTCTTTCTACCCAAACCATAACACTTCTTATTAAGAAAAGGTTAAATAAGCACTTCATGCCACTCAATACCGGGATCTGGTTTTATCTGAAGCATCCACTAGACTGGGATGTAAATGATCATACTGTCGAATGGTATAATTCACAGACAAAGGGAGGGGGAAGAAAATCCAGCTTTGCATCAGCCCACATCAAATCTGTGAAAATCACAAAAGGGATAAGGTTTCAACTCACACAGTTGATGCTGCTTTGTTAAAGGGATATCCCATCAGACTCCCACACAGAGACTCCAAGAGGAAGCCTGATATTGGCAAACTTGCAAAGACATGCAACACTCTTTTCCTTTAATGAGTTACTGCAGATAAAGATGTTACAGTGATCTTTGAGAAGCTGAGCCCATGGATAGACTGTCATTTAATAGTACAATTAAATTGCCTTAAAGGTAAGCCTTATTACAGAACTTGAGAATCCCAAATGGAGTTGTCTCCTAAGTGTTTACAAACTGCCCGTCACTTGCCACCAGGTCATGCTTCACTGAAGAATTGGAGGTCCAGGGGAGCTTGGTTCTCCACCATAATCTATTTTTGTATTAATATATGAGCTGAATATCTGATCCCTGTTAAATCATGCTCATATGTTTTGTTTGGTTTTACCCTCAAAGCACCTGGTTTTTAATGCAGTTTTTTTTTTTAGATATAATTAACAGACCATAAACTGTACCTTTTTAAAGTGTAAAATTCATGAGGTTTTAGTTAATTCACAAAGCCGTGCAACTATTAACACTGTGTAATTTTAGAACATTTTATCATCCCATAATGAATTCTTTTACCCGTAATCAGTCACTCCCCAGCTCTCCCAGACCCTGGGAACTTCTAATATTCTTTCTATTCTCTATGGATTTGACCACTTTGGATATTTTATACAAATAAAATCACATAATGCATGACCTTTTGTGTGTGGCTTATTGACATATTTCCAAGGTTTATCCATAGTATAGCATAAATAGCACAGTACTTCATTTCATTGCAAGTAGTTCATTTCATTGTAAGGCCAAATAATGTTCCATTGTATGAATATACCACTTTTTGTTTATCTATACATCAGTTAGTGGATATTTAGATTATTTTCTGCTTTTTGGCTATGATGTATAATGCTGCTGGGAACATTCATGTACACATTTGTATATAGACCTGTGTTTTTGCTTCTCCTGGAAATAGAATTGTTGGATTATATGTAATTCTATGTTTAACATTTTGAGAAACTGCCAAACTGTTTTCCAAAGTAGCTGCACAATTTTGAAATCTTACCAACTAGGTATAAGGTTTACAATTTCTCCACATCCTCACTAACAATTGTTACTGTCTGCCTTCTTTATTTTAGACATCCCAGAGGGTTTGAAATATTACCTCATTATAACTTTAATTTACATTTCCATAATGACTAATGATGTTGAGCATCTTTCTATGTGCCTATTGGTCATCCGTATATATTTTTTTCATTTGTATATCTTCATTGGATAAATGTCTACTCCAATTATTTGCCCATTTTTAAATTGGGTTCTTTGTCTTTTTATTGTTGACTTGTAAGTGTTCTTTATATATTCTGAATCTATGTTTCTTATCAGGTATATGATTTGCCAACATTTTTTCCCATTCTGTGGATCACCTTTTCATTTTCTTGGTATTTTTTGAAATATAAAAGTTTTTAATTTTGATATGTTGATATGTTAATATTGTTATGTCCAGTTTATTTTTTGTCACTTGTATTTTTTTGTGTCATATGTAGGAAACCATTGACTAATCCAAAGTCATAAAGATTACTGCCTGTTTTCTTCTAACAATTTATAATTTTAGTTCCCACATTTAGGTCTATGATTCATTTTAATTTTGTGCGTGTGTGTGTGTGTGTGTGTGTGTGTGACACAAAGTAGGAATCCAATTTTGGTATTTTAACTGTGAATATCCACCTGACCCAGCACCACTTATTGAAAAGACTACTCTTTTACCATTGAATTGTCTTGGCACCCTTATCAAAAGTCAGTTGAGCATAAATGTATGGGCTTATTTCTGGACTTTCAGTTCTATTCCATTGATGAATATGTATAACCTTATGCCAGTATCACACAATCTTGATTACACTAGCTTTGTAGTAAGTTTTGAAATAGGGAAACGTGAGTCCTCCAACTTTGTTCTATTTCAAGATTGTTTTGGCTATTCTGGGTTCCTTGCATTTCCATATGAATTTTAGGAACAACTTTTCAATTTTCCAAAACTGTAGCTGAGGTTTAGATAGAAGTTGCATTAACTCTGTTGTAAAATTTAATTAGTATTGCCATCTTAACAATATAATTCTTCCAATCCATGAACGTGAGAAGTCTATTTATTAGATCTTTAATTTTTTCAATGATTTCTTGTAGTTTTCATTAGAGTATGCAAGCCGTGCACTTCTTTTGTTAAATTTATTCCTAGGTATTGTATTCTTTTATTGTTATTGTAAACAGAATCGTTCTCTTAATTTCATTTTCTTATTTTTAATTTTCAAAAAGCAAATAAGGGTGTTGCTTGGTGATCTCATTCACTATTTCCTTACTCTGATATGGTTGGTAAGGATTGCTTACAATTTTGTAAATACTATTTTTCACTTTGCTTTAAACTCTAACTCTCAGTAATCTTCCACCCTCAAAATTACTGACTTTGACCTAAGTCTAGCCAGAGCAATGTGTTTTTAGTACAATATGATTATGATGATTCCTAGGACACCACATCATGATAAAAACATTATTTGAACTTCTTTCAGTGGTTGTGTTATACTTGCAAGGAATTTTGTGTCTTTGTTTCTCACATAGGATACTTCCTGATTGTTAATAAGGACATTTTAATATAAAAATATAGCTATAAATATAAGATCAATCTCCTACATTATTCATTCAGATAACAAACATTTATTGATCATTGTTTATGTGCCAAGCAATGCTCTAGGTGCTAGGGATACATCAGAGAACAAATCAAAGATTCATGCCTTTTGGATCTCACAATTTTTATGCTCAGAATATGTTTACTGTTTGAAAATGAAAAAATATAATTACTAAGCATCTTGTTCTTGAGAAAATTTTAATCTATTAAGGTAGTCAACAAAGGAATAGGCTGATATTTGCCATGGACATAACTATTGTATATGCATACACATTGTTTAACTTATTTAATTATATTGTAAGGACTTGGAGTATGAAGATCTCTGTCAAGTGCTGTTTAAGACATAGGTCTGTCTCAAAAGACTTACATTTTAAAATGAAAGCTGTGTTGTCCATTCAAAAGCTAGCAGAAGGCAAGAAATAACTGAGATCAGAGCAAAACTGAAGGAGATAGAGATACAAAAAACCCTCCAAAAAATCAATGAATCCAGGAGTTGGTTTTTTGAAAAGATCAACAAAACTGATAGACCACTAGCAAGACTAATAAAGAAGAAAAGAGAGAAGAATCAAATAGACGCAATAAAAAATGATAAAGGGGATATCACCACCGACCCCACAGAAATACAAACTACCATCAGAGAATACTATAAACACTTCTACGCAAATCAACTAGAAAATCTAGAAGAAATGGATAATTTCCTGGACACTTACACTCTCCCAAGACTAAACCAGGAAGAAGTTGAATCCCTGAATAGACCAATAGCAGGCTCTGAAATTGAGGCAATAATTAATAGCCTACCCACCAAAAAAAGTCCAGGACCAGATGGATTCACAGCTGAATTCTACCAGAGGTACAAGGAGGAGCTGGTACCATTCCTTCTGAAACTATTCCAATCAATAGAAAAAGAGGGAATCCTCCCTAACTCATTTTATGAGGCCAACATCATCCTGATACCAAAGCCTGGCAGAGACACAACAAAAAAAGAGAATTTTAGACCAATATCCCTGATGAACATCGATGCAAAAATCCTCAATAAAATACTGGCAAACCGGATTCAGCAGCACATCAAAAAGCTTATCCACCATGATCAAGTGGGCTTCATCCCTGGGATGCAAGGCTGGTTCAACATTCGCAAATCAATAAACGTAATCCAGCATATAAACAGAACCAAAGACAAGAACCACATGATTATCTCAATAGATGCAGAAAAGGCTTTTGACAAAATTCAACAGCCCTTCATGCTAAAAACGCTCAATAAATTCGGTATTGATGGAACGTACCTCAAAATAATAAGAGCTATTTATGACAAACCCACAGCTAATATCATACTGAATGGGCAAAAACTGGAAAAATTCCCTTTGAAAACTGGCACAAGACAGGGATGCCCTCTCTCACCACTCCTATTCAACATAGTGTTGGAAGTTCTGGCTAGGGCAATCAGGCAAGAGAAAGAAATCAAGGGTATCCAGTTAGGAAAAGAAGAAGTCAAATTGTCCCTGTTTGCAGATGACATGATTGTATATTTAGAAAACCCCATCGTCTCAGCCCAAAATCTCCTTAAGCTGATAAGCAACTTCAGCAAAGTCTCAGGATACAAAATTAATGTGCAAAAATCACAAGCATTCTTATACACCAGTAACAGACAAGCAGAGAGCCAAATCAGGAATGAACTTCCATTCACAATTGCTTCAAAGAGAATAAAATACCTAGGAATCCAACTTACAAGGGATGTAAAGGACCTCTTCAAGGAGAACTACAAACCACTGCTCAGTGAAATCAAAGAGGACACAAACAAATGGAAGAACATACCATGCTCATGGATAGGAAGAATCAATATCGTGAAAATGGCCATACTGCCCAAGGTTATTTATAGATTCAATGCCATCCCCATCAAGCTACCAATGAGTTTCTTCACAGAATTGGAAAAAACTGCTTTAAAGTTCATATGGAACCAAAAAAGAGCCCGCATTGCCAAGACAATCCTAAGTCAAAAGGACAAAGCTGGAGGCGTCACGCTACCTGACTTCAAACTATACTACAAGGCTACAGTAACCAAAACAGCATGGTACTGGTACCAAAACAGAGATATAGACCAATGGAACAGAACAGAGTCCTCAGAAATAATACCACACATCTACAGCCATCTGATCTTTGACAAACCTGAGAGAAACAAGAAATGGGGAAAGGATTCCCTATTTAATAAATGGTGCTGGGAAAATTGGCTAGCCATAAGTAGAAAGCTGAAACTGGATCCTTTCCTTACTCCTTATACGAAGATTAATTCAAGATGGATTAGAGACTTAAATGTTAGACCTAATACCATAAAAACCCTAGAAGAAAATCTAGGTAGTACCATTCAGGACATAGGCATGGGCAAGGACTTCATGTCTAAAACACCAAAAGCAACGGCAGCAAAAGCCAAAATTGACAAATGGGATCTAATTAAACTAAAGAGCTTCTGCACAGCAAAAGAAACTACCATCAGAGTGAACAGGCAACCTACAGAATGGGAGAAAATTTTTGCAATCTACTCATCTGACAAAGGGCTAATATCCAGAATCTACAAAGAACTCAAACAAATTTACAAGAAAAAAACAAACAACCCCATCAAAAAGTGGGCAAAGGATATGAACAGACATTTCTCAAAAGAAGACATTCATACAGCCAACAGACACATGAAAAAATGCTCATCATCACTGGCCATCAGAGAAATGCAAATCAAAACCACAATGAGATACCATCTCACACCAGTTAGAATGGCAATCATTAAAAAGTCAGGAAACAACAGGTGCTGGAGAGGATGTGGAGAAATAGGAACACTTTTACACTGTTGGTGGGATTGTAAACTAGTTCAACCATTATGGAAAACAGTATGGCGATTCCTCAAGGATCTAGAACTAGAAGTACCATATGACCCAGCCATCCCATTACTGGGTATATACCCAAAGGATTATAAATCATGCTGCTATAAAGACACATGCACACGTATGTTTATTGCGGCACTATTCACAATAGCAAAGACTTGGAATCAACCCAAATGTCCATCAGTGACAGACTGGATTAAGAAAATGTGACACATATATACCATGGAATACTATGCAGTCATAAAAAAGGATGAGTTTGTATCCTTTGTAGGGACATGGATGCAGCTGGAAACCATCATTCTCAGCAAACTATCACAAGAACAGAAAACCAAACACCGCATGTTCTCACTCATAGGTGGGAATTGAACAATGAGATCACTTGGACACAGGAAGGGGATCATCATACATTGGGTCCTATTGTGGGGAGGGGGGAGAGGGATAGCATTAGGAGATATACCTAATGTAAATGACGAGTTAATGGGTGCAACACCAACATGGCACATGTATACATATGTAACAAACCTGCACGTTGTGCACATGTACCCTAGAACTTAAAGTATAATAAAAAAAACTTATAAATACATGTATTTGAAAACTTGGAAAGACAAAATTAATGAGTCATTGAACTCAGTAAATTAAAAATTTAAATAAAAAACTCAATAATATAGAATGAAAAAACAAATAAGAACAGAGATTAATACAAATAGAAAACAAAAAAATGCCAACGATTTATATACCCAAAGCTGTTGCTCCGAAGAATTTTGTTACAAACAAAAGCACAAATCTTTAAGAATCAGCTAAAAATCAAGTAAGTGAATATCAAATTATTTCATTTCAATAATGGCACCACAAACAAAGCTTAACTTTACTTATTGACTGGAAGCAAAAATTTGCAAGGACATAACTGATGAAGGCTTAGAACACTGAAAACAAAACTGTCGTATAAATAAGAAACTTACTACCAATATTTGGAATTGATTAAAGATACCATTAAGCAATTCACAAAATGGACAAAAACATGAACAAATCCTTAACCTCACAATTAATCTGAGACACAGGATGAACAACTAACAGTTACCATTTCATGCATGACAATGACAAAAATGTCTAAACGTGATAACAACCCCTTCATGAAGGCAGAAATCTTTGATTTTTCCTTGTTCCGTCTTCAGCACATAGAACAGTATTTGGTTAATGGGAACCACTCAGTAAGCATTAAGTGACTGGATAAAATATTCAGTACTGGTAAGCATAGGGAAACCAGACTTCTCATTTACTCTAAG
The DNA here is from genome assembly GCF_001698545.2 of Rhinopithecus bieti. Lineage (NCBI taxonomy): Eukaryota > Metazoa > Chordata > Mammalia > Primates > Cercopithecidae > Rhinopithecus > Rhinopithecus bieti. Next base: position 192,195 of record NW_016805422.1, read on the forward strand.
TCTAAAATAATTCAGTTACATTAGAGAATAATGTAGTCAAGTTGGAAGGTGTACATGCCTTTCAATCCAGCTCTTCAACTTCTAGATGTCCATCCCTGGGTAGTCTTCCACATGGGTTAAAGAATATTCACTGCAACATTGTCTCTAATGAAGTATTTGAAATAAAAATCCTTAAATCCCTTTTTAAAGACTGTTTAAATAAGTAGAACATATTCATATTATAGATGTTTTCCATATGGATGCAACAGTAAAGATTAGTGAAATAAAGCTTTATGTAATAACATAGATTATCGTTAAGTATAGCATACAAATGAAATCTTTGTACTAAAGCATGCTTGGGGATTTTATTTGCCAAGTTTAGGAGAGTAATTGCCTTTGTCGGGGGCCAATAAGAGATGAGAGTGAATACAGCTCTTCTACTGTACATGTCATGGACATTTTTGTTAAAATAAAAGATCTGTTTTGGTTTGCTTAAAGAAAAGATCTGAGTCAGATAAAAGGTTAAAATTTGTTGAAGTCAAATGGGTAGTAAGGATATGAATTTTCTTTAAATTGTCTTTATATTTTATGTATGTTGGAAATATTTTATAAGCTATTTCATATAAGATAATTCATATTATTTTATAAGATGAAAGAATAGAAAAAGATATGGAAGAACAGGATTTTGCTTGCCCCTGAGCAGGGGCAGTGTCTTTTTCAATTGGGGAGCAATGTGTGCTAAGCAAGAAGAAACCTGAAGTGATATGGGACTAAATGAGTGTGGTAATATAAGGCCCACAACCTCAGACAGCAAGATAAGAATTGTGGTTAATAGTCTATGAAACATCCTGAGCTATCTAGATCAGTATATGAAATGCATATCCATAACAAAGATGGAGTATATAAAAAGGGCACAGGATCTGGAGAATGAATTGGGGTACCATATATTTTAAAAAGGCAAGGTCTGGAAAAGGCTCTTTGTGATTTCAACATAAATCTTCTGACGAATTTAAAAACTTTTCAAAAGAAGGCTAACCCTGGTAATGCTGTTCTGAAGATGAAAACAAATAAATATCATCACTACCGGTGGGGCACGGTGGCTCATGCCTGTGATCCCAGTTCTTGGGGAGAGCTAGGCAGACAGACCACCTGAGGTCAGGAATTTGAGACCAGCCTGGCCAACATGATGAAACTCCATCTTTACTGAAAATACAAAAATTAGCCGGGGGTGGTGGCAGACGCCTGTAATCCCAGCTACTTGGGAGACTGAGGTGGGAGAATCACTTGGACCTGAAAGGCGGAGGTTGCAGTGAGCTGAGATCACGCCACTTCCAGCCTGGGTGACAGAGCAAGACTCCACCTCAAAAAAAAAAAAGAAAAGGCAAGAAATGAAAAGGGCTTTGTGATTTAAACATTAATCTTCTGACAAATTTTAAAACTTTTCAAAAGAAGACTAACCCTGGTAATGCTGTTCTGAAGATGAAAGCAAATACCATTACTACCAGAGACAGAATGATGTCATTAGCACAAAAAAAAAAAAAAAAAAAATGTGTAGCTTGCTTAGGGCCATAATGAATGCCAGGGACAAAGTCGACATGAACATCCCAGTCTTTTCAAGTCCTTTCTTGTCCACACAAGGAAATCTGTGTATCTGCAACCAAATGAAGACTTAAGCTTTGGCTGGCCTTGGCTCTGCCCCCATCAAACCGGAGCTCATTGAACTGTTTAATTGTGAATAGCTTCTTTGGTTTTTAAACTGGTTAAATATGATGAAAATCTGTGCACAAACTTGCAAATGAATCAGAGAAAGACAAAGGCCTTTGAAACGGACATTTCAAAGGAGCTAAGTAGGCAAAGGAGCCTGCAAGTAATTGTTCATATTTCATGGGGACTTGGCTTTTCATGAATTCATCTCAGTGTCATCTTTCAAACATATTACAGTGTCAGTTCATTAAAATTCTTGATGCAGTGCTGAACCTGGTCAGACTGAAATGGGGCTGACAAACCTCATGTTTGCCGCACAGATAACCAGGCCTTATGAAGGTGAAATTAGTTTTCAGGAGCTGCACTGCTCACTTGATTGATTCCGTCTTAGAAGTCATATGACTTAATGTTTCCTGCTTGGGCTGCCTCTGTCATGCAAACATGACCTGATAACACATTGTCAGGAGCGCTCCAGAGAGCTAACAGCAATCTAACATCTTTCTACTGAGTGTGAAGTTCCATCTGAAATGTGCATATTTGATAAGCAGCTCCTCTTCTCTCTGCCCTTTTCATTTTCAGAAAGTTAATCTTCCCTGCTCTACTGAGTGCACTGGAGGGATGAGGTGGGCAGACATGCCGCAGGTGGCCCCAAACTCTGGCACCTGGGGAAGCTTACTGCGTAGAGGCCAATGTGTCTGGACATCACTTCCAAGAGGTAGCCAGGCAAGAAGTGACAATGCAAGTCTGCCATCGTGTTCAGAAGGGCCAGCAATGCCAAGGACTCAGGAGGAGAATTAAATCAGAGAGTTTCATTACTGAGTGTTGTTTGACTTTGTTGTTACAGATTCATTTAACCATCTCTCTACCATGGGAAAAATTTGTATCCTATGTCCAGTATGAAATAAAAACTGCCTCCTTCCGAATTAGGGGTGGCTGAACCACAGAATTTTAAAACTGGAAAACACATAGAACCCTCCCACTCATAGCCCCATTTTACAAATGAGCAAATCTAGGCTGGGAAGGGCTAAGTGGCTCATCAAAGTCACACCGTTATATTAGTGGTAGATCCAGGACTAAGACTAAGATCTCCAGGTTATTTTAGTTTTTCCAGCACTCGTTGTACCATTCTTCACCTCAAAGTCTGACTCAGGTGTCAACGAGCTTCCAAGCAAGGGTCACATTTGAATTGAATACAAGTTTTCATCCTGATCTAGCTTCCAATTTCCTCATACAATTTTTTATTAAACTTCACACATGACAAAGTATAACCGCAGACATGATTTCATTGCTGTACACAAATAAATTTTATAAGATAAAGCATGGCAGGCATTGTTGTCACTTTACAGGTAAAGAAGCCAAGAATCAGAAAAGTAAGGTGACTTCTACAGGGTAAGTCAGAAAGTACTTGGAGGAGTACTAGTTTGATTTGAGATAACCAAAGGAGAGAAAGGCATGAGAACCCAAGAACTAGAATATCCAGTATTGAAGAATGGCCAAGTGTCAGTTACATTGCCAGACTAGAAAGCAACCAGACCAGATGAAAGGAAGAGGGCAGGGTGGTCCAGAAGGAAGACTCCAAGAAAATAAAACCAAAGTAAGTGATCTTACTTTTTTAAATTACTAACTTTACAGCTTTAGTAAAATATAATTGACAAATAAAAATTATATGTATGTACAGTATACATGTTTTGATACGTGTATATGTGTAATTATTAAATCAAGCTAATAAACATATCTATTTCCTCATATACTTGTCATTTTTTGTGGTAAGAATATTTAAGATCCACTTTCTTACCAAATTTAAGGAGACTATAGTCTCTGTTCTGTATAATAGATCCCGAGAACTTACTTATCCTAACTGAAACTTGTACACTTTGACCAACCTCTCAGCCCACGGCCACCACCATTCTATTCTCTCTGCTTCTGTGAGTTCAACTTTTTAAGATTCCACATGTAAGTTAGATTGTGCGGTATTTGTCTCTCTGTGCCTGAATTCTTTCATTCAGCATAGTGTCCTCCAGGTTCATCTGTGTTGATATGATTCAGCTCTGTATCCACATCCACATCTCATCTTGAATTGTACTCCCATAATCCCCACATGTTGTGGGAGGGACCCAGTGGGATGTCATTATAATTATGGGGGCAGTTTGCCCCATATTATTCTCATGGTACTGAGTAAGTCTCATAAGATCTGATGGTTTTATAAGGGGTTTCCACTTTTGCATCTTCCTCATTTTCTCTTGCTGCCACCACGTAAGAAATGCCTTTTGCCTCCCACCATGATTCTGAGGCCTCCCCAGCCATATGGAACTGTAAGTCCAATTAAACCTCTTTTTCTTCCCAATCTCGGGTATGTCTTTATCAGCAGCGTGAAAATGAACTAATATGTATGTTGTCACAAATGACAGGATTTTCTTCCTTTGTAAGACTGAAGGGTATTCTATTATATATACCACATTTTCTTTATCCATTCATCCATCAATGGACACTTAGGTTGGTTGCATATCTTGGCTATTGTAAATAATGCTGCAATGAACATGGGAGTGCAGCTATCTCTTTGATATACTGATTTCATTTTCTTTGGCTATAAACTCAGAAGTAAGATTGCCGGATCATATGGTATTTCTATTTTTAATTTTTTAAGAAACTGCCATTCTGTTTTCCATGATAGCCATACTAATTTATATTCCCACCAAAAGTGTATAAGAGTTCCCTTTTCACCACATCCTTGGCAACTCATCCCTTTTTCATCACCCCCGACTTTTCCCTTTTATTGATAATAGCCATTGTAACAGGTGTGAGGTGATATTTCATTGAGATTTTAATTTGCATTCCTCTGAACAGTGATTAAGGATTTTTTTCATATATGTGTTAGTCATTTACATGTCTTTTGAGAAATTTTGATTCATATCCTTTGCTCATTTTTTATTGGGTTATTTGGTTTTTTGCTGTTTGTGTTCCTTATATATTTTGGATATTAATCCCTTATCAGATACATGATTTGCAAATATTTTCTCCCATTCTGTAGGTTTTCTGTTCACTCTTGATTGTTCCCCCTACTATGCAAAAGTTTCTGGTTCGATGCAATCCATTTGTCCATTTTTTATTCTGTTGCCTGTACTTTTGAGTTCATATCACAAATATCATTGCTCAGATCAATGTCAAGAAGCAAACATTTTCCTTATACTTTTTTCTAGTAGTTTTACAGTTTCAGGTTTTACATTTATGTCTTTAATCTATTTGCAGCTGATGTTTGTGTGTAGTATGATATAAGGGTCCAATTTTATTCTTCAGGAGGTAGATATTGTTTTCCCATTGTATGTTCTTGACACCTCTGTCTAAAAAGCAATTGACTATAGATGTGTGGATATATTTCTGGGCTCTCGATTTTGTTTCATTTGTGTATGTGTCTGTTTTTATGCCAGTACCATGCTGTTTTGATTACTATAGCTTTGCGTATGTATGATTTGTTTTATCATTGATAAAAGAATATTCATTTGTTGTTGAAAGATCTAAAGGAGAATTTTGGGGGAAAATCCAAAGGTACTTAGAAAACTACATAAATTTTAAAGAGACGATGATTATCCTTAGGAAATATTCAAAAGAAAGCATTATTCTGATAGACTATTTGGCTCTGATGTAAACAATATTTAAATGTCATTAACAGTACCATCACTGACTTTGGATTAACAAAGGTTTGTAATTAAGTATTTTGGGAAGATAGTAGTATAAGAAAGCCAAATCCTCATCTACACAAAAAGGAAGTCAATAAATGAAGTCTGAAGTTGATAAATCTGTCAGTTGGCTTTTGCTATGTAACAACTACAAATGCTAGTGGTTTAAAACATGGACCATATTAATTGTTCTAGATTCTATGGAGTAACAATTTAGGCTGCACTTAGATGGGATAATGCATCCTTGCTCTGTGGGATTACAGCTTATCCATGTGTTGTAGTCAATTAATGGTAGGTGACTTCACACATGTATGTGGGCAGTCACTGGCTGTTAGCTGGGCCAACGGTGGCAACTGAGCCTTGTGTCACTCATCCAATAAACTAGCCAAGGCTTGTGTACATGGTAGTAGCTCTCCGAGCAGTGATGAAGCAAACCCTGATGCAAACTTCTGCTTTTATCATGTTTTCTAACAACACACTGGCCAAAGCAAGTCACATGGCCAGGCCCAGATTCAAAAGGTGGAGAAATAGACTTTACCTCTTCAAGGATGGCTGCCTTAACATTACTTGAGTGGAGACATAGTTGGGATAAAGTTTTCAATGAGATTTGATAGAGCTTCAAAAGTTCTGTGTCTAAAACTATTTAGAAGGTATGATGATGTGCTCCAGAAGTTATGTAATGTAACTTAAAAAGTGGATCTAGAAATGAAGGTTCTGATGTTAGTTCAATTAAAGCATTTTATGAAATATGTTAAAATTCTCAATTAGCGTGTTATTTTACATACTATGAGTTTAAATGTATCTATAACTAAATGGCCTTGAATCTACTATATCCCTGAAATATTGAAGTTGGCCAAAAACTAGATTTCTGTTGAGACCATGATAATTTCCTTATGTTTGGTGAGGACATATATATTCAGCCACATAGAATATATTATGTCAAAAGTTTAACAAAGTTTTAGTAATAGTTATTTATTGGTAATGGAACTGCTAGGTATTTTAGAAATCTTTGGTTGGAATAGTCTAGTTTTCTGAAGTAAATATGTATTATTGGCTGGGCGCGGTGGCTCAGGCTTGTAATCCTAGCACTTTGGGAGGGCGAGGCAGGTGGCTTATGAGGTCAGGAGTTCAAGATCAGCCTGGCCAAGATGGGTGAAACCCCATTCTTACATAAAATGCAAATTGGCCAGGCATGGTGGCGGGCAACTATCCTCCCAACTACTCGGGTCGAGGCTGAGGCAGAGAATTGCTTGAACCCGGGAGGCTGGAGGGCTGCAGTGAGCTGATTGGATCGCAATGCTTTCATGCAGCCTGGGTGCAGAGCGAGAACTTCATCTCAAAAAAAAAAAAAAAAAAAAAAAAAGGTATTATTTGAACATTAGTTTCCATTCCCACTCTATCAGCTTTAGGTGTTGGTGTAGATGGAAGGAAGAAAGTCTCACATAAGGTCAAACAAGGTCAAACAATCAATGGGTTCACAGCCCAGGAGCTGGCAAAGGAAAGTTCCCTTCCATATGAAAACTGAGTGTTCAGTGAGTTTAGTTAATGAAGATCAGTATCCCTGCAGAGATTCTTCAGACAAACCAGAGAAAAATTAGCTGTGGAGGTGATGAAACTTTTCCATATCCTAATTGTGGTGGCGTTTAGAATTCAAAAAAATGAGCAAAACATAAAAAGTCAATTTTCCTGAAGGATAACATAAAAAATAAAATTAAAGCAACACAGAAGTCATGGAAAATACTAGTTCTCCATTCCTCCAGGATAGGAAAGAATCAGTTTTTAAAAACAATACAAAAAGGAACTGTCTGATTTTAATTTCTTGGAAAGACTGTTTGCATTACATCCTGGATAAGGCTTCTTCTCTTTAGACTAGGCCTACATGCCACAAACAAAAAAAAATCATACAACGATTGAATGTCCATATCAAAAGAAGTCAAACATCCTTATCTTGCCGCATATTAAATAATTATTTTAATTCATTCATTTTTCCCAATGGAAGGCCTATTTCCTAAATTCTTCTGTTTTCTTTGAACAACACCATTAGTATCCAACATTGTATCCAACACCTCACTCATTGTTTGGCACATGGTAAGCATGCCATACATTTCTGTCAAAAATCAATCATTTATGTTTACCCCCAAATGGGCATATTCTGATGATATCAACATAACACTGAAAAATTTATCTTAGCATCACCCAATAAATGATTGCTCATTAATGTCAATGGCCACATAGAGCAAATATAAGCAAAACAAATCCACAGATATGTGCGTTCAATAGCCTGTATACATTTATCTTCACACATTTTTGGCATGGGCTAGTGTCTGGCTCTACGAAGCCTGCTGATTCAGACTTTTGAGAGACAGATAAAGATTAGGGTATCAAAGAGAACAGTGTAATATTAGGGGATGTGTTTAAGAATTCTGAACATTTCATATTTTGACTGGATAAAGGATAGGAAAATAATTATCAAACCCCTCTGTCTTTCCTCTGGTGTTATCAGTTTACACTCAACATCAAATCTATCTGTGATATTTAGCATTACTCAAGGATGCTGCCATACCCACTCTAGAAGGAAAAATGAGAGAGAAGCCCTTCTTCATAGGTGTCACAGCCCAGAGAACAGACACCTAAAACGAATGCAACCTTTGTAACCTAATTACCAACTGCAAGACTCTGAACTCTGACGATTAGGTTCCTTTGCCTTTTGGCTTAGGAAAATTCATGTTGTTGACCTAAGGTGAACAATGATGAACACGTCCTCCTGGTTAGTTTAGATTTCATCAGCCTTCCCCAGGCAAACTGTTGATCTCTTTTTCGCTTTTCCAGAACCAAGTCCAGGCTATAGCCATTGGCAGAGCAGTTGTATTATGGGTCAAGCAATCAGTCGTCTGGGGTTGAAATCACCGAACAGTTTTTCCATCTGTGACATCAATTCTGTGTGGGAGCAGAGGTGACAGTCCTGCGTGTTAGCTGGAGTGTTTGCTCTGCTTCACAGAGTACAGACAAGCCGGTGCTTCCCCTCACCTGGCCAGTGCATGCTCCAAGCTTGCTCAGATTCATGTCGCAAATGCAGCTGCAAGCCTGGCCACATTGATTGTATGTCCCAGTCCCCCTCTCACTTAAAAAA
>NW_016805422.1:201083-208583 GCF_001698545.2 Rhinopithecus bieti
AAAAAAAAAAAAAAAAAAAAAAAAGAGAGAGAAACTGTCCTTTACTGGTCCCTCTTCCTCAACACATTTGAAAAATTTCCTCCAGGTTGAAGCATTCATTCATTTTCCTTTGAAAATCTTTAGATGCATTTTTCAGATCAGCCACTAGATGCCCAGATGCCAAAATAAAACTCTAGCAGCTTTTCCAAGGGAAAACACGATGGTTTTGTAATTTAACAAAGATAGATTATTTCAACTATGCTGTCTAGAAGCTTAGGAAAGGCTTTTGTGTCCTCGGGGAGTAGTTTAGTTGCTGTTTTTTAATGTATAGAACAACGTCTTTATACAGATTAAGAGAAAAAAGCTCTTAAACCAAAATTACTGAAAATAAAGTTCAGAAGCTGCCACTACTTTACTGACAATATAGTGTAGAAAAAAAGATATAACTTTTGCCTTAGACTATAGTACCCAAACTCCAACCTTCATGCTTCCCATAAAATAAAATGAAATAAAATATTTTTTTAAAATTGTCCTACCAGCATCGCTCTCTAGCTTACCTATAGTAGCGCCTGGAATACCAGGGTCTGAACACACAAAAATTGAGGAAGCAACCAGGGGTGTTAAAGTATCCCTGACACAGGTAGGGTTAATGTCATAATTTCATTGTCCATGTTCTTTTTCGGCTTTTTCTGCTCTATTTAGAGGATAGATCAGGTCCATTCTGGCTTCTTTATTATGTATGTGTTAATTTTTACACAGAGCCTCACTCTGCCACCTAGGCTGAAGTACAGCGACGTGATGTTTGATCATTGCAGCCTTGAACTCCTGGGCTCAGCAATCCTTCTGCCTCAGCCTCCCAAAGTGCTAGGATTACAGGCATGAGCCACTGTGCCCGGCCATTCTGGCTACTTTTTATGTGGGACATGGACAATCTACTGAGCATCCAGACACCAGAGACTGGGCGGCAAAGAACCTCAAAATCACACCCTGGAAACACTAGTGAAGAAACAGATTTGCCTGTATCTGAGTGGCTGGGAAGAGAGGGAGAGAGCAGAGTGTAAGAAAGGTGTTTAAATACCAAAAAGACTATACATGGAATTCCAAAATTATGGCACTAGAAGGAACCTTTAAGGGCACTTCCACCAACAGAAAAGACAATGTTCTCACCCTCATGGCCCCTTTCCTCACTGATGGACATAAGGCCTTCCCATGCAATATAACTAAGTTATATAATTGTCAACAAGGTGATGGCCCAAAACAATGTAGGAAAAATACTGTATAGATAAATTAAAATACCCAGGCCAGCCTCACACCCATCTTGGGGTCTATCACTCAAATATTTTCCTGCCTCACTCCCAACCTGCCTCCACTGGCCAGGGGCACTTCACCATTTGCCTCAGCAAGGTATCTCACTGCCTCCACACTTAGCGATCCAAGTCAAACTTTCTCCTTGGCCCTAGAGAGAGAAGAAAGCTGTTTTATCCCTTTGGGCAAAGACTTAACTTCTGCAAGACTTCCTTTCTTGTTCCATGATATTCCTGGAGTGATTACACAATCACCCCAGATTCTGATCCAGATACATGATGAAATAGGCTGAAATATTTAGATTTTCCCACTGTCACCTAATGCAAGAAAGAACTTGCTGTTAAAGCTGAGAAAAAGTGAAATGTGTGAAGTCCAAAGTACTGAGCACCCCATCACTGGAAAGGGTTTAGAATGAGGCAGTGAAATCCCAGCCCAGGAAACAGTTCGTGAATTGAGGGAACAATTAGCTTCAGAGTCCTCATTTAGTATTTCCCATCTAATTCCATGTTTCTATTATTTTTATAGACACCATACTGGAATGTAAAAAGGGCAGGTCCAGCATTGGGGAGCCATACAGAATAATGATATACCAAACCATTGTTTTTAAAGATGGATTTTCCTAAGATGGCAAGCGATTATATGAGATTTTGGAGGTTAACTCTTAACAGGGCTGTACATAAAACTGAAAAAACATTTGCTTCAAAAATTATCAAAGGAAAATGACTCCTTTTTTAAATAATTGTGCCTACCTTAAGCAATGCTGTCTATGAAATACTGACACCTAAATCATTCAGACAATTCTAGAATCACCTCCTTTAAGGAGTAAGTAAACCTCCTTACTGAAAAAGAGAAAGTCGAGTCAGGCTTCTTGCTGGTGAATGCTAAACCGGGTATCTGGCAATGTTGGTCCTACTGTTCACATGTTCTGTGTTTTTAGGAACTATGATCTGCACCATCACACACCGTGTCCAGGAGGAGTTTTTCCCATGTCAGTGAGGGCAAAGGAGTGGGTAGACTTTATTGTCAGGTTGCAGAGGCAGAAGGTAGCAGAAAAGATAAACCATTTGCACGTATTTCTCCCTGAGGCAAGGGACCTAAACAAAACTCTTATATTAGAAGTATTATACATCAAGTAATTCAAAGCAATATTTACACTCAAAGGAACTGTAGAAGTTGTCCATTTACCCACCTATGGTGTTACATGCTATCAAAATTTCATGATCTGGAAAAGCCAGGTTCTCGCAGCAACATCCACCCAGAACAGCACCAAGGTTTGGGAATGAAGCCATTGCCACTCCAAGATTCATTCATGCCAAGCTTTGGTGTAAATTTCTTTCTTCTACCACATAGCTATTTTTACAGCAGAAAATGTTAGCCAAAAGACCATAAAACCCACCTATTCCCTCTCTTCTCATGAGAGTCTTACAAAATGGTATATCACCTATGTATGCAATTTAACTTTGGTTCAAATAAGCACCATTATTAATATTCTCCCAAAAGTTACACTAAGAAGACTTGCCATTTAGATGTTGTCATTGCTCCAACAACATAGTTTCTGTTAATCATGCATGCAATGACATGGAGGAGACCTCAAAGAAAATGATGTGAGGAATAACAGACTATGACTTAATGTGTTCATTCATTGATCTATTCCGCCATGCATTCAACATTGATTTATTAAACACTGACTTTGTGCCTGGCACAGCATTAGGCATTACAGGTGTAGATATGTGCAAGATCCACAATCCCTGCTCAGTATGGGACTGAGTGTCAACTCAATATAGTAAGTGGTGCAAGGTGTAATAGAAACATAGCATGCACAGGGTGAATGCCCTTATCTCTGCTTGAGCAAGGACTATAGTTCTTAGCTTAAAAGCTGAGCACTGGCTGGGTGTGGTGGCTCACATCTGTAATCCCAATACTTTGGGAGGCTGAGGCAGGCAGATGACCTGAGGTCAGGAGTTTGAGACCAGCCTGACCAATATGATGAAACCCTGTCTCTACTAAAAATACAGAAATTAGCCAGGCATGGTGGCAGGCGCCTGCAATCCCAGTTACTTAGGAGGCTGAGACAGGAGAATCGCTTGAACCCGGGAGGTGGAGGTTGTAGTGAGCCAAGATGATGCCATTGCACTCCAGCCTGGGCAACAAGAGCGAAGCCCCATTAAAAAAAAAAAAAAAAAAAAAAAAAAAAAAAAAAAAAAGTAGAGCACTGAGATCAAGAATTGGAGGGGAAAGTCACCAAGTCATGAGGAAGCCAGTCCTTTGGTTATGGAATATATGGGGGTGGCAAGAAGGGCGAGAGAACACAAAGCTAGAAAGGTGGGGAGCAGTCAGAAAATAAAGAGTTTGCATGACTTTGTCCTAAAGTCCTGATGAATTGAGGAATTTTAAGAAAGAGGGTGGTTAGCATGATTTTATTCATGTCCTACAAAGACCACACTATGGCAGTGAGAACAACGTACTGTAATAGGAAGAGAGAAGATCAGAGGAAAAGAAAACTACCAGGAGGACCCACTGTATGGGAGAAAACTTTTCTTCTCTCTCAGGTTTAGTACCTGGGGCTGTGCAAATTAAACTGACAGAAGATTAATAGGAAAATAAAAACAATTTATATGTGCAGTATATACAGAAGAGCTCAATGATGAGTAACTCAAAGGGGTGGTTAGAATTTGGAACTTATATGCCTCTTAATAGGTGAAGAAGAGGGACAGAAAGGCACTTACAGAAAAACACATGACTTTTGGAAGGATAAATGGATTTTAGGATAACAAGAGATAAGAAAGTTTATAATAATGTTTGTCTATACAGGTATGAGTAATCTTTCAGTCTCTTCAGGACCATAAAACTCCCCTGGAGAAGGGGTTTGGGGTAGGTTTCATTCACATTCTCCCTTCTGGGAGTAGATCCTAACATTTGTGGCAGTCTTGTTGCTGCTTTAAACTCAGATAAGAAAAGCTCAAAGAAGTCTTTTTTTTCTGCATCTGTTGAATCTCAAATGTCTTCAGCTTAAAATAATCTTTATACCAAGGGGCATATTTTGGGGTGGCATATTCTGATCCCCTTTAGCAACAAAGAATATTCCAAGGCAATGATAGTAAAGATAAAAAGGAGCCAGTTTACAAGGCAGATTTGTCAGTTTTAGTTGACCAACTAGGTATTGGGGACCAGGGTTAGAAAGGAGAGGGAATCAGGGTTTATTGATGGTTATCCAGCCTTGTCTAGAACTGTAGCCCTTAAACCTAGGTGCATAGTATTATTAATTAGGGAGGCTTTAATAACATCCAGCCTGGGCCCTCCTCCCCTCAGGGGTCCTATTAAACTGGTCTAGGATAAGGCTCAGGGAACAGTATTTTTTAAAAGCTCCCCAGATGACTATATTGTGAGTCAGGTTTGAGAACTTGCAATCTAGGGGATAAATGTGATGCCAAGAGACAGGAAACTCAGGAAGTTGTTGACAGGTGGTTGATGTTGCAGAGAAAGGGGAAGGACATCTAGGGTTTCTCTCTGGCCTTCCTGAGGTTGAGAAGGAGGTCAATTTCAGGTTAGCATAGATTTCAATGTCTGTGTTATTACTCAACAATGTGCCATAACATTTGTTGAAACGCTCTGATTCTTGGTTCCAAATGTACAGCTTCCTTTACTATGAGAAACATTGGTAAGACGTGAGAAGAGAAAACAACTGCAGGGAAATGTTTCTGCAGAAAAGGGCATAAAAAGGGTCAAGGATAAGACAGCAGGAATTTACATCCAAATTCAAAACCATGTGCTGCATTTCATTTCTGGGGGAAAGCTTCCTAACTCATGAATCCTTTTCTTAGTGAAACTCTTGAGTCAGGAAACCATTGCTGTGCAGGAATCATGCCAGTACCCTGGGGCACTGAGGGATTAATGAATACTTGTATTACTGGCCCATCCTATAATCCAATGAATAATCAATGGTACTTAAAGATCCTCAAGTAATTGAATTGCAAACCTGGTAGTAAAGGAACCTGTACTCATAAAATTATGCCCGTATCTATTTCTTAGTGTAGATATTGATGAAAGACCACTACTCATGTGGATTATTTCTTATATGTATTAAAAATTGAGCACAGTAAATTGGCTGTTTGCTAGTAGGCATTTTCTGCCTATACCATGCACATACGGAAGTACAACGGACACCTATACAAGCCCATCTCCTCCATCTCCCACCTAGATGACATTACTACAAAAGTTACTGCAATGTCTTCTATTTACTTGCAGAACTGAAGTGAGGAACAAATATGTGATAGCCGATGAAATGCAGGCTGTAGGGATCTAAAAAGCAAGTTTTAAAACATTAAAATTATACAGTGGATTCAGTGAGATTTAGCATTTCTCCTGAGGGAAAGTATATATATATATACACATACACTATATATACACACACACAGTATATTATATACTATACATATATAGTAGATATACATTATATGTATATATGATTCATTCATATACTGTAATTCTGTCTACCAAAACATTTCTGTCTAATCATTTTAACTTGAAATTGTATGTGGGCACATTCTGCATGTGTAAACCATGACAATTTGATAATATATACATTTCCCTCAGGAAAATATATATAATATATAATGTATATTAATATATACTATGCATTATATATATATTAGTGTGAATTCCCAATATAAAAATGAGCATTTCACTTATTAGTAAATGTGAGTGTCATTGTCCAAAGCAATCACAATTTAAAATAACGCCATTTAAAATTGCTTTGGATAGAGCATGCCCCTTTCTAAGCTCTGTAACCTTGGACAAGTTATTTAAACCTCTTTAAGTCTCATGTCTCTGGTCTCTGAAGTGGGCTAATAATTCCGCACCCCATCGAGTCAAGAGCATTAAAATAGATAATCGATCAAAATCACTTACCGTAGTGCACAGAAGAGATAAGCACTCTGTTGGCTGGCACAATTACATCTAGTTTCCTGTGCCTTCAAAATTCAAGCCTGAGCTTCAGCTTCAGGTATTGTTACTGGTAGGTGGGGGGAGGTCCCCAAACACCAGTTAGACCTTTGTCCCTGCTGGTGCCCAGGGTCTTGACACCATCACAAGAATGAATTCAAGGATGAGTCAGAAAATAGTGAAAGTATGGAGGTATGGAGGAATATTGCAAAGCAAAAGTATACACTCAAGAAAGGGGATTGCAGGTGTACTCAAGGGAGTCATACATGGTGGGGCATGGGGGTTCTGCCTTTATGAGTTTCTTTAACCAAGAGGTGGAACACTCGTGAAGATTCCTGGAAAAGGGCAGAGATTTCTCAAAACTGTGGTGCCACTCATTTTTATGTGTGTGTTCTCAGAACTGTCATGGCACTAGTGAGATATTTACTATGTTAATGAGCATATAATGAGGTCCTAGGTGAAATCTAGGTCAAACCTAAGGCCATGTTGCATCTAGTTGATCTTAGCCAGCTTGGCCCACATCCTAGTTTTTGAGGGTCTTATCAGCCTCTGGCTTCTGCAGCTACTTCAATAGTTTCCTTTTGCTAGTCATGTGAAACTGCTGCCTGAAATTGTGTATCGCCTGTAACCATTTTGTAGTATTGCTATCTCAGTATGATATGAACCATCTCCATGAAGTTGCACAAGTCATTGGATATATCTGCCCATATCTTATCACCACCTGCAACACAAGTAACTATTCTAAATAATTTCTAAACTCCTCCTAACAGCAATGATCTTCCATAATTCTAAACTTTTCCATTGCACCTCACTCTTTTTCTACCCAGTATTACTTTTGTTATCCGGTGCATCCTTTTGGTTTAAGGAATATGATCAATCATAGTTGCTAAGAAATAGAAAAGTATACACAAAAAGCCAATACAGACATGAGTAGTAGTTTTCTATGTTGTTTTAACAAATTACCACACATTTAATGGCTGAAAACAACACAAATTCATTCTCTGTAAATTCAGAACTCAGAAGTACAAAATCAGTCTCACTGGGCTTAAGTTAAGGTGTCAGTAGAGCTAGTTCCTTCTGCAGGCTCTGAGGGGAGGATCATTTCCTCACCTTTTTTAGTTTCTAGAAGCCACCTGTATTCCCTGGTTCATAGCCCCTCACTTTACCTTCAAGGTCAGCAGCATAGCATCTTCCAGTGTCTCAGTCTCTGACACGTGCTTGGGATATCATGTCTACTTCTCGGGCATGATTCTTCTGCTTTCTCTTATGAAGATC
>NW_016805422.1:211083-262819 GCF_001698545.2 Rhinopithecus bieti
CCTAACAATAGGGAATGATTTGCACAGAGGCTGCTAAGTAGGATAACAGGTGTATACTTACCGGGCGGAAGCATTTTTCGTGCTCTAGGGAGAGAATGAGGGTATCTGATTTTATTGTTTCTTCCCAATTTTCAGAGTACCTTTCTTAGTAACTTAAATATAATCTTGTTCCTGCAGGGCAAGATGAATGCCATTTTAAATAAGCCCACTAGCCACATGTACGGCTAAATTGAAGAGCTTCACTTAGTAGCGGTAGCTTCCAAACTGGAGTTAGTTGGGTAAACAAATAGATAACTGGCTGGGCACAGTGGCTCACACCTGTAATTTTAATGCTTTGGGAGGCTGAGGTGCCTGGTTCATTTGAGCTCAGTAGTTCAAGACCAGCTTGGGCAACACAGTAACATCCCATCTCTACAAAAAAAAAAAAAAAAAAAAAAATTATCTGGGCACAGTGGCTCACACCTGTAGTCCCAGCTACCTGGGGAGCTAAAACAGGAAGATTGTTTAAGCCTAGGAGGTGGAAGTTGCAGTGAGCTGAGATCATGCCACTGCACTCCAGCCTGGATGACGAAGTGAGTCCCTGTATCAAAAAAAATAAAAAATAAAAAGGAAAAAAAGTAAAAGAAATAGATAACTAAAATATCTGAAGTGCATATCCTTTAGCCAAGGGCAGCCTTTGAACTGTTAACTGTTTTAAAAAGTGCTAAGATTATTCTACTGTCATTTAAATGGGATTAATGAAGAATAATCTAGAAAAAAATCAATCATTTTTTTAAATAAATCATTCTCTGTGCTCCTCATAAATATACTAGATGCTGAACTACTTTGATGGATTTTTATTAAATATTTTAAATAAATAAATCTATTCAATTTAAAATTTATCTCTTGAAATGAGGACAGCTTCCTTTAACTACAATAAGTATTTGAGAAAATATATTATAAGAACAATATAACTTACTTGTTATCCCCATGTACTTCTTTTCTGGGTTTTTTTTTTTTTTTTTTTTTGGCTCTGCTGTTTTCTTTTTCAAAAATTATGTAAATAAATACTATTTGTATACATATATAGGAAAAGCCAGCAATTTTTAAAGTTATATTAATCATCATCAATTAGGATGTAGATTCGGGATCTGAAACACAGAAGCTAAATTACTCTGAGTCAAAAAAAGTAAATAGTAGACCTAAAATTATATTCTCATTTTCAGTTCATTGGGTCCCCACTAGGCCACAATTTAAATCTTGAGAAATAGGACAAGCAAAATTAATAGTAAATATAAAATGAAGAGGCAAATTGATGATGTAGTTCCAAAAATGTCAAAACTCTTACTCCAGCTCCTAAATTATCCCCATTTCCTTTTCTGTATTTGAACAGCTTGCACATTTTTGCAAAAAGTGAGTTTGGAAATAACCTGCTAACAATAACATTTAAAGAAAAGGATAGCAAGTTTTCATCCATAAAGGCCATTGTTCTTTAAATACCAGACACCCTCAGATATCCTAAACCAAGGAATATTCTCTTTTCCTTGAGTGGTTTTGCTCTTGACCCTGGAACGGGCCTGGGAAGTCAGGAAGAAGCCTCCCGTCACCAGGTGGGACCTGCTTCACCAGGTGCACCCACTTCATCAGGGAGCTGCAGTTCTTGCTGGGGACAAACAAAACAGACTCAGGGAAAAGAAATCTAAGAACGATTCAGAATACCTTTTCTTTTAAATTGAATACAATGTTTTCTCGATTCTGTTTTCTTAAGTATCTCAGGCTGGGCTGACATACCTGTTTCTCTCACATTTGAACCATCTAGTGACCTTCTCCCCACAAAAAGGGAAAAAATTATCAAAATACACCTTTGGTTCTATAAACTGAGGTGGGCTTTACCAGTGAAATCTGATTCCTGATGCTTTCTTGAAGCTAACAATTTATCCGTTTTCTGTTTCTAGTCACCACCACCACCCGCCACCCCGGAAAACAACGAAAAAATAAAAATTTCTCTTACATGGAGAAACCTATTTATCACAATGATGGTCAGCTAGCTAAGAAAAAGCGTACTCCTTTCCCCACATATTAAAGAAACAAATATTTGTATAAATGTTACTCTGGTTGCTGTGATGAAGGGGCTGGGTGCAGTCAAGAGCACCAAAGCTGTCAGAGAGAAAATATCTGCTGTGTTCCTGAAACCAGGAGCTGACCCTTGGCTCTAATGGAGTAGTTATGGGCCATGATGACCGGACAGGAACACAAGACAGGCAAGTTGGAGATCAGCATAAGAAGGGTTAACAAAACCCCCTTCACCGTATTGCAGGGAGTTGCACCTGCAAAACCCTCAACCTTTGCCAGTTTTGTTTGCATCTCGGAGAGAGGCTCCCTGCTATGAGGAAGTCTGCCCCCAAGACCTTTCACTTGGCCGTTCTCTGTTGATTCTAACCATAGGCAATAAGACTTGCTACCAAGAGGTGGCCAGAGGTGGAACGGCCAGGTAGAAATTTCATTTCCAACCAAGGGAACATTTCAATTTCTAGGAAATCAATTGAGCTTCTATTAAAAACAATGACACATCTATGTGCTTCTGCAAATAGGCTGCTTCCTGTTGGAAGGCAGAAAGCTGCCCTCCCCCTGAGCCTCCAGATGAGCTCTGATTTATCTCTCCTACACCAAGAATCATGTGAGCTGAAAGGTCAGGCAGTTAAAGATTTATGCTTTGTTTTATAAGATTGCTCAGAGAGAGACTCTTTTCTCTCTCTTGTTTATTTTTTATCCTCCCCCAGCCTGTTGTCCATTTTTCTGCCGAAACTAGACCATAGAAAAGGAAATGGGAAAATGTCCTGTAATATGAGCCCAGGAGCTTGCCGTCTCTCCAGATGGCAGGCTGTGTTGAACCAATGAGGGCAACCCCTGTGGCCGGCCACCTCAACCCACCCAGAGAGGGGCACATGCATCAGCACACCTTATACATCTTTTTTAACCTCACTTCTGAACTGGGATTTATTTGTTTTTCTAGGCAGATGGATCTGGCTCTCTCTGCGCCTTACTTACAAAATGATCTGTCACTGTCTACCCTAATAACCTATGGTAGTCTCTAATAAAGTCAACTTGCCCACTCTAGCAAGTGGACGCCATAGCTTAGATCATGTCAGGTCTTTTTGTTTATTAGATGTCTATCTTGGGCTACCCAGGCATTGATCTTTTCTCAGGTATACACCCCTATCTCCCACCCCAGGACAGCCATCTGAGCAAGGCATTGTAGAGGACGAAGGTAATGTGTGTTTATTACCTGCTTGCTGGGTGTGATCTTTTATGTTTATTATTGACAGGGTAATATTTGGGAAAACAACTAGTCCAGAACCTGATAGGTGAGAATGAGTTAAAAATCTTAAGCCCGTACACATTTTTAACCAATGTGTATCTTACCAATCTCATTTGCTTCTCGCCAAACCTGTTTCTCTTTTCCTATTTAATATAATCATGACCCTTTCAACAGAGCTGGAAACCCAATCAGCATGTTTTGACTTTTCTCTGTTCCCCTTATATCAAGCCAGTCCCATTTCTTACTGATTGAGCCTGAAAAATCTCCATGCCTCGCTGCAGCCCTCCATGTCTCCTAGGCTTACTGTGATAACCTCAGAACTGTCTTCCCTGCCAGTCTATATGCCTCCTCTTTAGACTATGAATCTCAACACAGCATCTTGATCCAGAAATCATCAATGCCTAATCTTTTATTCAATGTAAAGTCCCAAATCCTTACAGTAGCATCCCCTTCACTGGCTAGACTCATTTGCTATCCACTCCCTTCATGCTCACGCCCATGAGCTTGCTCCACTGCCCCTGCACCCTCCTCAGCCTTTCCAGACCTCCAGACGTCTACTGCAGTTTTTCTGTCTAGAATTCCCATTACCCTTCCTTTAACTCAGAGAAAAACAAAAATAGCCATTTCTTTAAGATCTACTTCAAAAGTCATCTTCTCCATTGAGCATTCCTCAACACCTCCAAGAAGAAGGAATCTCTTTTTCCTGTGATGCCTCTGTATTCATTCTGCAAGGAGGCACCTATACCTCTGCATCATAGCAAGTCACAAGCATTTCTCATTTCCCCCATGCCAGACTATGAACTGTTTGAAGTCAGAGCATGTCTTATTTGTATCTCTACCCCTAGCAATGGGTCCAGTATTTAGCCATTGAAATTAGAATTTTCTGATCAGCTGCAGGAGCATGACAAATAATTTGATTAGGTCTATGAAGGTACTTTGCTTTGCAAAAGGTCACTTAAGGAGAATTATGTAGATATACCCTATAATATTTTCTAAACACTTATAATGTAAATCAGGTTCTGGCACTTAAATTTAGACTGAACTTGGTCCCTCACTATAACATCGCTTCTACTCTTATAATGTTTAAATATTATAATAGCAAACTTTAAGTCCCAAGACTTGCAATGACCTTGTAGAGGTCAGCTGTTGCTTTCGTGGCTTCCTAGCATCCATTGCATATTCTCTTGCTGAAAGTATTCAGAGTTCTTTGGGGAACTTACTAGCTTGCTGTTTGTGTACATTCCGCTAAGTCTGTTAAGCAAGGTTCTGAGTCCTGTTCTAACCACAGTGGTGGCATATGACTCATGCCAACCAGAAGATACCCTCCTAGAATTTGAATGTTGAGCCCTGGGGTAGAGACTTAAAAGTGTTGAAGGTAATTCATTTAAATAGAGCTTGAAGAGCCTTTTAAAAACTTGTTGCTAGTTAAACATAAGGAACTACTGTTTGTTTCTGAGCCAAGCTATACAGAATTCCTATTAATTTTGTGAAATACAAAATATCCAATATCCTTTCTATCCTACTTTTTGCTCAAGTTATCCAGGTTGGCTTTTATGGCTAGTCAAAAGAAAGCCCAGGACAGGCACAGTGGCTCACACCTGTAAACCCAGCACTTCGAGAGGCTGAGGCAGATGGATTTCTTGAACCCATGAGTTCAAGACCAGCTTGGGCAATGTGGGGAAACTCCATCTGTATAAAAGAAAAAAAATTTAGCCAGGCATGCTGAATTCCCACCTGGGAATACAGGTGTGCCTGTATTCCCAGCTACTTGGGAAGCTGAGGTGGAAGGATTGCCTGAGTCTGTGAGGTCGAGGCTGCAGTGAGCTGAGATCACACCACTGCACTCCAGCCTGGGTGACAGAGCAAGACCCTGTCTCAAAAACCCAGTTCAGAAGCATCCTCTGATTAATAAAAATATATTGAACCCATTCACTATAGTCTAAGTGTTAATTCCATTATGTTATGCCCATTGGTTATATCCCGATTGGTAAGCTAGGTATGATAAAGAGGAAGTCTTGGTTACAATCCAATTCTAGATATAGCCAAAATAATTCATGCCTAAAAAAAATCACTTGTAGGTAACTTGAAGTCATGAAAGATATATACAAGATTTATTCCAATCCTCCCATCCCTCAAGAAGTCAACATAAGCTATTTTCTTGATACACATGGAGTTTAATGTTGACTCATCTAACCTTTATCATGTATACTTTTGTCCCCTGCCCCAATGCAGCAATGATATCAAACAGTAAGGGCATTATGAGTGTATGGTATATTTAGCTTATTTACAAAAACTATAAATGAACTAGAAAATGCAATTCAGTACCCACAAAGTTCTACAGCATGCAGGCACAAGAAAGCCCCTTTTATCCTTCATGTGAGCTCATCCCATTGTGACCTGCTTCTCTCTCAGAACAAAGAATTCTTCTAAACTTCTCAGACTTCTCTCTAAGTAGAAGACACTCAAACCACTTATTTCACAACTGATAGCCTGTACTTTATTTGCATAAACATTTCGCAGTAAGATTATCATGAGGAAGACAGCCTATCGTAAGGATGACCAACAAAAGAAACCTAGTTAAAAAAAAAAAAACAAAAAAAACAAAACAAACAAAAAAAAAAAAAAAACATGAAACACTAAAGTCTGGTTCAGGGCTTTTACTCTTGTGGTTGCAAGAATGCATTCTTCTGCAATGCAGTGCTTCTTATCTCATTCTTCTCTACGATTTATTATTGGCCTATAGATGTTCTCCTGAATTCACTTGCTTTCACCAATATTATTTCTAAACTAAACATAAAACATTTACCTTCTCTTTGAAGTTGATCTGCCTTCTGATCTAACTACTCAACATAAATCAATTGTGCCTATGATTGTAAATTCTGATGTGAACCAACGTCAGTTTAAATTTGGGTACTATGGCCGGCACAGTGGCTCACGCCTGTAATCCCAGCACTTTGGGAGACCGAGGCAGGTGGATCACCTGAGGTCAGGAGTTAAGACCAGCCTGCCCAACATGGCAAAACCCCATCTCTACCAAAAATACAAAAAGTTAGCTAGGCATGGTGGGGGGCACCTGTAATCCCAGCTACTCAGGAGGCTGAGGCAGGAGAATCGCTTGAACCCGGGAGGTAGAGGTTGCAGTGAGCCAAGATCACGCAAGTGCATTCTAGCCTGGGCGACAAGAGCGAAACTCAGTCTCAAAAAGAAAAAAAAATAAAAATAAATAAAATAAAATCCGGGTACCATTACAAACTAGCTGTGTGACTGGGGGAAAGAAAACCAAAGTACTAAAATTCTGAGTTTTTCATCTGTAAAATGGATCTAATAAGTGTGCTAGCCTCATAGGAATGTTGTGAAGATTAAAAGAGATAATATATATTGCCTGGTACATAGTAAGCCCTCAATGAGTCTTAATTTTGATGAGGATTATGATGATAATATTAATAATGTTCAATTTTAATACATTCATTTAGGAATTAAGGATGATCTGTACCATTGCATTCTTTTTCACCGTCATACCATAAAAGATGACAACACTTAATGAAAAGCAGACAGCAATAATAGAAAAGTAGTCATCCCCAATATGAAGCAATTACCAGTCTATCAGAAAAATTTCACAGTAGGGATGATAATGCTATAAGTTTTTTTTCTAAAGTAAATCTAGGCATCCTAAATGAGATCTTTCCTTCAATTCCAGAACATTTTACCTTGCCTTTCCAATACTGGTCCTTGACATAGTGTTTCCATTTTAATGTTTTTAATGTTTACATTCTGCTCCAATGTGCTCTAAAAAAATAAGGCAAATGTATAAAGAGTATGGCTAATAGTCCAACTTTAGACATTGTTTCAGGTACAAAGATACAAATTTCACAGAAGCACATAAGAACAGGAGGTCCAAGTCCTGAGTTCTAGTCCAAACTTTGACATTCACTTCCTATGTGACCTTAAATCAATTCCTTAACTTTTTGAAATAGTGTTCCCTGTTGAAAAGAAAACTTAAGACAAGTCTTAGTTTTAACTAAATTTGGGCAACACCAAAATGGTCAACAAATACAAGACAAAGCAAAGCAAAACCAATTCATTAGTTGGGCAGCCCTCCAACCCACAGCAGGTTTATAAAACTCCAACGAAGAACATGATCTGGCACCATTTGTGAGAAACATAAGTTCGGTGCAGAGACAACTTAATTCTTTATACCTTAATTGGTTAAGTGATTGCAGAACCTCCTGTAATAACTGAAGTTCAGCTACTGTAGTTAAATTCCATATTGGTCTGTTAGTCTTCATGCAGGATCCTAGTCCAAATTAGTGGCCTCCCACAAATTTTATTCAATAAAATCTCCCTTTAAATGAGACTCTCAATGCAGGGCCACAGAGCTATTCTCAGTCACCGTCATCCTGGATTACAGGTCTCAACAGCTCATTCACAGATAATGGTATTCTTATGATGACATTTTGTTGGGTCCTTATTTCAGCTGAAAACGGGCCTTTACCATTCAGCAAATGGCTGCATGTAGACATTTAAGACCGAGAGAACACAATGCACCAGGAAACTATTGGGACTATCAAGAGGAAAATATCAAGAATTTGCAGTATGCTGATCGCTAGGGTCCTCATGAACCAAACCAACTAAAAATAAAATGGATTAAAGAATGAGCCAGATGAGGAGTCTCTCCATTTTAAACAAATAGCCTGTTCATTAGTTTCTTGTAACTGTCTACCACATCCAATGTATTTGTGTGCAATGAGATTATATTGCATCTCATAACTGCATTAAATTCAAACAGTGAGGATAATTGAGTGCAGACATCTAGTGACAACATTATCTTGTCAAGCAAAAAAAGAAGCATAAGGAAATAAGAGGGATAAGAGTCTCTTTCTGATGAGTCTTGTCTCAATGTCTTGGGCAAAAGCTGCCCACATCCAAGATGCTACCTACTTCTAGGATAAAAACTTCCCTGGTCAGCTTTACCTTAAACTCTCCAATAGGTGTCCAGTTCTAAGAGTCTGAAGGGGTCCTTGTAAGTTGTAAAATGTGGACTCAAAGTTCAAGGCCCTGAAGCTTTCCTGCAGTATGAATAGTAAAAATAATCTGGTATGGTTCTTTCCAGTGGGATTTAAGAGCAGTCCTTCTCCAGTGCCATTTCCAGAAGATCTATCCAGGTTCTAGATCATGAAAGGTCTGGTTATCATCAACCGGTGGATTACAAAAAGCTTCCTTTATCTGGTGAAAATTCACTCTGGTACATCAGAGCCCTCAGCATGTAGAACTTAGAAAAGCAGGAGACACATACAGTTCCATTATTAAAGATATAGGCCTTCCAGTAACTATTTCATCCATTAAAGCTAGTGATAGTACCCTTGGCCAAGTCAGTCCAATTAACCTGCCAATTTTAATTTCCAAATAGTATTTATCCTTTCAACCTTTCCAGAAGACTGAGAATGACAGAGATGATGGGAATGCCATTGTGTTAGTAACACCTTGTTTAACTTTTATAATTTTCCCAATATAGAGGTTTTTTCTGTCATTGGAGATCTCTCCAGAGATGTCCCATAAAGAGAACATGTTTTCCAATAACTTTTTAAACTGCAATACATTCATCTTCCCACATGGAAAGCTTCTATACAACCAAGGAACGTAGACTATTACAAGAACACATTTACATCCTATTGAAAACAGTAATTGAATGAAATTCCTTTGCAAATGTTCAAATGATCTGCCATGTACAGAAATGAAACACCTGGGGTTTTGATTGTCCTCCCAGTGTCACAGGATCTTTGAGGTGTCACTTTTCCAGCCAGAAAACTCTGTGGCTAGTGGCAACTTGGCCTGAGTTTTGCTCAGGCCTGCTGGGCTTATTCTGCCCACTCAACCTGGCAGGCTGCACTCCGGCTCGCACTACTGACCTGGATCTCATGTCTGCCAATGGCGAGCCAGGCACAGAGTGGTGAGGGGTGTGTGAGTGAGTGATATGGTTTGGCTGTGTTCCCACCCAAATGTCATCTTGAATTGCAGCTCCCATAATTCCCATGTGTTGTGGGAGGGACCCAGTGGGAGGTAATTGAATCATGGGGTTGGGCCTTTCCCATGCTATTCTCATGATGGTTTTGAAAAAGTCTCACAAGATCTGATGGTTTTATAAAGGGAGTTCCTTCCCCTGCACACATTCTCTTGCCTGCCACCATGTAAGATGTGACTTGCTCCTCCTTGTCTTCCATTATGATTGTGAGGTCTCCCCAGCCATGTGGAACTATGAGTCACTTAAACCTCTTTCCTTATAAATCACCCAGTCTCGGGTGTGTTTTTATCAATAGAGTGAGAACAGACTCATACAGAAAGCAAGCATAGGGCCTGACCACTGCGAACAGCCAGGCATGGCTACATCGGGGTGTGCAGCTCCAGTGCCAGCTCCCTGAGAGGCTGCGGCTGGACCAGGCATACCACAAGCAGCTTCCATAGCTGGCACCAGGGAATGTGGCAGTGCCCAGAAGCTTGGAGATACCAGGAACCACAGAGCCCCAAAGAGGGTATCACAGCTATGGCTCAGGGAGCTCCTAGGTCTGGGGTCCCCAAAGGGCCGAGTTCTTCTCGCCTTCTCTCTTCTTCTCGTCACCCGCAACATGACAAACAAGGGGGCATGTTTCAGTTTGGGTTACAGCTCTTTCAGTCCTGCCATTCAGCAAGCCCCAAGTTCTTGTCCCATGTTCAGGAAGAATTAGGTACATGGAAAAGTGGGGGATGAGCAAGCCAAAGAGGTGCTTTATTGAGCAACAACAGCTCAGAGGTGACCTGCAGTGGGTAGCTCCTCTCTGCAGGCAGGGTATGCCAACATCTATTCAGCTCTTAGCAGAGAGAAGACCCACAGTGGGTCACTCCTCTCCGCAGGTAGGTCGTCCTGTTGTCTGACTGAGTCTGGCTGACTCCAGGGTTTTTATGGTCTTTAGAGGGGAGGAATTGTGTGCTGATTGGTCCATGAGCAGCCATGGGTAGGACCAGAAAAAAATAAAACAAACAAACAAACAGTTCTCACTCCAGTCTGTGGAACTGGCAGCTGTGAGGCTGGTTCCCAGGTATCACACCATCCCTGTACTGAAGGTGGAGGCTCTCTGGTGACCTACCCCTTTCTACCCAGGAACCTGCCGGCCTCCTGCCACCATTAACCTGCCATCCACGGTGCCTACAGCATCCATGTTGTTTGTGCTGAGGGGTGCCTGCAGGCCCATGCTGAGCCACCCTTAGTCCTCCCTTGGCCTCCCTACCATTCTCATCAGCACCCAAAGTCAGGAGGGTGCCAAAGCATCAGGGGTCTGGCATGTCGGCACTGCCCCAAGCATAGACACACCTGGCCAGATGGTGACAGCACCTGGGCTCAACCACAACTTTGCTCCAAAGTCGGAGTTGGTGCTGGGAGCAGGGAGAGTCCAGACAGCAGAAGCAGACACTCCTAAGCCTACAGGGGCAGGTGGGCTTCCTGGGCCCCCAAAGGTGCAGAGATGCCTTGGACTGAAACTGACTGCAGCTGCATCCAGGAGGTTGCCCCTCCAACTTGGAAGGGAATGGGGCTTCTGCCTGTTCTTGGCTCCCACTGGCTCCGTGGAGCAGGCAGCCCCAGCTGCACCTCCCCCACTGAAGCCAGCACCATGGCAGTAGTCACTCTAGACAGGCTGCTGCTGCTATCACCAAGACTATAGGCTTGACAAACCAAATATTGGCCATAAACCATTTAAGCAATTTTAATACAGTCACCCTAAACTATGTATTCATCATTTGGGTCATCCTACATATTTCATGATGAGTTACAAAGTGCAAGGCTCTTTACAATAGGAGCTTCAGGGATTCGGGCATGACCAGGCAGGCATCCAGTTGCTTTGTGAGTACATGTTTAACACTGAATTTCTCATGTCAGATACTGATTTTGCTTTTCCAAATCTAGTACATTTATACTCTTTAATAAATCATTATAGGGAAGTTGATTTGGATCAATTTTAAGGAGTTCATTCAAATTGCACATCTTAACAGTTTCAGCATTGGCTGACCTATCATGAAAATCTGCCACAACACTTCCTTGGTATTCAATTAATTCTTGTTCTACTTTTTTGTTAACTTTATAAACCAATCATTAAGAATTTCAGGAATTCCCACCCAGTCTAATGGTAAGATCTTCGAGTTATCAAAAACTTGTACTTGTCAAAGTTCTTTCCATGAAACTTTTGAAAATGCAACACTTTTTGGACTATAATAAACTGAAAATGCTTTTAGAGAAGAAATAATTGAATGACAAAGACTTAGAATGGCCATGTTAAAGCATTATAACCAGCATTTGACAAGGAAGCTTAGTTATCTCTATTGCATACAACATTTGAAGATAACAACTAGAATTATCACTGATAGCATTATATTAGGACTATTAGATTTCTAAGAATTTCATAGAATTTCTCAAACACATTCATAAAGATAATTCAAAAATATTTAACATCACATTATTTACCAATGTTTTCCATACAACATATGAAACAAGCCTAATTAGTTTAACATCTCTACAAGATCAGATACTTCCTAATGCTCTCCAGGTACCCACATAGAAAATCCCAAGTCAATTCTAGATCAAAAAGACTAATTTATCATTTGATTTGGGATAACATCAAAAATAGAGGTTTACAGGTCACTGTGAAATGATCTCTTAATCAGAGTGATAATTAAATACAGAAAGCCACATAGTGGTGGGAAAAATCCTAACTTTAGTAGAAAGGACTCAGTTTCCTTAAGTAATCTAACAACCTAATAAGGCTCTATTTCCTATTAAGAACAGATCAGTTCTCCACAAAACCCTCTTTGTTTTAACATAGAGTACTAGATTCTAATTTTGCATAGTTACACAGTTGATATCAATCCTCAGTTCTTAGAAAAACAATTCCCTTCTAATTCTTATCAGCTTGACCACATACAATTTCTTTCACAAGACTTATCTTCCATAAACCTTCTACAAGTTTCTTATCCAGTTTTATCTATCCTTTATTCTGAAACAGCCTTTAAACAATCTGTAAATTAGACAAAATTACTCTCAACAAAATTTTTTTAAAACCCACATCTTTCATGTGGTCTAGATTCACTTACCAAAAACATGTCTTACTTTCCTCATATAGGAAGCCACAGTTTTTTTTGTTTTAATTAGTTAGAATCTTCTAAACTCGTAGTAATCTTAATTTCCAATGGAAACCTTGGAAGCAAACAATCGTGAACTGTTTTATAGTGGCATTTTGTAGACGAGCACCATTTTAGCTTAGACACATGTCTTCATAGTACCACCCTTTTTATGTTTAATAGACCAAAATACACCTGAGTTTTCTATACTGCAAAAGAAAAAACCACAATATACCACTAGCACAACTTATTATCAGACATAAACCGAGACCAGCACTATGTTTAGTATTAGATAAGTGGCACCAAAAATGGCTGACACAAGAAGTTCAATTCAGCCATTCAACTATTTGCAGATAGAAGTGGACAATTCTCTTTCCAGAATGCAACTACTAATTTTCTTATACTGTGTGTATGTGTGCATCTGTTTCTCCTATGACACAGAGAAAAACCACATCTACTCTGTTTGTGTATATCCCTGGCCCTAATACAATGTGTTACACATAGTATATAGTCAAATATCCGTTTAGTGAATGAATATGGCCATGCATTGATTATTAGCCTCAACCAACTCATCATTGCATTACTGTTTTCCAAGAAGACACATTCTGCATTCTCAGTGAAAGATGTGAACAGTTGTTTTATCTTTAGAACAGTTTCTATCAGCCTATCCCAATCCCTGAAGTTAATTGGAAAGTCCCCCACTAGTCAAAAAAAAAAAAAAAAAAAAAGAAAAAAAAAAAAAAAAAAAAAAAAAATTTTTTTTCTTTTCTCCGTTTTTCCCCCCCAAAAAAAAAAAAAAAAAAAAAAAAAAAAAAAAATCACATTTTTCCTATCTTCAGGCTTTCCTCTCCCAAAACACAATGAGACAAAAGGGTTGAAGAGCAAGTTTCAGTATCTTAACTTACTGAAAAATGAGTCATACATTTCATAGATATCTATCACTTAATCCAACATAACTTTAAGACCTTGGATAATAAAAGATTCTTGTGACTCATTTACAAGTTTCCAACCTATTTACATTCACCTAGTTTACTCATTCTTAACAAATATGCTTAAATTGCTCGTTACACATAGGTAGCCACTGAAGTTCAGAAAATATTACCCCCAGATATATCACTGTGATATTGATTGCCAATATGTAAGCAAGGCAAGGCGTTCTGAATTCCCCTTATCTGCTGAAGACAGATTCTCCCAAGGGACCCAACTGTTCTCAATCCTCTGAAGATTAACTCACAAGAAAGGAAGTTTCATCACATCCTGACAGACCTTGCTACTAATCATCATCTATTCTCTTAAAGGCCCGTTCATTTTTCTCAAAAACCGTTCACAGGGCATGAGAATATTTTCTTTACCCATTGACCAATTGACTTATTTCAGCAAGCGGGGTAAGGGATCCATGACCTTTTCCTGATTGACCTGCCTGATTATTGCCCTAAGTTATTGTTACCTAGGTCACTCATTGAATTCAGGTTTCAGACCTAAATACCATTACCGATTGAGACAAAGAAAGTAGAAAGCCCAGCTAAGACAAAATGGTCAGAGGCAAGGCTCGTTATATAGACTCAGGTCTTTTTGCCTTCCGTATTGTAAAGCCTCAAGAACAGAAAAACCTGAAAACAAAACAAAACTTAGTTCTTCCTGTCTTCCTGGTGCAGAGAGGAAGACGCCTCTGTAAACGGAGACTTCCTCCACTGACACAAGTTTCCTTCATTAAAGATAGGTCTTAAAATAACTAAAAATAGGCAGCTGCTTCCCAACTCAACCTGTGTTCTTTTAACTAAATTACTGAGTTCTGGGCAGAGCCTATTAAGGAATAAGGCAGACAAAGCATTTTCCGTACAAGACTAGAATACTTTTTAACATTATTCTGAGCTCAAGTTTTAGACCCTACTGATCTAAGAGCTCAACTTATATAAACAATTTTGCCCCTCACATTTTGGTCTCTTAAAAGCCTGTGTGCTAATTAATAAATGAATGTCATGGCTTCTGTGGAGCTTTTGGTTGTTCCTTTTCTAATATATCCTACAAATAATTTTACCCAAATTAAAACTTTCTAATTGTGTTATTATTGTTTGTCCACTATTATATTTTCCAAATTTTTTATCCTTTTGTTGCAATGGTTTTGTCTCATTCTCTCAAAAAAAAAAAAAAAAAAAAAAACACACACCACAAAAGTATAATTCTGGGGTTTTTCTGGGGATTCTTATGCATGAACTTGGCTGGGATTTCAAATGTAGGAGTTCCACACCCTGGACCCACTCCAGTTTCTATTTAACACAAGCCAGCCACCCCAAGAAGGACACATGCCTTTTCAGAGCACAAACTAACCCTCAGTGGAGTTTCAGAAGGTGGAATGGAATTCCTTATTGGATAGAGTAACTTTACCTATTGAACCCAGTTCAGTTTTTGTGGAGACTTTAAACCCAGCTTAGATTTTTTTAAAAAATGTTCAAAAACACTCAGATAGCTCAAAACACACATTTGTGAAGCTTCATAATGTGAGAGAACTCACCAGTGATTCGCAGAAAATGCAGGAAAACAGCAAAGACAGCGGTCTCAGTGAGTACCTACGCCTGGTTGCTTGATGGTCCCGGGGCGGCTGGAGTTCTGTTCTGAATCCTACCAACAATAACAAATGTCTTAAAAGGAAATTCTTAGACAAGTTTAAAAGTTAAGTGAGTTTAACTGAGCAAAGAAAAACAAAACAAAACAAAAAATTCATAAATTGGGCAGCCTTTCGAACCAGAGTAGGTTCAGAGACTGCTGACCGATGACCGATCTGATAGCATTTATAGGAAATGGAAGTTTGGTATAGAGACAACTTAACTGGTTACAGCTTAATTGGTTAATTGGCTACAGAGACTCAATTAACTAAAACTCAGCTGCTGTAGTTAAACTCCATATTGGTTTGGTCTGTCAGGCTTTCTATAGGAGCCTAGTCCAAATCAACGGCCTCTCACAAATTTTATTTAACATCTCAAATGGTGACTTGGGTATAATTAGGCTTGTAAATATTTCTTTCAGCACTACAATGAAATCAAAAGATTGGTTGTGATTCCTACTTTAGGTAGCTTTACTATTCTTAATCTGCTCACAAAAAGCTGAGGGTGTTTTCTTAGTCTTGAATCAGCTCCTAAGATTGCACTATTTTTAAAGAACTGTCCATTAATGTAAAGGAAACAACCTGGATAAAGCCAGCTCTAGGAAACTGGATGTATAAATAGAAAAGTAGACCAATCAATTGATGTTTTTCTTCCCTTTCTTACGAAAGAAACCTGGAAGATTCTCACATTCTCTGAAGGCAGTCCTGCAAACTGGTTTGGAGAGCAGATACAGACTCAACGTAATTAGATAGAGTAAGAAAGGGAAAAGAAAAGAAAAAAAAAAAGGATGCAGGAGAAAGAAAAAAGGATGTTCTAAAGATTCCCCATGGGTTCAGACTGAAGCTAGTCTCCATTTGAGATACGTTCATAAACACCTTTTAAACCCACGCTATCAGGCTTTCCCCACTCCTTTTTTCCTAAGAATAGTTTCCTCCCATTCCCCTCATCAGTCACTTGAACAGAAAAACCTGAAAACAAAATAATCAGTGTCTTGCCACTCGGGGTGTGGTTCTTAGGCTAGCAACACTGGCATCACCCGAGAGAGAGTTTGAAATACAGAATCTCAAGGACTGCCCTGATCTACTATATGGGTAATGTTGATGGCACTGGGCAGATTTTTCACCTGCTTGTATACCCATTCTCTAGCTACCCTGAGTATTGACTGATAACAACAACTCTCAGCTGACCCCTTATCTAGAGCGTTATCCACACCTGAAAGTCAATACAATACACATTCCCATCACGCCACCCAGCAAACTTCAGCTGATGACTAACTGCTGTCTAGGAACAGAAGCCTGGGCCTTCATCTCAGGATGGTACTCTTTGTTGCAATTTGTGTTCTAAAGATTCCCCATGGGTTCAGACTGAAGCTAGTCTCCATTTGAGATCACATTCATAAATACCTTTTAAGCCCACTCTATCAGGCTTTCCCCCACTCCTTTTATCCCGAGAATAACTTCCTCCTACTCCCCTCATCAATCACTTGAACAAGAATCCCCATCTCAGGCTCTGTGTTTAAGGAACTCAACCTAAGTCAGTTTATACCAGAAGTAAACCTAAGAAGAAAACCCTAAGGATGGAATTTTGCTGCAGTCAGCTTGCCAGTCCGACTACCTGCTGGTAGGTAGTGTATTAATAGTCTCTGGCATGCTGCAGTTTGCAACTACTCAACTTTCACATGGGGAGAATGCGATGGGATCCAGGTGGACGGGGTGCACTAACTGGTGAAATTCCACAGGTTTTGCAGAGATATGGGAAATGGCAACTGTGCCAAAGACTGTGAAATTGAGTGGTTGTTCCTAAGTGCCATTGATTTATTGAAGACAGAAAATGACAGGCTCAGACCTCTTAACAATTTAAAACAAAGTGTGTCGGAGGCCTCCTTGGCAGCATTTAAAAAGACTCATCCCCTGAAGACAGAGGGCAGATACTGCTGAAGACTGTGAACAGAACTTCAGTGTAACGTTGTCAGAACTTCAGAGGATTTTTGGTCTAGGCACATCTTCTGTGACAGTATGGGGCTCAGAGTTTGAGATGGTGATACAGGGGTAAGTAAACTTGTGAGCCTTGTATCCTTAATTTCTCAGAACCCCAGACTAGGAGACATGGCCCACTCCTTTTTGGAAAAGCACTCATCCCTCCTTGTTTAAGACAATGTAGGGGCCTCAAATGAGACAGGTTTCAAACAAGACAATGGCTGACCTCCTCACAACATGTCCTCTCCTTGCAGCCTTGGCACTAGGCTTTTACTTATAGTTAAATCTCAGCACAACCAGCCCCCAGAGAAGTGCAGGACCCATCAAGAAATAAAACGATTATACATCAAAGTTGCTACAGGGTCAATGATAGCATCATTGGCAGGAACCAGGAGATTATATCTGAGAGTGGATCCTGATGGGGCTGGATCAAGAAAGGTAGAATATAAAGCTGGATAAAGGAGGCTTCACAATGTGAGGGAACTCCCTGGTGTTACAGGATTTAACTCCCTGTCAGGAGCAGTAGGTGATGGATCTGGAATACAGGTGAGATGACTCTTAGAAGTCTGGGAAAAGCTACAGCTGACATGAAATCAAATAGAGATGGCAAAAGCACCATGGAAAACTGAGAAAGAGCTCAAGAGGGTAGAGAATTGAGCATGCTAGAACGGATCTGTTATACAGTTGACTCTCAAACAACATGGGTTTGAACTGCTTGCTTCACTTACATGCAGGTTTTTTCCTGCCTCCGCCATCCCTGAGACAGCAAGACCAATCCCTCCTCTGCCTCCTCCTCCTCAGGCTATTCAGTGTGAAGACCAAAAGGATGAGGATCTTTATGATGATCTACTTTCACTTAATAAATAATAAATGTATTTTTTCTTCCTTGTGATTTTCTTAATGACATTTTCTTCTCTCTAGCTTACTTTATTGTAAGAATACAGTATATAATACATATACAGAAAATGTATAAATCAACTGTTATCAGTAATGCTTCTGGTTGACAGTAAGCTGTTGGTAGTTAAGTTTGTTGGGGGTTGGGGGTACATCAAAAGTTTATACCCAGAATTTGGACTGCACAGAAAGGGTAGGACTCCTAACCCCCATGTTGTTAAAGTGTCACCTGTTCAAGATGGGGAAATCCAACAGCTGGTCATTTTCCTCAGGAGGGCCTGGAGAGTACTCTGTTTACTGAGGCAACAAGAAATGAACTGGCAGAGAATACAGCATTGCCCCCAGACCCAGTAGTGCCTTTCCTCTGTAGGTTGATCTCCTCATAGGAGAGATGCTGTTACAGAATTGTACTATCTAGAAGCAATGGGGATAATAGAATGTTGGGTAGTATGGTTAGCAAAAACAGAATGACATACAGGAGGATCTGACTTATGATGACCTATAGTGATGGCTTATACATGGTGTTCCTAGGGACAAGACAAATGGTCATCCAACAAGGGAACAAGGGTACTATTTTATATATATCCAAAAGAAATCAAGAATAAATGAGCAGAAGGCAAAGCTTTACCTCCTCAATGGAAAGTTATAAAATTTTGCCTAGTTTCCAGATAGGAGCCAGATCTCAGAGGTAGAATTCATTGACTAATGGAGGGGCATAGCTGCTGCACACGTGCCTGTGGTCTCAACTACTTGGGAGGCTGAGGTGGGAGGATTCCTTCAGCCCAGGAGTTTGAGTCCAGCCTGGAAAACATAGCACGACCCCATTTTAAAAACAGTATCATAGATCCTGTGGCAGAACTTGGGAAATAGGAAATAAAAAAGGCACAAAAATGTTAAATATATATATGGGGGGGAGAGAGAGAGAGAGAGAGAAACTGAATCTCACTCTATCACCCAGGCTGGAGTGCAATGGCTCAATCTCGGCTCACTGTAACTCTGCCTCCCAGGTTCAAGCAATTCTCCTGCCTCAGCCGCCTGAGTAGCTGGGATTACAGGTGTGTACCACCCATGCCCGGCTAATTTTTGTATTTTTAGTAGAGATGGGGTTTCGCCATGTTAGCCTGGATGGTCTTGAACTCCTGACCTCGTGATCCGCCCACCTCGACCTCCCAAAGTGCTGGGATTACAGACGTGAGCCACCGCGCCCAGCCAATTTTTTTAATTAAAAAAATCAATGGCACCTATAGGCTTTCTTTTCCCAATGGAACCTATCACTATCTACTTTTAAAATGGCACACTCAGAAAAGACGAATACTCAGATACTTCAAGGTTATTTGGACGCAGGACCCAAGTGTAATTTGATAGCAGAAGATCCAAAGCGTCATCTTGCCCCCCTCCCTATGTTCAGATAATTAATGGAGTTCTGACCCAGGTCTGATCCACAGTGGGGCTACTGGGCCCACGAACCTGCTTGATTGTCATTTCCATGGTCCCTAAATGTATAATTCAAGCGGATATATTTGGCAGTCGGCAGAAACTTCCTTGATCTATTAGTAAAAGTGGTTATTATGGAGAAGAAACCCTGAAAATATCCCCACCCTCCCCAGCAATTAGAGTAAATAAAAACAATATCGCATCACAGCACAATAACACAGCCAGTGCTACACTTAAAGACTTTAAACACGCCGAGCTGATACTCCCTACTACATTCCCATTTGATTCACCAGTACGGCCCCTGCAAAAGGCTGGTTGGATTTACAGCACTACATGTGATTATCTTTCTTAGGCAAAATTAACACAGCCTCAGATATATAGTATGTAGACACTGAACTGGAAAGTATGCCATACTCACAAAGAAAGATTGGAGCAGTTTACATTCACATGGGATATAAACTCACTGTCATATCCCAAGATTATGTTAATTCTCATGTTGTCTGTCATAATATAGATTGAAGGGTCCGGGACTGTCTGGATAATTTTTTGAAAATTAATATCATATTGACTAAGTGATCATATTAGTATGATAACATAAATTAAATTAATATATTAACTAATTACATGCACATTTCCAAGGCATGTGCACTCCACTTTTTGGCATGCCTTGAAAATGCACATGTAATTCAGAGAATGGGAAAAGACCTCACATTTCCTACCACGAAGGATGAAACCCAACCCTTGGTAGTCTTCTTGGGTTTTGTAAGCAGCACTTTTTGCACTTGGGAATGTTGAAACTACCCATTCATCATGTTGGGTTCAAAGCTGTTACCTTTGATTGAAACCCAGAAAAAGAAAGTGCTCTGCAGTAGTTTCTCCTGTGGTTTTAGAATTGCTGGCATTTGATCTCTATGACTCAGCAGATTCCATGATACCAGAGGTATCTGTGGTGGATAAAGACACTGTGTAGAGCCTTTAGCAAGGCCCTTTAGGAGAGTCACAACAGAAACTCTAGTGATTTGGAAGCAAATTCATGCTGCATGCAGCAAAGAGCTACACAGCATTTGAAAAACAGGTCCTGGAACACTACTCAGTCCTTGCAGGATCTAAGCATCTGACCTCGGGAATTAAGTGACTATGTGACCATAACTACTCAGCATAAATTGGATACTTTCAAATCCACCACATCATCACTTCAGGTGGTTCTAGCAGCAATCCATAATATAACGGACATGGTACATCTACAGTCAGGCTCAAGCTGGTCAGGAGGACACATAAAGTGCATGAACAGCCTGCTCAGAACTCATGCTTCTCTGGTGCCTGTCTTCAGTTCATGCTTCAACTGCATAGGCATTTTCTATGACTAACTAAAGGGAGAGGAAAGACACCAGCCTGGTTCACAGGTGGGTCAGTTTAGTAAATGGACGCAAGCCAAAAGAGAATGGTAGCTGCACCATGTCCCCATTCAGGACCAGGTGAGAAAAGAGTGTTGAGAGAAAAGCCTTTTTTTGGGCAGAGCTTCAGAAACCGCATGGAGTGATACACTGGGATCATAAAAAGTGGACCAAGGTAAGAGGATCCATAGACTCAAGAACAAGGAGAAATGGTTTATCTGGAAGGTGAGTAGCTTGGAAACAATTAAATTAGATTACCGGGTACAACGAGGTCTGGGGAAGTAACAGATGTGTGGACTTTTGAAAGTGAGCACAAAGTGTGAGAATCTTTGTATCCCATGTTAATGCCAAGCAGAGAGCACCCACTACAGAAGAGGTCTTTATCCACCTAGTGGACAAGATGGTTCCACTAGTAGATGTCTTCTAACTGTTATGTTTCACCACACTGATGTTTGCACCATAAAGGAATTGGCTATGGCAGCAAAGATGGAAGCTATTTGTGAGGCAGATAGCATGGTCTCCCTCTCACTAATGCTTATATAGCTCCTGACCCTCTTGAATATCCCACCTGCCAGGAAAAGGGAAGAATATTGAGACCTCAAAAGAGTACCACTCCTCAAGAAAACCGGGCAGCCAGTTGCAGCAAGTTGATGTTACTGGACTTCTTTCCCCTGGTAGTGGCAGCCATTCATCACTGACTAGAATCAACACATATTCCAGGTATGGGTTTGCCTTTCTTGTCCGCATGCATTAGCTAGCATCACTATTCAAAGACTG
Organism: Rhinopithecus bieti; assembly: GCF_001698545.2. Lineage (NCBI taxonomy): Eukaryota > Metazoa > Chordata > Mammalia > Primates > Cercopithecidae > Rhinopithecus > Rhinopithecus bieti. The sequence continues at coordinate 232,601 of NW_016805422.1, forward strand.
ATAGAGTGTTTGATCTACCAACATTGTCTCAGTCCAACACATTTTACTTAAAGAAGTGCCTGGGACCAACTGCTACAGCCTAACTATGGTTTGTCTCACAAACTCTCTTTTTGTAAACTTTCCCAAAATTAACCAACCCAAATCCTAAAGAAGTTGTCTTTAGAAGACATGAACTTAAGTGGGAAGGATGCGATGAGAGACGCAAGAAGTTGATAGTAATAAATTCTAGTGGTTCCCCCATTGAGATTACCTCTATCAGGCAATGTACATGTGAATTTTGGCTTACAAAAACTCATGACTGCCCCCATTTCCAGATAATTGCCTATGTCCAAACAGGAGCTGCCTTGACCAATAGACTCTGCCCTGTCACCCCCTGGTATAGACCTTACCCAATGTGTGTCTAGCTGTGGTTACAAAAGGCCAGCTTTCTTGACTGGGAGTGGGGTAAACTCTCTAGCATATTCTGTGCTCAGGCAGTAGTATCAGACAGACTATTAAATCATAGGCAAATAATTTAATAATTCTTTTCTTTGGGTCTCACTCTGTTGTCCAGGCTGGAGTCCAGTGGCACAATCATAGTTCACTACAGCCTCGAACTCCTGGGCTCAAGTGATCCTCCTGCCTCAGCCTCCTGAGTAGCTAGGACTACAGGTACATACTGCCAGGCCAAGCTAATTTCCTTTTTATTTTTTTGTAGAGATGATGTCTCATTATGTTGCCCAGCTGGTCTCAAACTCCTGGCCTCAAATGATCCTTCTCCCTCAGCCTCCCAAAATGCTTGGATTAAAGGTGTGAGCCACCATGCCCAGCCCTAATGTAATAATTCTTGAAGCATGTTTCCCAATCCATTAAACACATTATAAAAGCAAGCACCTCATAAGTTTTTTAAAAATTAAATAAACTAACTTAGAAAAAGTGCTTCAATGAATAACACTCATTAATGGTGGTGATGGTGTTATTATTAAGGCTAAAGACCAAATCAAAAACTTGTTTTTATTAAAAAATTTATCCTGTAGCATTCTGCAATCCAAACATTGAACAGGCAGTCTCAGCTAGGATTTTTTAGGTCTATAATTGTAGAAGAATAAGTGTAAAAGTGTGTGTGTGTGTCTATATGTGTGTATAGATATGTATTATTATAAACCTATGTGATATAAATATTTATGTGTGTTGGGAAAAAAATCAGTAGAAGAGAAAACCACTTCTACTATAAACAGCTATGTGGGCAGCAAATATATGGGCCATGGACCAGCCTACACAATTGTCAGGCCCCAAAATAAAAATGTTTAGCCACTTTTTAAAAAATTAAGAATTGCAGTATAGTGGGAGCAGAACATTAAACCAAATACAGGACCCTCCTGAGCATGGGGTTCTGGTAACTGCACAGGTCCCACACTCTTGAAGCTGGTCCTGTTTGGAGGACATGCACAATTGTGCATTTGAGGAGGGGATGTGACTGATGTTGTGAGTAGAATAACCCTAAACTTTGTCAACAGTACAAACATTTGGCAGACATATATGATTCCTCAAAATGTTTACAAAGTTATATATGGTCTAAGATGACTATTGGCAAAGATTAATTCATCTGAAATATATGTATATATCATTAAGTGCTCCTAATTCAGGGAAATGATGTTTCTCAGAGATTATATTGTCTTCCCTTTTAATAAATGTGTGCATACATACACCTAAGTAGCCACACACCTTCTGTTTGTCCTTTAATGCATAAGAGTGTTTTGATCTTCTTTTCTTTGTTGAGTAATACTTTGTTGCCACCTGATACTGCTTCCAGATAATAATAATATACTAAAAATTGTTCAAAAAAAAAAGAAAAGAAAAAAAGAAAAAGAAAAGAGAAAAGAAAAGCAAGTATCCATGATGAAGGAAAATCCACATATCTCTCTCTAAAATTTTCCATGGGAAAAAAATATGCTCTGAGAGTTGTAAACAGTGTGTATAGTACAATGTGCCATATCAGAGGGCATATTAGAATATGACAGCTAGGTAAAGTGTTTAAAGCCAGCTATTGTTAGCTTTTATGTCAAATAAAATCTTCTAATGGAAGACTTTGTGGTGACAGAATATTCAGAGTAAAGGTGACTAGGAGACCTGAAAGAAAGATCAATACTTCTTATACACAACGGTTAGTTTAGCAGCACACACGTTAAGGATGAGTCAGCAAAGGAGAAGCTCAGACTTAGTAGAAAACCACAGATTAAACAAAATAGATACACTTATTTCCTTCTCCAGAGAGTTCTAGGAGAAGGTTAGGAAACTGTACAGTAATCCTTCTGAATCATTTCTGTAGCCGTTTATAAATATTCTATGGTCTGATTGGGAGTATCCTAATGTCCGTCTGTTCACAAGATAGATGGTTTAATCTCCAGTTAATTCCAATTGTGAAATTGCTGCACAAGAAGCTGTCTGAGTGACTGCAGAGAGAACTGACTTAGCACCTGTGGCTTTGTCTTACCTGGAGAAGACTGGTGATGAGCACAAAAAAATAAGCTTCATCTGCAACCAAGGGGCACAATTAGGGTGGACCCAGCAAGAAACTGCATTGAACATGTTTCTTCCTGCAGGTACCTGAGCCCCAGGACACTTCTCAACTCTCTCCCTGAGAATTCTCAGCTCCCCCACTGCCCAGATTTCTCTCCTTTTCTTAGAGACAAACACACTCACAAACACAGTTTTATTGATCTGATATTTTCCATTTAAGACATGCATTAATGTCTAAGTGGAATTACTTACCTTATGAATTACCTTAGGAATTACTTACCCTTATGAATTACCTTAGGAATTACTTACCTATGAATCAGTCTTGTGCCAATAAACCTAATCCAACAGTAATAACCTAAAGTTTCCAGCAATAGGATTCCTCACACTGAATCTTCTGCATAATACTCATGTTGGTTGTTCAGGGTTTAGTAAAGCAAGATAGCCGTTGTAGGAAAAGGGGAAATAGCTTTAAGGAATGTTGTAGTTCAAAGTCAGATTGCTTTATATGTCATTTCATGAAGGAAGGTGGCAAATGAGAGAGCGAAGACAGAGAAAATGACAGGAAAGAACTTGGATAATTTGGATAATTTGAGAGACCTGTTGTGGTGTACAAAGAGAAAATTAAAAGCTGATATTTAACAAATATATCCCATGCCCTGTGATGGCCAATTTGAAATAAATGGGTTTTAATTTTTATATTTTCTAGAAGAGACTATAGCTCAGAGAGGTTATATAACTTGTCCAAGATTTGCAGCTAGTAAGTGACATATCCCTGGTTCCGTTCCAGAGCTGTCTTTCTTGTAATATCTTGCTGCATAAGGAGAAGTCCCAGAGGTAGAGAGTCCCATGTATTACACACCAATAGTTCCACCAGATAATTAAGACATGATGAAAAAGTGCAAACGGACCTATTCCCTGTAATCTTCCACCACAGTGAGGCTGGAGGGAAAGCATACATGATGGGACAGGCTTGCTCTGTGCTATGGCTGCCAAAGGAAAGACCCCTATGAAGAGAAGACTATTAACAATCGCAGCTTCATTAAATTTAAAGCAGCTGCTAACAGTGGGGGCCTTTACATTGTCAATTATATGAATTTTCCTATTACTATGTCATATCAAAGAGCAATTATAGCACATTCATCAAACACTGCTTCCGCCTCTCTGGTTCTGTACATTAATGCCACAGTGGCAGGCCTTAGAAATCCTTGAAGACAAATCTGACACGCAGACTTTAATTGTTTCTAGGATTTGTGGTCAGAAACAACACTAGATGAGTAGTAGGGGGTCAATTACACAATTAGATGGTGATAGGCAGAGACCAGCTGAACTCTCACAATGCACTGAGTATTTACATATCAGTCCACTTCAGGAAATGCTTTGACACCTACTACTTCCCTCCAGGTTGACATTTATCCCATTAACCTGTCTTGGAAGTATTTAATTATTCTGCCTTTTCAACAGTGGAAGAAATGAGACCAGAGATCTCTGGCAGAGACTGAACCTGGGAGATGATTGCTGTGTAGTTTGACACCCACTGAAGGAGCAGAGCAGCAGCATATGACCAGTCTTATCTCATTATGCTGCATTCTGACAAAAGGAAATAAACTGCTCCTACAAAAGAGAAAAGAAAGAAAGAAGGACGAAGAAGAAAAGAGACAGAGGGAGGAAAGGTGAGTGCTAAGCTGAGCTTATGAGGACAGCTCCTAGTTGAGTTAGCATCAAGTCTTTCTTCTTCCACAGCGTATCACGTGTGTGATGCTACAGCCCAACAAAGACAGAGACAAACTTTCAGAAAACAAGGGCATGAAGAGAAGGGAAAGGAAGTTAGTTCTCTTTAGCAAAGTTTAACTTCATATAAAGCCCACCTACTCTTCAAAAGGACAATTAGGGTGGACCCAGCAAGAAACTCCATTAAACACATTGCTTCCTGCAGGCACCTGAGCCCTAGGACACTTCTCAGCTCTCTAGCTCTCTCCCTGAGAATTCTCAGCTCCCCCACTGCCCAGATTTCTCTTTTTCTTAGAGACAAACACACTCACAAATACAGTTTTCTGATGTGATACTTTTCATTTAAGACATGCATTAATGTCTAAGTGGAATTACTTATGCCTACTCTGGTTTTGACTTCCACTTATGAATCAGTCTTGTGCCTATGGTCTCAACACAGTTTTGAAATCCCAAGAGAAATGCGCTCTGCACAAGATGATCCTCTTTAGTTCCATGCAATGAAGCACTCATTCAGCCCCTGTGTTACAAGTTCCTTTACTACATATTTGGTAGATACTGAAATGAACAGTAAAATTGTTCTGGCCTTTGGAAAATTCACCATTCATGGAAGTGACCCCCTCCCCCAAAAAAGGCAGATGATTCAATGCAACAATTTGATAGATGTGATAGAGATAATATCTCGACAAATGGTAGAGGTCAGCTCAGCTTGCTGTGAGAGGACAGGAGATGAAGAGCACCTAGAAAAGCCTGGAGGAGTTGCCCCAGAAATGTCTCAACTGATATGCAAGAGCTGTTGAGGTTAAAAGAGAGAAGCAGAGTGGGACCTTCCACAAAGGAATAGCATAAGATACAGATACTGTTCTACCACTTGGCCAAGCACATTATGGAAGGAGACAGAAGAATAAGCCAGCTTTAGAGAACAAATGCTTCTGATTAGATGCCATGTAACTCAATCAATAGGAAGCCTTAGTGTGGTGGAGGCCCAGGACAGAGAAGTTAAGGTCTACATATAGCTACAAATCATCAAACATTTCTTAAGCCCTGTACTCTTCACACCAGCTCCTCATATTCTCCCCAGACCCTGCTGCTTCCCTAGTTTCCTTGTCACTACCTCAGGTCTCCGGGGACACACTGATCCCCTGTCTGCTTTGACCAAGATGTGAAGAAATCCAATATTCTCTTACTTCAAGTAGGATAACCATCAAAAGAAACTAAGAATAAAACAAACTCAAGTTTTAACAAATTAAAAGTTAGCAATGTCAGGATTAGAAAACCAACTCATCCAGTTGTTTATTACTGCAAAACAAACTACTCCCAAAATTAATTGATTTAAATAACCGTTTCATTTTACTCACAATTTGGTGAGTCGGGAATTCTGAATGAGGTTGGCTGAATGGTTGGTCTCTGATCCACATTAGTTGGAAGGGCTGGATCTGGGGAATCCGTGTTCAAAATATCCTCTTTACTACACACTGGTAGCTTCAAAACTTCAGAATTTCCTGATGCATTCTCTCTAGCATGGTAATCTCAAGGTAATTTCCCTTCCTGCACAGCAGCTGACTTTCAAGAGAGCGTGCAAGAAGCTGCCAGTCCTCTTTCTAAACCTCTGCAACTTGAATAACATTACTTTTGCCACATGCTATTAGTCTAAACAGTCACAAGCCATCCCAGATTCAAGTGGAAAATAAATAGATCCTTCTTCTCAATGGAAGACGTGTCAAAGCATTTAAGGCCATCTTTAATCTGCCATAGTAACGCAATAGAGATTTGGCCAAAATGTAACTTCAATAAACTAAAGTGTATCAGAGCCAGCATCTTCTGACTTCTTATTTCTCATAGTGATGAAACAAAAAACAAGTTTACATCATAAGTTCTTTCTCACAACTGTATGCTGTGCTTACAACACTTTGTACAGTGGCCCAATAGAAGGAACAGGGAGACAGGGTGCTAACTGCAAAGAGATCCACCCACAATGATACCTGTTTATCCCCTTTGGGACTTGTGTAGTAGATGAAATACAGACAAGGGTCTTTGTGAGATCCACACAACTCTCCTCGCCTACCTACCTGTAAATAATTGCCGGAACAAGCCAGGCATGGCCGGGCACGGTGGCTCATGCCCGTAACCCCAGCACTTTGGGAGGCCGAGGTGGGCGGATCACCTGAGGTCAGGGGTTCAAGACCAGCCTGACCCAACATGGCGAAAGCCTGTCTCTACTAAAAATACAAAAAAATTAGCTGAGTGTGGTAGCAGGCGCCTGTAATCCCAGCAAGTTGGGAGGCTGAGGCAGGAGAATCACTTGAACGTGGGAGGCAGAAGTTGTAGCCAGCCGAGATCGTCTCATTGCACTCAGGCCTGGGCAGCAAGAGCAAAACTCCATCTCAAAAAGAAAAAAAGAAGAAGAACAGGCTAGGCATGGTGGCTCACACTTATAATCCCAGCACTGTGGGAGGCCAAGGTGGGAGAATTGTTTGAGGTCAGGAGCTCAAGACCAACCTGGGCAACATAGCAAGACCCTATGTCTACAAAAAAATTAAAGAAAACCAATTTAGCTGGGCATGGTGGTGGCAAGTGCCTATAGTCCCAGCTAATAGGGAAGCTGAGGTGAGAGAATCACTTGAGCCCAGGAGATCAAGGCTGCAGTGAGCTCTAATCATGCCACTACAATTCAGCCTAGGTGACAGAGGGAGAGCCCATCTGTATAACAATAATAACAACAACAATAATAACAGTAATTGCTAGATTTTTAGCATTATCCTAACCTTCCTAGTCTGCCAAAATATGTAATTCTGAATGTGAATCCTATTTCTCTGTTAACTTCAGAGTCACTGGCAGAAAAATCTGAGACCTAATTTTCCGTGTGTCTTTTCCAAAAATTCCCCATCAAAACCATTCTCAACATGAAATATAATGTGATTAAGTGGAATCAGTATTTAAACCCTTAAAAAATGGTTAAGTATGCTGCCATCATAAGTAATTGATGGAGGTGAGACTGGAGCCCTGGATATCTGACCACCTGACACCAAAGGCCATTTTTCTACTATCTGTAGTTACCTTCCCAATGCGATTTTTTAAAAAATTTTTTAAAAAGCTCAAGATGGGGGCAGGGACAAAAAAAATGCCATCCTTGCTGAGAGAGCCTAGGAGCTGCCACTGACTGCAAATCCTTTCAGTTGCCAAGTGGCCTTGACAGGTGAGCAGACAGGGTGCCTCTAGGGAGCTGCTAATGAACACAGGGCCAGGAGAAGCAAGGGAGGATTAAAGGGGAAGCAAGCTATCATATCAATAGTTGCCTCCTGGATCTGGCTGCTGCTCAGGGACACTCAGGGTGGCCCTAGGCACATTTTCAGAGCAGGAAGCTTGTCTTCTAAAATTCGTTTTCCCTCTTTTTATGTACTCTGGAACTCCACAGTTTATCTGTCCCCCAACCATAGTCACCACAGCTTCTTGAGTATCCAGATGCTTGGCAATGTTATACTCCTCCCTCCTTCACCACTGCATCACTGCCACATCCTCTATGCAATAGAAAGTGGCATGGAAGAATGACTCCAATATCTGCCATTTGCACTTAGGTATAGGGTTTACCAGTGTAGCTTCTCCTTCAGATAGTACATGCAGTTTCATCTTCCCTCACTGGCATCCCCCAAACCAAGTAATGGAGGCGACAGCCATTTGGTCATCACCCAATCCTAAGAAATGCATTATTCCATCAAAACAGACTTTAATCAAAGGATTTAAAGAGAGGAGGAAAAGGAGAAGCGATAAATAATTTCACCTAAAATTAGCCAGTAAATAGTTTCTGAAAGTAAGTAAAAATCTACCATGTCTTTACAAGGCTATGACAATTAATTATAAGAATGCTTCTATACCCTATGGATTACTTTTCTAGGTAGGAATGATATTTTTTAAAATTGAGTAAATAATGCTTTATACATTCAATTTGTCTTACATAAAACATGAATAAGAATGAAAATGAGACTAGGACAGAGGTCATCTAATTGCAAATCCCTTGGTCTTTCTAGTCCCCCAACAGATTTTCCTATTACTTTAGCTCTCAGTCTCTACAGTAACATAATGAACCTTTCCAGATGTCCTTATGGCTTAATAAGAACCTTCAAATGCATGTTTTCATGTGCTTAAAGGTAATGAGGATCAGTTAAAAGATTTTACTTTGTCTCAACCATGTTAGACCAGGTTAAGCTGCAATAAAGAGAATCCTGAAATCTTAGGGGTATAAACCAATGAAAGTTTATTTCTCACACACATTCAAGTCCAAAATAGGTCAACAAACAAAGTCTTTTCTTCACAATCCTTGGGGGAATGCAGACTGAGAGAGCTCCATGTTGCAGATGCCTTCACAGACTCTAAAGCAATTAAAAGGAAGACGCTGAACTGCACCATGGCTCTTAAAGCTCCCACCTAGATGTGACACAAATCTCCTCTACTCACATTTTATTGGCCAAAGCAAGTTGCATGCTATGCCTAAGTTCATAAGGGATGGGAAGTCCTAGCCCACCTTGTGTCTGGATGGAGAAGAGATGGAATATTTGTGAATAACAAGAATTATTACCACATACACAAAACAGAAATGAGCATGAGCAAAGATTATCTTAAACACTAGATAACACAGCAACTCAAATATAATTCATCTGAAACTCATTTGTAGTCTATGAGTGGACAGCAACAAAAATAAGATGAAACCTGGGGGTGAGCACGGTTGACAAGAAGAATAAAATCTGGAAAAAAAAAGTTTTCAAATAATCCCCCAAGTTAGTCACAAGGATAACTGATGGTTAGACATGTGTAAATATTTCATATATCACTGATTCCTGGTTACTAGATTAAAATAGTACCATAATTAAAACCCCCAACAACCAACAATTACTGTTTTTTGAGAAACAGTGTCTTGCTCTGTTGCCCAGGCCGAAGTACAGTGGTGCAATCTTAGCTCACTGCAGCATCAAACTCTTGGGCTCAAAAGATCCTCCCACCTCAGCCTCCTGAGTAGTTGGGACTATAGGTATGTGCCATCGTACCTGGCTACATTAAGTTTTTTTTTTTTTTTTTTTTAGAGATAGAGGTTCGCTAAGTTGCCCAGGCTGGTCTTGAAATCCTGACCTCAGAAATTTTCTCATCTGGGCCTCCCAAAGCTCTTAGATTATGGGTAGGATCCACCAAGGGGACCTAAATTCACATTGTTTATCCCTCTACACTGTACATGGAGATTTCTCACATATCATTGCCTAAAACCTGCACAACAGTCAAGCAAAGCAGGTTATCCTTTTTTATCTCCATTTCACAGATAAGGAAGCTAAGGGTCTGAGATTTAACATGGTTTGCCAGAGATCACTCTTATGAAAACAGTCCAATTTTGAACCCTCTTCTCTCCCATCACCACCTGCTCAAGAGTGGGCTGAAATGTGACAATAAAATCATAGATGTTATATTCTGAATGCTGGAATTATTTTCCTTAGTCTTTCATTCCTTAAGTTGTGTCTCATAAAAGAACAGATATTCTTGGAATTAAAGAGAAAAAGAAAATAGGTTTGGAGCCCTCTAGGTTAAAGAAAATAAAACATAATTATTTACAAGACTTTACAGAACCTTTATTGTGTGTTTAAACATTGTGAGTTTCAGTGAGTGAGACAGAATAATGACCCCCCAAAATGCCTGTCCTAGTCCCTAAACCTGTGACTATATTATCTTACATGGCAACCTGGGATTTGAAGATGTAATTCAGTTAAGGATCTTGAGATGGAGAGGTTATTAGGTTAGCCTGGATTATCCAGGTGGGCCTGATGTAAACAAAAGAATTCTCACAAGACATTGGAGACAGCGGTCAGGGCGCTTCGAAGGCTACAATCCAAGGAATGTGGGCAGCTGGAAAAGACAAGCCAAGGAAAGTGAGTGAACTCCAGAAGCTGAAAAAGACAAGAAAGTGGATTCTACTCCAGATCCTCTAGAAGAAAGACAGCCTGCCCCCACACCTCGATTTTAGCCCAGTGAGACCCATTTTGAACTTCTGACTTCCAAACTGTAAGAGTACAAATTTGTTTTATTTTATGCCAGTACCTTTGGACAGTAAGTATTTCCTCTTGAATGTATTGGCAACTGAACCTTTTATCTCCTGAAATACCTTCCTTGGGGAATACAGTTGGGAGAACATTGGTGTAATCCGACCCCCTACAATTTTCCTGAGATGTGGGTAATTGCACATTACTGATGTTAAGAATAGAGCATTTCATCAGGGTGAAAAAAACTCGTAGAAAAAAGAGAAGAGAATATTAGATTTAGATAACTGGCGCTTGGTGAAATCACTTATTTAGTCACCCCTCAATTTTAGTCCCAAAGGTTTTTATCTTCTAACCATGGAATGTTCCTTCCTCTCTCAGCTGCCTGGAGTAAAAAGATGGCCCTCCCTCCCTGGTCTTCTTTCTCTTCAATACCCTGTTCTACTAAGCTGCAGGCGAAAACAATTTGAAGCAGGTGACAGCAGAGCTTCTCTTTTTAATGCCCTTCGCCCCAGGCACAAGACTGGATCTTTCCAGACACTAGAAATGTTTTGAACAAACCTTCACCTCTTCTCCCCTTGGCAAAGCCAAAGCGTACTTTCAGCTGGCTCTCGGAAATGCTGACGACTATCAGAGACCCAACAGCCTGCTTCCGAAAAGGGTCTCCCATGTGGCACTTTTTACCTGTGCCTCATTTGGAGCCACTGCACAGGAGAGGGGAGAAGAGGGAGGGCAAGTCTCTCCAACCTTCTCTCCTGCTCCTGCCTAGCAGAAATGAGAGATAGGGGTGGGGAAAATCTATCCTGTTAATGCAATAGGCTTGATGCTGGTTGGTTTGAAACCAACAGAACCACAAAATTGCAAACCTTCTCACAGTGCAGCATTTCAGGATCATAAAGAAGTATAAATCATCACTAAAATAGCAGAAAACTGTGCCCCCAGCCTTCACAGATTTCTACAAATCATTTTTACCTCTTACCCAGGAGAACCACTCATGATTCATTGGGTTTGGAGAAAGGAGAAAAAAATTCCTGGTGAGTACAGCTCTGGTTATGTCACTATCATTGAGGGGGCCAGCGTGATTGAGCTGTTTTGCCAGGGCAGTAGCTTCAATCCCCTGAAGGCAATTGCAATACTCCAGTAAATACAAAATGAAGGCCTGCACAATAACCTAGAATGATTGTTAATGTGAGTTCCAAAGACATTAAATATGCTTTATTCCAGCCTGTCAGAGGGCCATTGTTTATTCGATTTTCACAGCCTGCCCTACTTCAGTCTGATCAACATTTGTTCATTGGGATTATGGCCAATATCCTATGGGCTGGAAAACAAGCGACTATGAAACAAGCAAGCTGCTGGCAGACTGCTACATTTTTCTTTATCTGGTTGGAGGGCTCAAGTGATGTGTAGATGTCTTCCAAATGATGTCTGCTTCTTTATACAGAGGGAAAGCTATGGCCATAGGCTATTATTTAATATTTTCAGCTGTCAAAAAACTTTCGATGACTGAAAGTATTCACCTTGCTTCTGGGAAGATAATGGGTTGATCTTTAAGAAATACCTGGTACACACACCACTCATCACCATTATTGTTTCAATGATTCATTCATCAAACACTTGAGAGTCTTTTTGGTACAAGAATACAGAGATGATTAACTCCTTATCCTCAAGGATCTCATGGTGTTTTTTGCATGAGTGAAAATACATGTAAATATATAGAATAGAATCAGAGTTTAAAGAGCAAAGTAATCACTCTGTCTAGGGGTCAAGAGAAGGCATATATTGCAAGAAACACTTGAATTGAGTCTTAAGAAAACAAGTAAGAATTCAGAGGTAGTGGCTTTCCAGATCTGGCAGAGGTATGGAGAAGGGAAACAGTAATGGCCGCTTGGGGAAGGCAAAGGATTCTGAATGGCTGCATCGTGGGACAAGGCAGGAAGGGTCAGAAAGTAGGTTAAAGAGACAGGCAGAAGTCATATTAGGGAGAGCCTTGTGTGACATGAAGGAGCTTCAGCTTTATGCCACATCAAAGAGAATAACAAGTTTACTCAGCACCACTTGAAATAAATCGCATGAGCTGAAATTGAAATACCCTGTGTTCTCTTTGTTTACCCAGCTTTTTCACTTCTCATATCAGTTGGGTCCAGGTATTTCAACTCCAAGTATTTCAAACAAAAACAAATTATTTTTCGAACGAGAATTTAATGCAGGGCATTGTTTACAGAAGTGATGGAAAAGTTAAGAAACCAAATAGGGACAGTGAAGCAATCCAGAAATTAGCAACAGCAGAAAACCACTGTGTTGTGCTATGGAAACTCAGAAGCCAAGGATGCCCGACTGGAACTAGGATTATGGCAGGAACTTTTCCTCTCAGTGATAGAAGATAGTACAATACTCTTCCTGGCAGGAGTTGAAATCATAAGTAAGATGCACCTGCTTCAAAGATGCCACCAGCTAGAGTGAGGGAGGAAGAAATAGACAAGCTTCTTCCTTTGTCTGTTTATTTCTCCCTAGTACTTCCCATTGGTCAAGCACATCTAAGGAGTTCATAAGCAAAGGAATATGGGAAATGTATTTATTTGTGACACAAACCAGAGCTGGAGAAGTGCAGAGTATGAGAGAAAACATCAGCTGACCGACACAGTCCACCCTTTTTGTGGTGTCCAACATTCATTGCATGTTTATATATTTATTGGTCTGTATATTTATTTATTGCATGCCCATATCTAACTCCCTAATAACAGCCTTATTTTCCCATTTTACAAACTATTATCCAAAGAATCCACAGAATAGCTCTTCTGCATTAAATGAAACTGTTCTCATCCTGTTCCCAAATGGGGAGATGTAAAGCCCACCAATCATCATGTCCATATCAAAGTTGAATATCCTCACATCTTACGCAGTTCTCCCCTTCAGGGCATCACTAGTCCTGTGACCTATTCTCTTTTTCTCTTTGCAGAGTCATCCCGATAAATAATTTGAAGGCCCTTTAGAGTATAATTTGGAGGATGATTTATAATATATACTTGTGGCAATTTTTCAGAGTCCTTCTTCAAGGGAACATAGCCTCCTACTTAGGCTCTAGATCTGTGAACTAACATCTGGGAAGAAGAGAGGCTGTGACGTCCTGTGGCACTTATTCAAGATAATTTTCTGTTCACTAGATCAAATAATGCTTTGTTGGGCTATCCTTGTATTTAATTCCTAGGCAACTATAATCAATTAGCTACCATCATATATCCCTGTAGGTAAAAACATCTGAATTGCCACTCAACCCTCCCTGCTCATTACAGTAATTATGGTCATTTTATCTCTGTCAGTAAAGTGCTATTGCTACCTGATCCCTGACATTCCAAGATCTCATCTCCCCATTAAAATGAATTTATTTCAAAGTCATCAAATCTTGGTGTCATCCACAGCCTGTAGAAGAAATTCACCATAGATGTTTAAAGATGTTGGGGCTCCCCTCATTAATGCATTTATCAATGGTTTAGTAAAAGAAGAGTCCTCTGGGTTCTCTTGCAAGAATAGTCAGGAAGAGAGTGAGTAGGGTGAATATAATAAATTCACTCTGCTGGGCGCGGTGGCTCACGCCTGTAATCCCAGCACTTTGGGAGGTCAAGGCAGGTGGATCACCTGAGGTCAGGAGTTCAAGAACAGCCTCAACATGGAGAAACCCTGTATCTACTAAAAATACAAAATTAGCCAGGCATAGTGGTGCATGCCTGTAATCCCAGTTACTCAGGAGCCTGAGGCAGGAGAATTGCTTGAACTTGGGAGGCGGAGGTTGCAGTGAGCTGAGATCATGCTATTACACTCCAGCCTGGGCAACAAGAGTGAAAAAAAAAAAAATTCATTCCAACATGATCATCTCCTTATGCTTTTGAATCCTCCTTCAGCATTATTTCAGGGAAGTTTGGGGATCTTTTCCTCATTTCGCGTAGGCAATTATTAACTCTATGTTTCAGTTAACCAACCAATCAAAGTTTTAGTACAATCTTCAGTTGCTTGAACTAATACATTTAATACAGCCTCTCAAATAAATATACCTATATTGAGAAATACTGCAAATCCTACATTATATTCTGTGCTCTTTATTCTTCCTCATATAGATTATATCTCCACACACATTTTCCAGAGAAATTCCAATAAAAATTAGCAAATATATGCAATTCTTTTCATGTATACATTACTTATTCTTGGACCAGGCCTTATAATTCTCCACCTGAAGTGTGCTGGCATCTGACTATAGTTGTGGATTTGGAAGCAATAAAAGATGCTTCTTGTGAGTATTCAGAAAAACAGACATCTCCTCTTATGGCAACTTTTTCAAATGAAGAAAATATAGGCTTCTTAAGTAAAGAAAGATGAGCCTCATTGAATGTGGTTGCATTTGCTCGTTATGGAAACTTAGGGATATATTGTGTTCAGAGTTTTCAAATTCAACTGCATCTGCTCAAATATCCCCCATCCCAACTCTCAGGGCTTCACTCCTTACAATTAATGGGTTAGTACTAACATGCTAAATTGGTGAGTCTGTGTTTTCAATTTGCATAATAACTCTGTATACTACACATGATTCTGATGCTCAACCATAATTTCCCTCTTGGTAAAAAAAAATTCTAAGAGTGCCAAAGCAGTTCTCTGATTCTCTGGCTGTCTCTTGAGCTAAGAGTTTAAAGGTCTAGGCTTATCATTTTCTTTCTATAAGTAGTTCAGCATAGTCAGAGACAGCCATTCCATTTTTGTAGTCAAATGAAACACTACTTGTTTTCCCAAAAGACTTGCTTTCAACTGGCACATTATCTCAAACAAAGTAGGCAATAATTTAAGTTATTGTGATGTTTTTTGATGAAGCTCTTTAATTGTAATATTCCATTTTTCACCTGAAAGAAATTCTTCTCCGTGTTCAAGCTAAAAGAAGGAAGCAATCTAAGCTCAGAATTCCTTCTTATGGATCTATTTCACAGGATTAATCCTAATATAAAAAATTGTATCAGTCCAGGTCTAGTCAGGAAAATATAGATCAATCTAAGTATTTTGAATAAAGAAAATTCAATACAGGCAAATGGTTACACAAATTTTTGTAGAGCTGAAATACTAAACAGGAGATCATGAAGCAACCCACAGATTAGTAACAACGGGAAAGTCAATATCATTCCACAGGGCTAGAGAAAGAAGAATGTGATTTTATTGAAGCCCCAAAGCCAAGGACATGTAATGAGGGCAAGAACCACAAGAGGAGCTGCCTATGGGAGCTGTGACCACTGAATGACAGGTAATCTGCCAAGAGCTGGAGTTGAGGAGGAGATGCAGCTGCTGCCTGAGATGCTGCCTAAGTCAACATGAGAGGAGAGATAAACCTTAAACTCATCTCCTGCTGGGCACGGTGGCTCAAGCCTGTAATCCCAGCACTTTGGGGGGCCGAGACGGGTGGATCACAAGGTCAGGAGATCGAGACCATCCTGGCTAACACGGTGAAACCCCGTCTCTACTAAAATACAAAAAATTAGCCGGGCGAGGTGGTGGGCGCCTGTAGTCCCAGCTACTCCGGAGGCTGAGGCAGGAGAATGGCGTGAACCCGGGAGGCGGAGCTTGCAGTGAGCTGAGATCTGGCCACTGCACCCCAGCCTGGGTGACAGAGCAAGACTCCGTCTCAGAAAAAAAAAAAAAAACAACTCATCTCCTTACTCTTCAGTCTTATCTTCCTGTTGGCTGACCCTACCTAGCGGCTGGCAGTTCCTTGCAACAGAGTAGAAAAACTAATTTCTAGTAATTGATTGGAGAACAAATAAGCATCCTTCTACAAAGAGAAGATTAACAGGGAGAGTTTGCCATTATTTGACTTGGAGTTTTGCCCGGGCCAATTCAGAAGTAACTAGAATCCCTTGTACCCACTTCCTATAGAGTTGCTTTCTGTATCATGCACATGTTTCTAGTTCAATCCAAGGTAGAAAAATAGATGTTACACAAAAAACTTCATAATCTAAAGGAATTTAGACAAGAAAGTTTGGGTTTGGATTAATGGCTATAAAAGTTAACTAATTATAATAGGCATTAAATGCAGACTAGTAATTCTTCCAGTGCCACCACTGTTAAAATAACTGACGTTGACTTCACTCAGATTTGCATAAATATGTAAAGAGAGCATAAAACACATTTAAATACATAAAATTATATGACAGATTAATCCCAATACTAAAGTTATGCAATTTGAGTTTAGATTTTAGTGATTCACCTGTCTGGGATTCAGTCTCTCACTCTCTAAAACAGGTTAAAATCATGTATAAGTCTTTTCTATACATTTATTCAACAAATGTTGTTGTTTATTTTTCCCAGTCATCTTGTTAATTGACTTTAAGCACAAAGGATATAGTGGCTTAGTACTGTATATATGTGTGTGTGTATGTGTGTGTGTGTGTGTGTGTGTGTATACATGTGTTTCATGAAGCTATGTAGTATTGTTATCAATCAAACAATTAGACAACTAAATATTAAATTGTACCTGTTCTAAGTGTTATGAAGGAAAAACACATTTTTCATGAGGGGGATTTGGTCTAGTTGGCAGCCTCAAAGGAGTCTATGAAGACGTGATCCTTGATATGCAGGAGTTTAACAGAAAAAAAGCGATGAGAGGAGAGTGTTCAAGCATATACAAAAACCCTGTATCTGGGGCTGGGCATGGTGGCTCACACCTGTAATCCTGGCACTTTGGGAGGTCAGGGTGGGCAGATCAGTTGAGGTCAGAAGTTGGAGAGCAGCCTGACCAACATGGCAAAACCCTGTCTCTACTAAAAATACAAAAAAATAGCCAGGCATGGTGGCACACGCCTTTAATCCCCAGCTACTTGGGAGGCTGAAGCATGAGAATCACTTGAACCCAGGAGGTGGAGGTTGCTGGGAGCTGAGATCGTGCCACTGCACTCCAGTTTGGGCAACAGAATAAGACTCGGTCTCAAAAAACATATATATATATATATATCCCTGGAAGAATATGACTTGCATATGAGGCTGAAAGAAGGACAACATTCCTGGAGTGAATTCATGGTATATGGTGCACTCTGATACTGAAGGGGCAGTGAAGGGCTACAATACAAATGACCATAGACCATGGAAAGTAACACTGTTTTTATTCTTAGAGCAGTAGGAATTCATCAAAACATTTTAACCTGGAAAGTAAGTTATTCAGATTTGCATTATGAAAAGATTATACCAGCTATGTTGCAAAAAATGCATTGAAAGGGAAATATTTACTGTGGTAGTTTAGACTAGGTCAAAGTTGATAGAGATGATGAATAGTGAATATATTTGAGTGATTCTTTAAAAAGTAAAATATGATAGAGTTTAGTGCTAGATGGGATTGGGGCATTAGATTAGGGAGATTTGTCAAAGATGATTACTAGCTGCTGGATTGCATATGTATAGGGATGCTGGAGCATTCACTGATGGCATTAGTGATGGCATTCACTTGAAAAAGACAAAGGTGAAGGGGTAGGATACAGAGTAAGTATAAGTGTATTCCTGGACATATTTATTTGGGTAACTTTTAGCTACTTACGAGAAAATGCCAACTAAGTGGATGGATATTCAGGTGTGAAACAAAGAAATAGTCTTGGCTAGAAAAAGATCTTTGGAATTCATTAGCTTAGAGATGGTAATTGAAGGTGTAGGCAAGAGTTAGACTGCCAAGGAGGAGTGTATACAATAGAGAGAGAAGGTCAAAAATAGAACTGTGATTGACTCCATCAGCCAATTTAGGTTCAGAAGGTTGTGCCTAAAATGGAAATAATTAAAGAATGAACAGATAAGTAGGGAAAATTCCAAGAAATACTGTGTCACAGAATCAAAAGGAAAGTCTTTGAGATGGAACTGCTGAGAGACCAAGAAGAAGAGAATGAAAACATTCCTTTAATATAGTGAAATAGACATTATTGGTAACATAAATGAGAGCAATTTTAGTGGAGTCAGGAGATCAAATGCCAAATTGAGGTGAACTTAGAAGCAATCTGAAGAACTGTGGCTGTGGAGGGGAGAAAAAGATAATGTGATATATAAAGGATAAGGAGGATTCTTTTTGCTGATCTGAAATAGTATAAAAGACAAGCATGCTTGAAAGTTGATGGAAAGGATCAGTTGGCTAGCCATAAGTAGAAAGCTGAAACTGGATCCTTTCGTTACTCCTTATACGAAAATTAATTCAAGATGGATTAGAGACTTAAATGTTAGACCTAATACCATAAAAACCCTAGAAGAAAATCTAGGTAGTACCATTCAGGACATAGGCATGGGCAAGGACTTCATGTCTAAAACACCAAAAGCAACGGCAGCAAAAGCCAAAATTGACAAATGGGATCTAATTAAACTAAAGAGCTTCTGCACAGCAAAAGAAACTACCATCAGAGTGAACAGGCAACCTACAGAATGGGAGAAAATTTTTGCAATCTACTCATCTGACAAAGGGCTAATATCCAGAATCTACAAAGAACTCAAACAAATATACAAGAAAAAAACAAACAACCCCATCAAAAAGTGGGCAAAGGATATGAACAGACATTTCTCAAAAGAAGACATTCATACAGCCAACAGACACATGAAAAAATGCTCATCATCACTCGCCATCAGAGAAATGCAAATCAAAACCACAATGAGATACCATCTCACACCAGTTAGAATGGCAATCATTAAAAAGTCAGGAAACAACAGGTGCTGGAGAGGATGTGGAGAAATAGGAACACTTTTACACTGTTGGTGGGATTGTAAACTAGTTCAACCATTATGGAAAACAGTATGGCAATTCCTCAAGGATCTAGAACTAGATGTACCATATGACCCAGCCATCCCACTACTGGGTATATACCCAAAGGATTATAAATTATTCTACTACAAAGACACATGCACACGTATGTTTATTGCGGCACTATTCACAATAGCAAAGACTTGGAATCAACCCAAATGTCCATCTGTGACAGACTGGATTAAGAAAATGTGGCACATATACACCATGGAATACTATGCAGCCATAAAAAAGGATGAGTTTGCGTCCTTTGTAGGGACATGGATGCAGCTGGAAACCATCATTCTTAGCAAACTATCACAAGAACAGAAAACCAAACACCGCATGTTCTCACTCATAGGTGGGAACTGAACAATGAGATCACTTGGACTCGGGAAGGGGAACATCACACACTGGGGCCTATCATGGGGAGGGGGGAGGAGGGAGGGATTGCATTGGGGAGTTATACATGATATAAATGATGAATTGATGGGTGCTGACGAGTTGATGGGTGCAGCACACCAACATGGCATAAGTATACATATGTAACAAACCTGCACGTTATGCACATGTACCCTAGAACTTAAAGTATAATACTAAAAATTTTAAAAATAAAAATAAGTAAATAAATATATAAAAACAAAAACAAAACAAAAAAAGAAAGTTGATGGAAAGTGTCTTACTCAGTTTATGCTGCTGTTAAAAGGATGCATGAGACTGAGTAAGTTACAAAAACCAGAAATTTATCTCTCACAGTTCTAAAGGCTGGGAAGTCTAAGATCAAGGTGCTGGCATCTTGTGAGGGCCTTCTTGCTATATCCTCACATAGCAGAAGGTGCAAGGGCAAGAAAGAGCTGAACCACTTTTCCAAGCCCATTTTAATAGCAGCATTAATCCATTCATGAGGTCTTCCTCTCTCTCTACTGTATACACTCCTTGGCAATCTAACTCTTCCCCAGACCTTCAATTACCATCTCAAAGCTAGTGAATCCCAAAGATCTTTTTCTAACCCATACTATTTATTTGTTTCACACCTAAATATCCATTCACTTACTTCACACATTCTCATAATTAGCTAAAAGTTACCTAAACATCTCTCAAAAGATCCCACCTCCCAATACCATTGCATTGAGGATTAAGTTTCTAGCACATGAATTTGGGGGAACACATTCCAACCATAGCAAGAAGAACCCAATTAAAAGGGAAATGTTTGCTACAGAAGAGCATGAAGAAACAAGCAATTGTGGAAAGTTATGGAGCATGTCACAGGAAGTAGAATCCAAAATTTTGTATAGTAGAGACATCTCCATTGTAATAAGAAGAAAAGACAGAATAGATGCAAATTTATGTTTGGTTTGCTGTTGGAAAGTCACTTTGTTGTTATTGGGGGGGATAATAGAGTTGTCTTGTGAAGGCTTTTAATATCTCTACAAAGTCAAAATCCTCTTCCTAGAGAGACAACAGAAAACAGTATAGAGGATGAAAAGAGTTGGAAAATAAGGGAAAGCAAGAAGTAGGACATTTCCAACTCAAGTTTTCAGTGATTTTATTATTTTGCTCCTATTTGGTGTATCCTGATTTCAAATTAGAAAGTGTTTCCTTGAACTAGTATCAGAATCATCTTTTGGAAAGATTATTTTGTGTCTCACGAAGGCATTTCACCTCTCTCTCACACACACATACATACCCACACACACGCACACACACACACACACCATTGAACTCTTTGAAAAACTTAATGCTATGTGAATATTGCTATTAAAAATGAATCTATGGCCACACGTTTTACAGTTAAAAAAAATCTCAGTGAAACTTAGATTCCCACTAACAAAGAACCTAAAGAACCACTGCCTGACATTTGCTAGATCTGTACAGAGACCTCCCTGGGGTGTTATTGACTCTCTTTATCACAGTTGAAGTTGTAGCAGAGGCACTGTTTTAACCAAAATCCTGTACAGCCTTTCCAAAGTCCCTATTAAAACTACAAAGAAAAAAGAGACAGCCTTTCTTTTCTTACTTTTCCTATGTCTGGTGTGAGTGTCTAAGAAACTTAAGTGAGAGATTTTTAAACTCCAACATTTTACAGGGTAATAGAGATTGTATGAAAAATTCATGATAGAAAATGTACTTGAAAAACTGTCTATACAAGTGAATCCTGGTTTCATATTTATTTGTTGCTTCCAATTAGTGAAGTTGCCAACTGAGTTATGCCAAGATTTTCCTAGTCTCAAACACAAACTAATATTTTCTCTGAAGACTGGCTTCCTTTCTATATAACATTATTAGCCATAGAATATTCACCATGACAGTGCAACATGAGAGTGATCTTGGCAGATTTCACTCTTATAATCCAAATTGAGAAAAATCTTGCTAATATAAAGTGAGGGAGCATGTCCTCTCCTATTTTGTCAACTGTTATAAAATCAGCAAAGCCCTACTTAGTTTGGGCCTTTCGTCTACTGTGAATGTAATTAAGATTAAATTTAAGAATAAATGGTAATAGAATTATACAAGTATATTTCCATGGCAGGATGTTGCCACTGAAAACTGGCTTCTAAAAAGGACAATGATTAGAAAGGAAACATGCAGGGGGCAATTATTAGAAAGGAAATGCACAAAGGTGAACTATGCAAGTAAATTTCAGTCAAGGAGTTTGCCACTGTAAATTGGCTTCTGAAAAGGGCAATGATTGGAAAGGAAATGTACAGAAGATGCCAATGTAGCATCTTCAATTATATAAAATATTTCAATTAAAGGCCAGAGAGGTTAGGAAGACTTTTATTAAATAATGCAATTAAAAGCTAATAAGTCTACGACTCAACCTATACTTAGAAAGAAAATTTGGTGAATTCGTTTTCTATTGCTGTTGTAACTTAGTGGCTTTGAAGAAGTTGTTTTGTTTTGTTTTGTTTTCTTATCTTACAGTTACATAGTTTATAAGTCTGATGCAAGTTCTACTGGGCTGAAATCAAGATTTGACAGGGAAGCATTCCTCTGAAAGCTCTGAGAAGACAATTTGTTTCTTTGCTTTTTCACCTTCTAGAGGTGGCCTATATTCCTTGGCTCATGGACTCTTCGTCTATCTTCAAAACCAGCAGTATAGTATATTTGCTCAGGTGTGCTTCCATCATCATCCATCTTTCTGTGACTTCACTTCTGCTTCCCTCTTCCAATGAGAAGGACCCTTATGATTACATTAGACCCATTCTTATCATCAAAGATAATCTGCCACCTCGAGGTCCTTAAATTAATAACATATGCAAAGTTTTTTTTTTTTTTTTTTTTTTCTGTGTAAGGTAATGTATTGACGAGTTTTGAGGGATTGGCACATGGATATTCTTGGGAGGCTATTATTCTGCCTACCATGTTTGGAACAATGGAAGGGCATGTTTCTAAAAGAAATTTATTTCTGGGGTGTTTATGTTTTCTAGCCTACTATGTTCAGAGAGGAGATTAAGAAAATTTAAAGGATTTTCCCATAGCTATGCAGTACATCAGATAATCAGACAACTCATTTTCAGTGACAAGAATGCTAAATATGAAAAGGATTCTTTTGGCAAAATGAATCTAACTCAGAAGATATGAATGGATGATTGAAAAGCTACTGGGGATGCCCAGAGGATGTCATGCATCTCCTTCTCAGGAAATTACAGCAGGAGAGAGAGCAGGCAAAGAGAGTAAAAGGGTAATAAAAATGTATTTTAATTAAATTATTCCACAATAAAACTAAAATGAATCTAAAAACAATGGCTGATTATTATCCTCATCATGCTTCTTGAATGGCCTGTGCAAGAAATTATTTGGAGATGAGAGATGAGATGGTTACAAACTATTTCACCCTGGCTCTCTCTCCTCTTTCCTACTCTGAGTTGCTTTCTCCCTTTGTCTCTGTCTCTCAACACTCTACTTCCTCCCTCTTTCATCTTGTCTTGCAGGAGGGATGACCTGAGTGAAGACTCTCAGTGCTTCGTTGCCTTCTAAATCACAGTATTATCAGTGGACTGCATCACTGTGGGTTAAAATTGGCATTAAGGCAAACTGTTGCTCTAGCTGCAGCATGTTTTACCTTTAAAATCTGTCACATTCTAAGAGATACAGCTGCCAGGAAAGCTGGGTTTCCAGGAAACAATAATTTTCGTATTTTTATCAGCATAATCTAGATCTAGATTTGCTTTAAAAAAAAAAAAAAAAAAAAAACTTACGGCATTAAGCATCCATATTTTCCAAATAAAATATTGAAACATGTGGTCTAACAAAGGATGTTTCACCATTTATAAATTTAAATAAAAAGCACTGCAAGCTCATGAAAAACAAATTGCATTTAGCTGCATATTGAATAAATTTATTTTATTGAAAAATAAAAGAAAATTATAAGTTACCAAGACCATCCTGGAAAACCCAGGATTCATGGTCATCATTATTTCTACCAGGCAGTTCAGATTGTTATTTTGTTGTAAAGCCCACAATTTATTTTGTGCAGTATCTGCCAATGCCTCAAAAGCTGGAGAAAAAAAAAGTTTTTTATTCCATGTGAAATCATGTGAACTGAGAATTTGGCAAGTTTAATTATCCCAAGAGTCTAGTTCAGTAGTGTGGTGTCTGGCACACTAAATGCTCAATAAATGTAGATTGAATAAGTGAACAAATGCATGAACAATTTAAGATTGGCCATATAGATAGCAGGCCAAATTTCCTCTCTGCCAGGACCGAGTGAAAAGCTCATAAGAACCATCTGGAGGAATGACCGCTCAGGACATTTGATCCTATAAGAAGAGAAATCTTTATAATTAGTAATTAGTTTGACAGATTTCATCAAGGTGTACCAACTTAAGGTATCATCATGAAAATGTTCTTTGTTTGTTTTTTCCTTTCTCACTGGATTTGACTCTCCCTAGTGATATCTCAGTCTCATTTTATGGCATCTCAGACTAATTTGGTGTTTTCCACGTAAAAACTTTGATCTCATATTCAATTCATAGAACTCTTCCTCTACACTCCCAGGTAGGCTAGACTGGTGGCTTCTGCAGCTATAGAAGGATATAGAGTGTAAATGATAGGGTCTCTTCTCTCATGTCATTCCCACCGTCTCTGCTGTCATTTCCTTTTTGGGGTTGGAGCAGGGATGAAGGGGAGGAAAGAACACATTTCACAGGTGACTGCTCATGGCATATCAGCCTCTCTTTGTCACACCATCCCTGTCTGGTCTTCATTTCCCTTTCCCCATCAGATGCTGACTTCCTCATGGGAGGCATCTATGGGTTCTTAGGTGGAAACTCCAGAAGTTTTATCCCACACAACTGCCTGACATAAGGTAACTGACTGGGACTTGGCTTCTTCCTTTTCTCCCTGGGCCCTACTCCAGATGATCCACTCCATGTCCCCTTAATGTTAGGCTCCCTTTGCCCAGTGGGTGGTACCAGGAAGGGAACCGTGATTGAAAAGAGCTTGACTCTCAGCCTCCAACTCACCTTCAGTCAAATTCCACTCACATGTCCTTGTCATACCAAACATCGACGTGCAGGCTGCACCCTGGAACTTTCTTTTTCAACTCTGTCACATCCCTCTGGCCCTTTTCTCCACATTCAAACCTAAAGAACAGATGATCCATCCGTTCAGTGGCTCAGCATTTTCTAACATATCATCCTTACTTTTTACTTTATGTGAGGGTTATGGGGAGGACAGGGTAGTCAGCTTGGCCACTCCCAATCTTGTGGGAAGGTGGGAGAACCCATCATGTCATCCCTTCTTTGGGGAGATAAAATTGCTACTGCTCTATACAATTCATATTTCCCTAAAAGATGGCATTTCATTCTCTCTGTAGAGCTATTTAAATACGTGGGGTAAAGGGAGGGTAGGTGTACCCTCCATGAAACTGTTATCCATGGCCTCTCCTGGGGAGAGGTAACTGGATTACCTGAATGAGATGAACTACTCTTAAATTTTAAGGTAACCAATGCCTGTTATCCTCACTTGTGGATGCTGGTTGAGTCATCTGCAAAAAACAGAATCACAATGTAGAAAGCTTACCGTAAGGCCAGGCCTTTCTCTTACACACAGTGCTCTACACATATCAATCAAGCCATTTGTTTTTCACGAAACAACTCTAGGAACAGAGGACATGACTATGTTCCTTTTTCTTTTTTTGAGATGGAGTCTCACTCTGTCACCCAGGCTGGAGTACAGTTGCATAATCTTGGCTCACAGCAACCTCTGCCTCCCAGGTTCACGTGATTCTCCTGCCTCAGCCTCCTGAGTAGCTGGGATTACAAGCATACACCACCTCACCTGGCTAATTTTTTTTTTTTTTTTTCGGTAGAGATGGGTTTCACCATGTTGGCCAGGCTGGTCTTGAACTGACCTCAGGTGATCCACCTGCCTCAGCCTTCCAAAGTGCTGGGATTACAGGTGTGAGCCACCGCACCCAGCCATGACTATGTTTATTTTATAGCTAATTTTTAAATTTTTTTCTATATATACATCACTTTGCATCAGGTAACCATATTACTCAGTGATTAAGAAACAGGTTAGATATTTAAAAATTCATTTGGAAAAAACTATATTAATTTAGAAGATATTATCATCATTTTACATGATGATATCAGTATTGTTATGATTTTCATTTACAAAAATGTGTGCAACTTCACCAAACCTGTAAATGTTAGAATTAGAACTCATTGTTCTAATTCCATGGCCAATGTTCTTCCTTAATTCTGGGCTATTAAGGGTAACTTGTACTTTTCTTATTAAAGGCCCAATGGTTCTATTTCAAAACAACATCTGTGCCATGCATCAAGATATATATGGTGAGCCCTATACGCACTTAAAATACATAAAATAGGCCAGGTGCCGTGCCTCACGCCTGTAATCCCAGCACTTTGGGAGGCCAAGGTGGGCGGATCACGAGGTCAGGAGATCGAGACCATCCTGGCTAACATGGTGAAACCCCATCTCTACCAAAAATACAAAACAATTAGCCGCGCATGGTGGCAGGCACCTGTAGTCCCAGCTACTTGAGAGGCTAAGGCAGGAGAATGGCGTGAACCCAAGAGGCAGAGCTTGCAGTGAGCAAAGATTGCGCCACTGTACTCCAGCCTGGGCGGCAGAGCAAGACTCCATCTCTAAAATAAAATAACAAAAAGACAACTAAATTCATTCACGGTGAGTTCATCCAGCAAAAACTTGATACTAGAAGAGCTTCTCCATAAATAAACAACTGCAGCTACCACAACATTAAATATTCTTGGACTTCTGGTAAATAACTCTGCTTTCACCTGGAACTTCGCTTCAAGGGCAGGCTACTTAAAGGATTGAACAGCAAGACAAATTGCACTGCAGAGGAAATCCCACTCGGTATGCAAATATATTCACCATGTGGTTATCAAGATTCATAAATGTTTTCCTGTGTCTAAGGTCACGTGGCTATTATACTCCAGAGTATTTTGTTCTATTTTTTTTTTGGATGTTTTTTGACAGACAGGCTTACTCTGTTTCCCAGATTGAGGTTCAGTAGCATGATCTCGGCTCACTGCAACCTCCATCTCCCGGGTTCAAGCAATTGATTCTCCAGCCTCAGCCTCTGGAGTAGCTGGGACTACAGGCATGTGCCACCACGCCTGACTGACTGTTGTATTTTTAGTAGACGGGGGTTTGCCATGTTGACCATACTGCTCTCAAACTCCTGGCCTGAAGTGATGCACCCGCCTTGACCTCTCAAAGTGCTGTTTATTAAAACAGATGTGAGCCACTGCACCCAGCCCAGAGTATTTTGTAATCTAACAAATACCCTATCTATACATTTATTATTTACAAGGTAGGGAAAGGAATACTGAGAGTAGTTTGGGTAGCAATATACCATTCTGGAATATTGGTGCTGAAACAGGTTCTCATGGAGACTCAACTTTCCATGATAGGAAAAAGAAAGTTCATTTTTACCAGACGAGTAACAGAAATTCTGAAAGTACTGGGAATATCTCTCTCCCTCATCATATATATTCTTCATATCCACCCCTTCCTCCTAATTTCTGAAACTGTTCAAATGATCACCTCAACCATTATCGGTTAAATTTAGCTCACAAGTGGGTATCTTTAAAATGCAAAGTCTAGCAAAGGATTAAATTATTATGAATCAATCAGATATTGGTGAGAACTATTTAACTATGTCATCTTATCAACTGACAAAAAGCGCTGGTGAAATAGCAACATTTGAATTGGAAGGGAAAATGACTGTGAAGGAGGTAACCACAATAGTGTTCACCGCAGCATAGCTTGCGATAGTGAAAAATCAGAAACACTAGATACTTATCCAAGGGAATATAGTAAATTACTATTGATATGATTGATATTTCTGACAGAATGTTACATAACTGTAAATATTAATGATTGGATTAATACACGTCTTCAAAACACTCTTGAGGCTGGGTACAGTGGCTCATGCCTATAATCCCAGCACTTTGGGAAGCCAAGGTGGGTGGATCACCTGAGGTCAGGAGTTTGAGACCTGCCTAGCCAACATGGTGAAACCCCTGTCTCTACCGAAAATACAAAAATTAGCCTGGTGTGGTAGCATGCACCTCCAGCTACTCAGGAGGCTGAGGCATGAGAAGCGCTTGAACCCAGGAGGTGGAGGTTGCAGTGAGCCAAGATCGTGCCACTGCACTCCATCCAGCCTGGTCAACAGAGGGAGACTCTGTCTCAAAAGGAAAAGAAAAAAAAAAAAAAAAAAAAAACACTGTTGAAAGGAAAAATAAATTGAAAGAGATTTTTTAAATTGTATTTTGAACATTTAGAAAATCACTCAAAGCAATACCACAGAAGACTGCATAACACTGGTGTGGTTAAAAGCATTAGCATATGATTAAGCCCACCATCTCTGGAGTCAGAGGCCTCCTTTTGAAACCCATCTCTGCTACCTATTAGCTGTATAATCTTGCGCAAGTTATTTAAGTTCTTGGTATCTCAATTGTTGCATCTAGAAAATAGAGATGATAATGGCACTTATTTTCAAGAGTGAAGGAAGGTTTATTTTCAAGAGTCAAGAAAAAGATGCATGTGAATAACTTAGAACGCTGCTAGGTGAATACTAAGTGCTTGGTAAACATTAGTTATTATTCACTATTTATGGACATATAGATGCAGAAAATGTAATAATATCAACTGGAATTCATGATATAGAATACCTCTATGGAGAAAGGGAATGCAGAGGCTGAGTAGAAAAACAAAGAGGACTTCACCTTTATTCTGTCTCTTTTATTAAAACAAAACAAATACATAAAACCAAAATGCAAATGACGATGATACTTTTAAAGCCCAAATGTCAAAGAGCAGAAGCAACACAAAAGGCAACATGGGAAAGAGTCAAAACAAACTTTACAATTTCAATCACCTCTGCCCTATTTTAATTGAGGGTCAGCCATAGGAAGGAAACCAGATTAGGAACGGTAAGAAGGAAAACTTGCCTTGCAGAGCAGTTGGATCAGCCCAAAAAGAAGGCTTCTGAGCAGGGCAGTGGAGCAAGTTTATCTGTACTCTAAAGCATAAGCCAACTTCTCAGGGAGCCCAGGTTAGACAGAATACCACCAGTACTATCTACCTAAAAAGAGTCAAGACTTGAAGAGTTTATTCAAACAAGAAACAGGCAGGTGATGGGGTTTGGCAGATGCTGATTGCCTCTTGGACCTCAGTCTGGTATCACTCTTCGGCAAAGATCCAAAGAGATTATAGTTAGCCTGAGAAACATCTGGCAGCTGATGTCAAACAGCTCAGTCTCTGCGAGCCTGCTTTTCATGAATACAGAAGCAGCCAGAGGGGAATGAGTTGAAGACCAGATACTAAACAGCCATGAAATCAAGGTCAAAGTGGGAGGAGCTGCAAGGTGGACACAAGCCTGAAACACTGACGTATAGTTACAGCTACAGAAGCCTTCTATTTGCCCTCCATGGTGCCAGATTGTGTCTGGAGCTTGGTGAGAGATTAAAGTAACACAACTGGAGGAAGTCAGGTGCAAGCCCCAGGCAGTTTCCATAAGACAGTAGCTCAGAAAGAGAGGTTGCTTCTCCCCCAAATCCCAAGTTCATTCTTCCTTTTCCATTACTCCCCTCTCTCTACAGTTCTCCATCCATCAGGGGGACTAACATGGTGTGGAAAGAGCTGAGGTTGTTTTTGGGAACTCCTGTTTAGAATTTGAACCCATTATTTTACCTTTTCAGGTTTCAATTTCTTTATTTCTATAACCAGGAATATAGTATCTATGTTAAGAAGATGTTGTAAGGCTCAGTCACAATGACATGTTTAAAAAGTTTAGAGAGAGCTGGCAAGATGGCCGAATAGCAACAGCTCTCATCTGCAACTCCCAGTGACATCAATGCATAAGGCGGGTGATTTCTGCATTTCCAACTGAGGTACACAGTTCATCTCATTGGGACTGGTTGGACAGTGGATGCAGCCCACGGAGGGCGAGCCGAAGCAGGGTGGGGCGTTGCCTCACCCAGGAAGCACAAAGGGTTTTGGTTTTCCATTTCCTATCCAAGGGAAGCCATGAGAGACTGTACCAGGAGAAATGGTGAAATCCAGCACAGATACTGCACTTTTCCCACAGTCTTCTGCAACCAGCAGACCAGGAGATTCTGTCTGGTGCCTGGCTCAGTGGGTCCCACCCTCACAGAGCCCAGCAAGCTAAGATCCACTGGTTTGAAATTCTCACTGCTAGCACAGCAGTCTGAGGTTGACCGGGGATGCTTGAACTTGGTGGGCGGAGGGACATCCTCCATTGCTGAGGCTTCAATAGGTGTTTTTACCCTCACAGTGTGAACAAAGCCTCTGGGAAGTTCAAACTGGGCAGAACCCACCACAGCTCAGCAAGGCCAACTGCCTCTCCAGATTCCTCCTCTCTGGGCTGGGCACCTCTGAAAGAAAAGCAGCAGCCCCAGTCAGGGACTTATAGATAAAACTCCCATCTCCCTAGGACAGAGCACATGGGGGAAGGGGCGGCTGTGGGTGCAGCTTCAGCAGACTTAAACATCCCTGCCTGACAGCTCTGAAGAGAGCAGCAGTTCTCCCAGCACAGCATTTGAGCTCTGATAAGGGACAGACTGCCTCCTCAAGAGGGTCCCTGACCCCCTTGTTTCCTGACTGGGACACACCTCCCAGTAGGGGCCAACAGATACCTCATACAGAAGAGCTCTGGCTGGCATCGGGGTTGGTGGGGGGGGG
>NW_016805422.1:264119-331975 GCF_001698545.2 Rhinopithecus bieti
AGAGTGGGGGCCAATATTCAACATTCTTAAAGAAAAGAATTTTCAACCCAGAATTCCATATCCAGCCAAACTAAGCTTCATAAGAGAAGGAGGAATAAAATTCTTTACAGATAAGCAAATTCTGAGAGATTTTGTCACCAGCAGGCCTGCCTTACAATAGCTCCTGAAGGAAGCACTACACATGGTAAGGAACAACCAGTACCAGCCACTGCAAAAACATGCCAAAATGTAAAGACCATCAATGCTGGGAAGAAACCACATCAACTAATGGGCAAAATAACCAGCTAACATCATAATGACAGGATCTAATTCACACATGACAATATTAACCTTAAATGTAAATGGACTAAATGTCCCAATTAAAAGACACAGGCTGGCAAATTGGATAATGAGTCAAGACCCACCAGTGTGCTGTATTCAGGAGACCCATCTCATGTGCAAAGACACACATAGGCTCAAAACAAAGGGACGGAGGAATATTTACCAAGCAAATGTAAAGCAAAAAACAAACAAACAAACAAAACAAAACAAAAAACAACAGGGTTGCATTCCTAATCTCTGATAAAACAGACTTCAAACCAACAAAGATCAAAAGAGACAAAGAAGGCTATTACATAATGGTAAAGGGATCAATGCAACAAGAGGAGTTAACTATCCTAAATACATATGCTCCCAATACAGGAGCACCCAGATTCATAAAGCAAGTTCTTAGAGACCTAAAAAGAGACTTAGACTCCCACACAAAAATAATGGGAGACTTTAACACCCCTCCATCAATATTAGACAAATCAACGAGACAGAAAATTAACAAGGATATCCAGGACTTGAACTCAGCTCTGCACCAAGCAGACCTAATAGACATCTACAGAACTCTGCACCCCGAATCAACAGAATATACATTCATCTCAGCACCACATCACACTTATTCTAAAATTGATCACATAATTGTAAGTAAAACACTCTTCAGAAAATGCAAAAGAATGGAAATCATAACAGTCTCTCAGACCAGAGTGCAATCAAATTAGGACTCAGGATTAAGAAACTCACTCAAAACCACACAACTACGTGCAAACTGAACAACCTGCTCCTGAATGACTACTGGGTAAATAACGAAATAAAGATGTTCTTTGAAACCAATGAGAACAAAGACACAACATACCAGAATCTCTGGACATATTTACAGCAGTGTGTAGAGGGAAATTTATAGCACTAAATTCCCACAAAAGAAAGCAGAAAAAATCTAAAATTGACACCCTACCATCACAATTAAAAGAACTAGAGAAGCAAGAGCAAAGACATTCAAAAGCTAGCAGAAGACAAGAAATAACTAAGATCAGAGCAGAACTGAAGGAGACAGACACACAAAAACCCTTCAAGAAATCAGTGAATCCAGAAACTGGTTTTTTGAAAACAGCAACAAAATAAATAGACCACTAGCAAGACTAATAAAGAAGAAAAAAGAGAAGAATCAAATAGATGGAATAAAAATTGTTAAAGAGGATATCACCAATGATCCCATAGAAATACGAACTACCGTCAGAGAATACTATAAACACTTCTATGCAAATAAACTAGAACATCTGGAAGAAATGGATAAATTCCTGGACACATACACCCTCCCAAGACTAAACCAGGAAGAAGTTGAATTGCTGAATAGACCAATAACAAGTTCTGAAATTGAGGTGGTAATTAATAGCCTACCAACCAAAAAAAGTCCAGGACCAGACGAATTCACAGCTGAATTCTACCAGACGTTCAAAGAGGAGCTGGTACCATTCCTTCTGAAACTATTCCAAACAACAGAAAAAGAGGGACTCCTCCCTGACTCATTTTATGAGGCCAGCATCATCCTGATACCAAAACCTGGCAGAGACATGATAAAAAAAGAAAATTTCAGGCCAATATTCTTGGTGAACATCAATGTGAACACCCTCAATAAAATACTGGGAAACATCAAAAAGCACATCAGCAGCACATCAAAAAGGCTATCCGCCACAAACAAGCTGACTTCATCCCTGGGATGCAAGGCTGGTTCAACATATGCAAATCAATAAACGTAATCCATCACATAAATAGAACCAATGACAAAAACCACATGATTATCTCAATAGATAATCAATAGATGCAGAAAAGGCCTTTGACAAAATTCAACAGCCCTTCATGCTAAAAACTGTCAATAAACTAGGTATTGATGGAATGTATCTCAAAATAAAAGAGCTATTTATGAGAAACCCACAGCCAATATCATACTGAATGGGCAAAAACTGGAAGCATTCCCTTTGAAAACCGGCACAAGACAAGGATGCCCTCTCTCACCACTCTTATTCAACATAGTATTAGAAGTTCTGGTCAGGACAATCAGGCAGGAGAAAGAAATAAAACGTATTCAATTAGGAAAAGAGGAAGTCAAATTGCCTCTGGTTGCAGATGACATGATTGTATATTTT
The DNA here is from genome assembly GCF_001698545.2 of Rhinopithecus bieti. NCBI lineage: Eukaryota > Metazoa > Chordata > Mammalia > Primates > Cercopithecidae > Rhinopithecus > Rhinopithecus bieti. Next base: position 266,567 of record NW_016805422.1, read on the forward strand.
GAAAATCCCATTGTCTCAGCCCAAAATCTCCTTAAGCTGATAAGCAAATTCAGAAAAGTCTCCAGATACAAAATCAATGTGCAACAATCACAAGCATTCCTATACACCAATAACAGACAAACAGAGAGCCAAATCATGAGTGAATGCCCATTCACAATGGCTACAAAGAGAATAAAATACCTAAGAATACAACTTACAAGGGATGTAAAGGACCTCTTCAAAGAGAACTACAAACCACTGCTCAAGGACATAAGAGGGTACATAAACAAATAGAAAAACATTCCATTCTCAGGGATAGGAAGAATCAATATCATGAAAATGGCCATACTGCCCAAGGTAATTTATAGATTCAATGCTATCCCCATCAAGCTACCATTGAGTTTCTTCACACAATTAGAAAAAACTACTTTAAATTTCATATGGAACCAAAAAAGAGTCCACATAGTCAAGACAATCCTCAGCAAAAGGAACAAAGCTGGAGGCATCACGCTACCTGACTTCAAACTATAGTACAAGGCTGCAGCAACAAAAACAGCATGGTACTGGTACCAAAACAGAGATATAGACCAATGGAACAGAACAGAGTCCTCAGAAATAACACCACACATCTACAACCATCTGATCTTTGACAAACCTGACAAAACAAGCAATGGGGAAAGGATTCCCTATTTAATAAATGGTGTTGGGAAAACTGGTTACCCATATGCAGAAAGCTGAAACTGGATCCCTTCCTTACACTTTATATAAAAATTAACTCAAGATAAATTAAAGACTTAAATGTAAGACCTAAAACCATAAAAACCCTAGAAGAAAACCTAGGCAATACAATTCAGGACTTAGGCATGGGCAAAGACTGCATGACTAAAACATCAAAAGCAACAGCAACAAATGCCAAAATAGACAAATGGGATCTAATTAAACTAAACAGCTTCTGCACAGCAAAAGAAACTATCATCAGAGTGAATGGGCAACTTACAGAATGGGAGAAAAGTTTTGCAATCTATCCATCTGACAAAGGGCTAAAATCCAGAATCTACAAAGAAATTAAACAAATTTACAAGGGAAAAACAACAACCCCATCAAAACTTGGGTGAAGGATATGAACACCCACCTCAAAAGAAGACATTTATGCAGCCAATAAACATATGAAGAAAAGCTCATCATCCCTGGTCATTAGAGAAATGCAAATCAAAACCACAATGAGATACTATCTTATGGCAGTTAGAATGGCGATCACTAAAAAGTCAGGAAACAATAGATGCTGGAGAGGATGTGGAGAAATAAGAACACTGTTACACTGTTGGTGGGAGTGTAAATTAGTTCAACCATTGTGGAAGACAGTGTGATGATTCCTCAAGGATCTAGAACTAGAAATGCCATTTGACCCAGCAATCCCATTACTGGATATATACCCAAACGATTATAAATCATTCTACTATAAAGACACATGTATACATATGTTTATTGCGGCACCATTCACAATAGCAAAGACTTGGAACCAACCCAAATCCCCATTAATGATATACTGGATAAAGAAAATGTGGCACATACACACCATGGAATACTATGCAGTCATAATAAAGGATGAGTTCATGTCCTTTGCAGGGACATGGATGAAACCATCATACTCTGCAAATTAACACAAGAACAGAAAACCAAACACCACATGTTCTCACTCATAAGTGGGAACTGAACAATGAGAACACATGGACACAGGGAGGGGAACATCACACACCTGGGCCTGTCAGGGAGTGGGGGGCTGAGGGAGGGATTCTTACATTGGGAGAAATACCTAATGGAGGTGATGGGTTGAGGAGTGCAGCAAACCACCATGGCACATGTAACAAGCCTGCACTTTCTACACATGTACCCCAGAACTTAAAGTATAATTTAAAAAAACAAAAGAAGTAGCCTAGGGTCTGGTAGCATCCATTACTCCTAGCATGCACTCATCACTTGGCATTCAATAAATATTTGCTTAACTAATTATTCCAAAGTAATGTTAATTAAGTTGAAGACTCTAGGTAGATAATTACTAGTAAAAATATCTGAGCTAATCCAAGTGTCTTTTGTTTTTTCACGTATAAGGATCAGTTGCTAAGAATAAATCATTTTAATACCTGGGCTTCCACGGATAGCCTTTTACCCTGTGACACTTATCTTGAAATATGTATTCTGTTTGCCGTGTTGTCTTACTTGTCATTTTTAAGGCCTGACCTCATGAGTGGAGCAGCAGAACCTCATGTTAGTACTCCTCTTGGTCATATGGAACATGGGAACAGGGGTCCAGGTTTTGACAAGGATGGCCAGACACTTAGTGACCCACATAGCATAAAGGTTCACACATCCAGAATATCAGTTTTTACAACTAGGCCACAGAATCCACTACTTCTGATATTTTATGTTTGCTAGATTCCCTGTTATCACCCAGAATTCATATATTTTCAGTCCCTGCTTATACATGTATTCTCAACCAGAAACAACCACAATTAGAACTAAGTGAACATACTTTCAAGGGACATTTCTAACTAAGTGGTCTCCAAATGCCTTGATTGCAAATCCAATTAGAAAAAGCAGCAGCTCTAACATATGCATGCTTGTATTATACACACATACATACACATTATGTATATATATATGTATGTATACATTACATACATATACACTATGATTAAACTTCAACACACATTATTTTGTGTCAGTAAAGGTGGATGTAAAACCTAATTTTAATAAATTCTCTTTATGATTTTTTAAATTAATTGGCCATCTTCTTGACAGACATAATCAGATAACAATTATTTTTACTTCCTGGCGTGGTTGACAAAAAGCTACTGCTAGAACTACAGCTCTGCCCTGTGTGTGTGTGTGTGTATTTTGTTTTTGGTTTTTATACTTTAGGTTCTAGGGTACATGTGCAGAACACGCAGGTTTGTTATATAGGTATACACGTGCCATGGTGGTTTGCTGCACCCGTCAATCTGTCATCTACTTTAGGTATTTCTCCTAATGCTCTCCCTCCCCTAGCCCCCCACTCCTTGACAGGCCCCAGCGTGTGATGTTCCCCTCCCTGTGTCCATGTGTTCTCATTGTTCAACTCTCACTTATGAGTGAGAACATGCGGTGTTTGGTTTTCTGTTCTTGTGTTAGTATGCTGAGAATAATCATTTCCAGTGTGTGTTTTTTAATTGTTTGTATTTTTCTACACTTTTCAATCCATGCATTTGTTTCAGACTTTTCCATTTTGTAAAGTATTGTGTGCTTAGAAGTAATAAACAAACAAACAGGCTAAACACTGAGTCAATGCCTCCATACTGTGGGGCTCCTGTCTTATTTCAGAGTAGTATCTCATGTATGGTGTGTGGCATTGGACAGTGACAAATGGGTGTGCCAGTTCCAATCCACATATTAAACACTAATGAAACTGAAGTTTTTTTTATTTTAGATAAAAATTGAAAGAGAAGTTCTAGTGTTTCCTTCCCACACCCTAATGGATCATCCCACTCACTTACTGGCTATTCTTTTCCCATTTAGAGACTACTGGCATGAAGTAATACACACTTCAGTAATATGAAAATATTTTGGCACAATACAAATATCGTATGGGAGGGAATCCACTTAAAAATTATCTGATAAGAATCTCAAACTGAAGAAATTCTGAATTGTACAAATAAACGTGTCTAAATGTGCTGATGAAGCACAGGGGCCATGCGCATGAGCAAAGAGAAGCCAGGAAGAATAATGTTGACTTTGGCCTCATCATTAACGGAAAAAAACAAGAAGTTTTCCGGGGACAGCAGCAATCAGAAACCTCTATGAACATCTCCATATGTATCATATTTAGAATGATATATTGGTTCAACAGGCTTTGCTTTGGTCTTTTATGTGAGGCATTGTGTGATATTTATGGTGTATTTGCACCTGATCTGTTTATCAATGTCATCCTCCTCAAACCAGACCTAGTTGTATTGACTCATGATTTTCACAAAAGTGATGGTAGAATGATAGATGGAAGCCCACCAAAGAAAACCCAATCACTATCTCTGCTGCCATTTTTCACTGAGAGAAGCCAGCTCCAAAAGAGCCATTGTAACCAGGTCCTGAATCTACTAGAAAGTAATGTTTCATTCATTACAGTATTGCTTTGAATCATTTTGCTGATTTGGAAAGGAAATTTATAAACAACTGACACTTACAAATTCTTATTCTTTAAATCCTTTCCCTAAGAATATTTTATTTACATTTTGGGGAAGTGAACACCCTACATTGCAAACTTCATATTTTCCACCTCGTTCCCACGCTTTCTAGTTTTAAAGAAAGAACAAAATATATTTCAGTGTTCTACCTCTACTTGGATAAATTTATGAATACCTGTAAGGAATACCTGTGGCATATATTTCCCTATTTAAATTCTATTTTCCATGTCTACAAAACTCAACTGTGGTAAGGAGTTAGTAAGTTTGTGGGAAAGCCAGGTAATATTTTTAGAAAAATAGAAATGCTGTAGGTTATTAATGAAGTAGTAGTAGTAGTATGCGTGTGTGTGTGTGTGTGTGTGTGTGTGGTACATGGGAACAATGTACAACAACTTGCTGTTATTAGAGAATATTTACCTTCAAGTTAATACATAGTTAGAAATGAGTTAGCCTCTTTGGATGTTAGTTAAGCTACAAACTGCCAGAATTAAGATTGTCCTTCTGTTAAACCATAAAATGGACATAAATGAATCAGAGAAGAAAGAAATGCCAAATCATCTAAGAGAAAAAGTAATCCTCAGACCAGCACAATACTGATGATATTAACATAACTGAAAAACAGAATGTGTCCAAATGAACGAACCTTGGTCAATGCAGAATTTTAAGTAAATATAATCACAGAAACATATTTTCAATTCCTTTCTTCATTGTTCAGGATAGATGTAACCAGGCAAATTTGAGCAAAACATTACTGTAGGCGGTGAATGTTTCTGTTGCAAGGATAGACACAGTCAAAAGAGCTGATGTCTCAAAGATTTTATTCAGCAGCCTACTTGCCCGCCCTTGAATTTTTTATAGTCTCATTGAGGCATAATTTACATATCATAATAGTCACCCATTGTAAGTGTACAGTTGAATGATTTTTAGTAAATTTATACAGTTGCATAATCATAAGCACAATCCAGTTTTAGAATATTTTTATCACCCACAAAGTTCCCCATGCTCATTTGCAATCAATTTCTACTCCCACCCTCAGCCCCAGGCAACCATAAATCTGTTTTCTGTCTCTATAGATTTGTCTTTTCTGGAAGTGTTATGGAAATGAAATCATACACTAGATAGTCTTGTGTTGAGCTTCTTTCACTTAGCATTATATACTTGAAGCTTATCTGTGTTATTATAACTATCAGTATACCATTTAAAACTTGCTGAAGAGCATTCCTTTTTATGGATCTACACTTTGTTGATCTATTCACCAGTTTCTGGACATTTGGATTGCATGAATAAGCTTCCACGAACAGTCAGGAACAAGTCTTGGCAGGAACATATGTTTTGATTTATTTTGAGTAAAAAGCTAGGAATAGAATTGCTGAGTTAGACACAAGTATGCATTAGATCTTTTAAGAGCTTGTCAAGGTGCTCTCCAAGGTGACTATACCGCTCTACATACCCATCAGTAGTGGATGAGAATTTCAGTTTTTCCAAATCCTCACCAACACTTAGTATTGCAAGTCTTTTGGATTACAGCCATTCTAGTGGGTGTGTAAAGGTATCTCATTGAGGTTTCAAGTGGCATTTTTCTAATGAACAACGATATTGAGCACCCTTTCATGTACTTATTAGCATTTTGTATATCTTCTTTGTGAAATCTCTACTCAAATATGTTGCACAGGTTTAATTAGGTTGTTTGTCTTCTTATTGTTGGGTGTTAAGTGTTCTTTATACATTCTGGAAAGAAGTCCTTATCAGATATGTATTTTGAAAAGATTTTCTCCCAGTCTGGTATTAGTCTTTTCATGTTCTTTCTTTTGAATTGAAAAAGTTTTAATTTTGATAAAGCCAAATTCATCAATTATATCTTTTATTGATCTAAGAAATTGTTGCCTAACCCAAAGTCACAAAGACATTCTCCTATGTGTTCTTCTAGAAGTTTTACAGTTTTAGCCCTTAAATTTAGGTCTATAATCCATTTTGAGTTAACTTTTTTGTTTATGGTGTGAAGTAGGTAGCTAAGATTTTTTTTTTTTTTTGCATGTGTATATCCAATTTTCCCAGTTAAAAATATTATCCTTTACTAAATAGATTTGATGCCTTTGTTGAAAACCAATTGACCATAAATGTAAGGGTTTCACTTTTAATGTGATACAGACCACAATTTCCTCTTATGATAACTTGACTCCCCACATAAATCAGTCTTCATCCAAGGAATGTACTGCTAAGGCCAGTGTGAACATTAACGCATCATTCTCACTTTAAATAAAATAATTGGAATAACAATTTATACAGAAGTTTATAAGTTCAGTTAAACTAAGTTTCTGAGCCCACCAAGCTGAGGAACTAATTGGGATACATTTTTTAAGGTTATCATAATCTTGAGAGGGTATTTGGCAGCCAGCTGTCTTCTCCTGACATCACTTTACAGAAACTTCCAAACTATAATCATCAAGAAGTATTTGTTGAGGCTCATTTATACGGAAGGCACTAGGAAAGATTCAAAGAAATATAAAACGTGTCAGTATTCCACTGGTATGTGTCAGTAGGACCAAACAGGGTGTTCATGTCCAGAATCTACTGTGATTGGTGATGTCTGTACTGCACTGGTTATAAACATTTTGAATATCATTACTGAACATAAGATATGGTTCTCCATCTTTTGAGAGCGCGTAGTGTGGTTGGAGAGATAAGACAACCACATAGCTAAAATATTCAAGGCAGAAAGTGACATGCTGGATTTAAAACATGGAAAAGGGAAGATCACAGAGAGCTACTGGTATTATTAGCAGAAAAATGTTTCTAAAGATAAATAAAATCAGTTTGCTAAAGAAAAATATTATATAAAATTTAGGCTTTTAAACTTATAATTCATCAGTGCCCCAACTATCCTAACCAGTAGTGTCTGATCACATTGTTAAAATAATAATGCTGATTGCTATTACTTATTGACTGCCTACCAGGTGTCAGGACTACATTATATTAACTATATTATCTAGCTATGCAAGGTGGCTACAGCTCTAACTATCCTAGGCTGTAACGTATATTATCTCTAATCCTTATAACAAACCTAATAAGTTGAAAATATTATTGTAGCCATAGGCCTAATTTGACCAGCTTGGAATAAGAAAATAAGGCTACAAAAAGACAATAATGTTCAAATTTAAATATTCTAATTTCTATACCTAAAATCCAAAGCTTATGGAGAAGTCCAATCTTCCTCATTCTAAAGGACTACTAAGAACCCCCAAAATGCTTAAGTGGATTTTAAAATAGTCTTTCTCATTACTTCTTGCTTCTTGCCTTTAACCAGTAGAGGGCTAAATCCAGCCACAGACTAGTCACCATGATGGCTGGTCTTTAGACAGCTGATATAATGTTCTTGGTTTCTTCCCACAATGTTTTACCATTGTCACTGATGAACCTCACTGTGATTTTGAATCTTTAGTGTTCATTAGAATACAAAAAAAAATGATGTTTCTGTCTCCCCATTGTCATGCTAGTCCTAGAGCCCACTGCATATATAGCTTCTATTAAGTGCAAGCAGAAGCAGTTTCCTGGGTGTGACCATGGTGTCCAGGAAACCCCATCTCTACTAAAAATACAAAAAATTAGCCGGTTGTGGTGGCGGGCACCTGTAATCCCAGCTACTTGGGAGGCTGAGGCAGGAGAATGGTATGAATCCAGGAGGCAGAGCTTGATGTGAGCCGAGATCGGGCCACTGCACTACAGCCTGGGTGACAGAGCGAGATTCTGTCTCAAAAAAAAAAAAGAAAAGAAAAGAAAAGAAAAGAAAAAAAGAAAATTATAAGAAGCCAAGGACTTGGTCACAATTTGTGTCAAGATGTAAGCCTTTCCCAAGATCTCCTCATCCAAGCCCTTGAAATTTAAAGAAGTTCATACTTCTCCCCTGCCAAAGGCTACCACAATTCTTATTCTAGGATAAATTACTGAAGTAACCAAGGTTTGCTTTAGGAGAAAATTCTCAGTTTTCCTATCCCCATTTAATAACTAAGAAAACAGAAGCTAGGAGACTTTAAGTGAATGGCCAAAGATCACACAGTGAACATGAAATTCAAACTTGGCATTTTCAAATTCACAAGCTAATCTTTTGTTACTCTGCTTTACTGTTTATAAAATCCCTGATACTTCATAAGTCAGTTCTGGGCAGATTGGACCTAAGAAAAGAGTAGCCTAAAGTTTTCTCTCAGACTCACAGATATACCTAGTGAAATAAAATTTAAAAAGTGTCTGACAGCAACTTGCAAGGCTTCTTATTCTCTCATAGTTTTCAGTCTGAAAGAATCTTTGTGCAAACCAGAATGTGTGCTGTTAGTAAATAACCCAAAGCTATTTATTAATTGGGAGTAAACAAAAATGTAGCTGGGTTTGATTTTGCAAACAAGCTCATAGAATCTAACAAAGACAGTATTTCAGGCTAGAAAAAGGGAGACAGAAAGAGAACCATTCCAGCGTTACCTTCCTGCAGTGGAAAGGCTCTCATTAGGACAAGCGCAGGTTTTTATGGACGTGTTTTTATCACTAACTGGCTGTGAGCATTCTGAAAGTCAATGCTTCTCTGTAGGCCCTTGCTATCCAGCTTGTTCACCTTTAAGCTGGGGTGAGAGAGGGTGGGTATAAGGACAAGATGATATAAAAGAAATGTAAGGAGAAAAAAACATAATACCAATAAAACTGATCATTATGAAACTTTCTTCATTGGACAACACAATAATATAAATAACAGCGTGGCATATTGACTGAAGTCAGGTAAGTTGTAATAATTAAATAAAATAATATAAATATAATCTCTATCATTTACTGAACATTTGGTCTTGAATGAGTTATTTCCCTTAACCTCAGTTTTCATACTTATATACTAGGGCTAATATTGCCAAAAATTGGAATAAGGAACAGGCTAGTCATGCTACTGTCTAAGGTGCTGATCCACAGCAGTGCCAGAAGACCAATAGACTGGATTGAAGCTTTGCTGTTAGTTGAACCAAGTCCCCACACATGGCTCCTGATAAAACTGGTGATATGTCCTTGGTTCTCTTTTGACCAAAGCAGTCAAAGCCCTCCAGTTGACATTTAAAAACTTCTTTATTTATAGACCTAACTCCAAATAAATAAATGTACAAACATATAAATAATATCTATTTGAAGGGACACTATATTAGTGAGGATAGTTTATTGTATAGTGTCATAATAAATAACTCTAAAATCTCAGTGACTCAAAAAATAGAGATATATTTCTTACTCACTCAATGTCTTGGTTGGCTGTTCTCCAGTTTGAATTTATGCCATCGGAAATACATGGTAAGTATTTGCAAGTTTACTATGGTAAAGAAATAAAGAGATGGAAGATACACACTGGCTCTTATCTGCTCTGTCTCAAAGTGGCACCCACTATTTCTGCTTCCAGTATCTTGGACAAAACAGTAGTAGGTATCAACCTAACTGGTAAATGTAGAGAATATTTACTGTGCCTCAGATGCCACCACATTTACCTGGCTGGGTGCCTGAATATCTGATTGTAGCATCAATACTCATAGAGTGATTGTGAGAATTATTTGAAATAACTCAGTAAGAACCTAGCCCTGGGTCTGGCATACACTTAATATTTAATGATTTTTAATTTCTTTTTTCTACCACCAATCTCAAAGGAGAACTTTGCCAACCCTATAGAATCAACGTCAGCCATTAATGTGTTTCTAGATACTATAGCCAAAGCCTCCTCACATCTTGCTTAGTGTGCCAGAAAGAGTTAGGTCAACATGAAGGCTATGTTCCTGGAACAATTTGCAACCATCTTTTCATATCTCCACTATCACAATTTATTATGGCATTCACCTGCTCTAGGTCCTTCTATGACTCCCTAAGCTTAAAGGAAAAAGTTGAAATTCCTTAATGTAACACACAAGACCCTTTTAGAGTTTGTCCTTCACCTCCCTCACTTGCCTCCTACACAACACTTGCCTCGCTCACACTCACCCTCCACTCCAGTCCTGACAAATGCCTTCAATGTTCCTGGGCAACTCGGCTTTATGCCATGCCTACCTGCATGAACAGGTGCCAGGGGATTTTCTTGGAATGTCTTTCATTCACTTTTCACCTATATGTTTGTGCTTTAACATCTTTTCTAAAATGCCTTTACTGGCTTTGCCAGTATGCCTTAAATGTCTGTGTCTATGCCTCACAGCATAGATATAGATGAATCATTGCTGAATACTAAGTATGTGCCAGCCCCTGAGCTATCATGTGCATACCTATATCACAAATTACTGAATATCAAACACTGACCCAAGGGTTTGTCACTTCCTCTCAACTGGAAAGTCTCAGAAGGCAAGAGCTATGTTGTATTTGATGCTAGATCTTCAGCGCCTAAAAAGGTGTTTGGCACATTGTGGGGAAACACAAAAATTCATCATGTTAGTAAATGCCAACCTCATCACTGTGTGGTGTTTTATATATCCAACCACGCCTCTCCCTTTGCCCTGATTCTAGATTTCCCAGCAAATACTAAATCAAGGATGCTGCCTCCTTGCCTACTGTCAGCTTCGGATGCCACGGACCACTTCTAACTCCAGCTGGGCAAGGCCCCAATCTCTATTTAATGAATTAGTTTAAGGGGTGGACAATGCATTGTTTGAAACCAGAAAGATGCGAAACCAAACCCTAGATTCACCACTTAGTAATTGCATGAACTCAGGCAGGCTCTCTTAACTTTTAACACTTTATTGCTTCATAAGGAAATTAGGACAATTATTTCCATGCCATGGAGGGATATTATGAACATTAAAAAAGAATCCTAATTTTGTTGCTTGTCTGCATGCGTATTTCTCCAAATGGAGAAAATTGTACTCCAGAAGCCTCTTTAAGAAGGGTAGAAATTTATTTTTCTGAAGGCAAGTTCTTAGAAAGCTGTTTGCAATAACAGATAAGACCCTGTAAGAGGACTGAATATGTACAGAACCACCTTGTAAGAGACAAAAAGAATTGTTTCTCAAGAGTAGCAGATGAGCAGGGTAAAAGGGAGGATATAAGAGGGAAAAAAGAGAGGCAGGAAATTGTGGAAGACCTCTCTATGACGCCTCAAATTTTTAATGAGTTCAAAATATATAATATATATATTTTGAAGAACTTAGTAGTATATTCTGTCATAGAATAGTCTATAAATTATAGATGCAATTATTAAAGTGTTGTCATTTTTATTATCCCAGACTTAGTTATCAGTTAGTCCCACAAGTTTGCATTCATTAGTCAATTGAACGAGAGGAAATATTTGTAGGGCTAAAATAATCGAGCTCAGATTTTCTTCTCTCTAGATTTTGTCCCTGGCTTTGCTTTTCACTCCAGGATGGGTTCTTACTCCTATCCTGATTTGCTTTGCTCATGTCTGAGGTGTTTCCTTGACTGGGTCACTTTTTATCAATTTTATTGAAGTCCAATTTATGTACAAGAAATAGTATTCATTTAAAATATGCAATTTGATGAATTTTAACAAATATATGCACCTATGAAACCACAATCAAATACAGAGCATTTTCATCACCCTCAAAAGCTTTCTGGTGTCCCTTTGCAGTCCATCCTTCCCTCTCCTCTTACCGCAGGCAAGCACTGATCTGACTTTTATCCCAAGAAAGTCTTAGTTTGCTAGAGTGTTATAAGAGTAGAATCAAATGGTGTATGGCCATTTGGGTTGTTTTGGATATTATAAATAATACTGCTATGAACATTCACATACAGGTTTTTGATTGGACCTTCATGCTTTCATTTCTCTTGGGTATATATCTCAGAGTAGAATGGCTGAGTGATATGGTAAGTATGTGTTTAACCTTTAAGAAACTTCCAAACAGTTTTCCAAAGTGGTTGCAGCACTTTATACTCTCATCAATAACATGAGAGATCCAGTTGCTCTACATCCTTGTCAAAATTTGGTGCTTTCAATCTTCTTAATTTTAGCCATCCTAATATGTATATATAGGTATCATATTGTTATTTATTTATTTATTTATTTATTTATTTATTTATTTATTTATTTATTTTTAGATGGAGTTTCACTCTTGTTGCCCAGGTTGGACTGTAATGGCAAGATCTCGGCTCACTGCAACCTCCACCTACCGGGTTCAGGTGATTCTCCTGCCTCAGCCCCCCAAGTAGTTGGGATTACAGGTATGAGCCACCAGACCTGGCAAATTTTGTAATTTTTAGTAGATATGGGGTTTCACCACTTTGGTCAGGCTAGTCTCAAACTCCTGACCTCAAGTGATCCACCTGCCTCGGGCTTCCAAAGTGCTGGGATTACAGGCGTGATCCACCGTGCCAAGTCGCATATTGTGATTTTAAGTTGCATTTTCCTAATGCCTAAAGGTGGTAAGCATCTTATTTTGCATATCTTCTTTTGTCTTTGATTGACTTTTCAGCTCTTCGAGCATTCTTTGTGGCTATATGCTGTCCCAGCTGTTATTCTCAGGCATCGCTTTCAAGCACCCTTTGAGTGCTGAGAATGCCCCTTTTGCACATTAACTTACTGTTTTGTGCTGGCTTTTGAATTTGTTTTTAGATTTATGGGACTCCTTTCACCTTTGATACAAGAACTTGTCAAATCTCAACTTTTGGAGACAATCTCCTATAAAAATACATTGCTTCATCAGATGAAAATTTACTCAATGTTTTATTTATCTTGATATCAATTTTATCTATCATTATTATTAGTTATTGTTATTATTATTTTGAGACAGGGTCTCATTCAGTCATCCAGGCTGGAGTGCAGTGGCACTATCTCAGCTCGCTGCAGCCTCGACCTTCAGGGCTCAAGCAATCCTCCCACCTCAACCTCCCAAGTAGCTGGGATTACAGGTGCATACCACCACGCTCAGCTAGTTTTGTATATTTTTTTGTAGAGACAAGGTTTCATCATGTTGCCTAGGCTGGTCTTAAACTCCAAGGTTCAAGCAATCGGCCTGCCTCAACCTCCCAAAGTGCTAGGATTACAGGCATGAGCCTCCATGCCTGGTCTAATTTTATCAATTATTTTTTATATAAGTTCAAGATATCAAAGTGGAATATTTATTTTAAAACTACCTCTAACTTGAAAATCCTAATCACAGCCTCTCAGCCAAGCCAATAATATGACCTTCTCCCTACTTCCTACATACTGGCTTTAAAAATTAGAAGTTAAAAGAACTTGAACATGCAAACAAATGTATCATAGCTAAGCTATGTAAGGTAAGTAATGATACTTAACAATTTAGATTCTTAAAATAAAATGAATATTTAATATATTTGTCTCCAGGTGCATTAAATTTAAAAGCATCTGTTCCCTCCATGAATTCATGATTAAAATGACAGCAATCAGAATGAAGAAAATCTTTTCTGAAGAGTAAAATATACCCTAGATTATCTAATGTTGACAAAACATGCCTTGTGATGGGTGAAATTCACAATATTCACCTGAGAACCTTGCTCAGTTGACCTAAAAATTCAGAGGTGTCTATTCTACTGAGCTGGACATACTCCATGAATATTTGTTTCCAGGTTGTATGTGAAGGAGAAAAATAAAAGATCTCTTTTTTGTCCTAATGTTTTAAATATTTGACCATGAAAAAGAAGATTGGAATAAGGAGTTACTTAAGCGTTTATAAGCATATATACAAACATGTGTTTAATGATTGTATATACATTAGTGCATAATTTTAAAATATGGTTTTTAATATATGAAAATACATCTTGATAAAATGCCTTGTATTTTTTTTCTCCTAAAAGAATAAAGAAATGTTCGGGGGAATGTATTTTAAAGACACAAGTTAGAGAAAAGTAAAATGCATTCACTCTCATCACAGAAAATATCAAGACTACTCTGGCCTTAGGAAATGCAGATGTTCTGCTCCAGCAGGAAAATGGGAAGTTGTGTAGGACAACCAGGGTTAAATAAATCCTCATTCAATAGCAAGATTTTTCTCAGGCAAATGTAACCATCATTATCATCTAATTAATGAACACCTTTTTCCCTTTCTCTTTTACCTTTGTGTTCCTACATGGTCTACAAGTTAAGAGCCTAAAGATCACGGTGCTGGATATCATCTACTCTTCTTTGATAATATATTCTGGGAAAAAATGTCCTAAGTCTCAACATTAAAAATAGAGAAATTCTAATATCATCTGTTTCCAGTAATGCACTCTAAACCAAGCGGGCTGTAATTGCCTATTTTGGTTATACCTACCAGGAAAAACACATATATTTACCAATAGAATTGGGGTTAATTTGGCCATTGTTTTTAGAAACTGATGGGGGAAAACTGAGGTACAGAAAAGTTATAGGACTTACGAAAGCTTACACAGCCAGCGGTAAAGCCAGAACCAGAAACCAAAGTCTTCTGACTCTCTCATGAGAACAAAATTAGTGAAATAAGTGTGTTAAGATACAAATTAGGAAACCAGCTACTTTAATAATTACTGACCCTTTTTTATTTATGTCAATGCTGTGTACATTGCCACCTTAATTTTGCCATCAAAAATTTAGTAAGTTTCTCAATTTACTCAAGAAAAATTCAATGTAGGAGCTATAAACATGAGCTTTTCCTTCAGGAGTTCCTAGTGTTGTAAAAGAACATTGTAGGTATATTTCTATGTGACAAGAATAAATAATACAAGGATAAATCATGAGAGATGTGGACAGAGAAAGTGGCATGGTAATCAGGGTGGGTGTTAAAGACATGCCAGTATACTCCTGTATGGTGTCTAGATCAACACAGATGCTTAAAATATATTTCAGAGTTATATAAATGCATGTTTAACTGATGTGTAAACTATACATGCTATGGCACTGCAATAAACTAAACTATAGTTCCTTGAAAAAGACACCATATTTTTTTAAACTTTGTATTTCTGGTACATAACAGAGTCTCTAGCATGACACAGTAGGTACCCAAGAAATATGCATGTATACCTGAATGGGTGAAAATATCCAATATGTTGAGTGGTATGTTTATCTGGAACAAGCATGGCAAGCAGTCTAGGTACTGGACACTCAGAATAGGTATAAAACCAATCTTCCTTGCAAGCCCTTGTAGATCGGGCTTCAATTGATAGCTTCTAATATTAGAACAGTTTATATCTTGATATCCCTAAAACGTCATGTCTCTATACCTAGTGAGCACGCAAGGTGTCTTTTATCTGGATGCACTGGAGTTCTGGAGAATTGACTTATAAATCCACTAGCATTACAAATGTCATTAATTTGGTGCTCAAAGATGAGTCGTGCAATTTCATTATTCCACAAATAAGACAATAAAGAGATAGAGGTAGAATTCTAATAGTTTATTTATGATTCTTCAAAGAAGCAGTTTGAGTTACATAGAGGTGTTTGTTAACATAAAGGACAGGATAAGACTGAATATCAGAATGGAAGGTACTGCAAACAGTAAGAGAGAAGTCAGGTTGTCCGTTTGTCAGTATTAGCAAGGCTTGGGCTTATTTTCTCAAATAAAGCCAATATGTGAAATAAAACTCCTGGAGCAATATGCCAGAACTTTTTTTTCTCTCTCTCTCTAGTATAGTCACGAAGGCAATTCATCAGTTAGATGGTTAACTCCAAAACACAATGGCCAAGCCTTTTAAGTGACAGGTTCACCTGGCAGAAATAGCCAATACTCTTGGCAGTTTGCATGCCCTTTAATGATTCACCATCTGTGTATCTCTAGGGACTGGCTTTGGCTGAGCTTTGAAGCCTACAAAATTAGTGTGAGTAATACTACAAGTGAGCAACTATGGACCTGAGAACAGTCAAGCTCAGTGGTGTGAAATGTAAAGGATCAAGAAAGCAGCCATGCTCAGCTGGGTGAAGTGAAGCAAAAACACACATAGGAAGGCATCTGGATAACAACCCTGAGGAAATGAAGAGTGACCTCCACGGTTCCAGGCTGCTTCCAAACAGGTTTTCCTCCCCATGCCTGTAAGCTCTGCTATGCCCACAGAGGTAAGGCTTGAATTAAATCATTCACTGATGTAAGATGTCAAATGCCTTAGCACCTAAGTACATGCTTCCATCAGGAAAACGAAAAGAAAGGAAAATGAAGCAATAATCCACATATTGATAATCTATATTCCTTGATAAAATCAAGATCTACCCAAACTTAGGGCAGACCCATTGTCTACAGTGAAATCATTCATTCATTCATTAGTGCATTCACAATATTATTTAGTAAACTTCATTAAGACATAATAAATAGCACAAACATTGCTCCTTATAATATTAAATTAATAAAAGCAAAAACAGTCACAGCAAATAACTTTCCTAATTTCAGTGAAATTAGTATATTTTGTATATAACAGATTTACTTGGCAAAGAAGTTGTTTCTCTCATCCAATTCAAATATTAAGGAATCCAAAAAGTATGTATTTTTTACTTTAAAAGAAGACAGAGAATATTTGGGGCTGATATTGAAGAAGGCAATAAGTCAGGATTTTAATTCATTGCTATCCTAATGAAAAAATCAAAAGTGATATTAAAAAAATCATGTGTCTTGCCTGAGAGAACAATATAGTAAAATTGTAATCAGTTGCTAAAGCTTAATCGATATTATCACATTGCAAAGTTTCTGGAGAGTGTTTTCTTTAATGAAAATTGTGAGGTCACGAAGCTTTGTTGGTTTCCCTGAATTAAATCATCAGTTCCCATCAGACAGCATCTGTATTCGTTGATATAAATCAAAATCTACCCAAACTTAGGATGGACCCATTGTCTGGAGTAAAATAATTCATTCATTCGTGAGTTCACAACATTATTTAGTAAAATTTCCTAAGACACAATAAATAACACTCACATCGCCTCCTGTAATATTAAATTAATAAAAGCAAATAACTTCTCTAATTTCATTGAAAGGAGTATGTTCCATATACAGAAAATTCACTTGGCAAAGAAAACCTTTTCATCAGATCCTGTCAGAGACTGTTTGTTTCTTTCATTACCCTGACCGCGAGCCCAGGAATTTAAATATTTGTGGATAAGTTGGCCATTAAAGGAGTTAAAAAATAAACCTCATATTCCTGTTTCTCTTATATCTTTTAAAATACCAGTTTGGTAGTTCGGTGTGTTGGAAGAGGAGTCACATCATATTTCTACGTGTTTAATTAGGCTATTCTGTTAAGAGCAATACAAGGAAACACATAGTCATCTCTCTCTCTCTGTTTTAAGAAAAAAACTCCCTAATCCCAAGAAAGATCATGAATTCTATTGTGATAGTCTTGGTTCTACCAGTTAAAGATGACTTCTGACTACAACAATGTTTCTATCAAAAAATATTCTAGTCATTTTTATCTATAACTTTCATGTGAGGTGATACTAACACAACAAGCAACATTTTCCAGTAAGGGTGAAAAAAGTAGACTGCAAAATTTAACTTCTCCTTGTTCCAACAATTATACTTCTGAAATAATTCCTTACTGTAAAACTTCCTTAGGCTCATGGCTCTAATGTTAACCTTTGCCATGAAAAATTCACGTTCTCATCAAACTTATTTGCATGAAGCAAATATAAAAGGAAGAAAAGCTCAAAGAATTAGTGACAGAAGATAGAGAACATCTCAGCATAATAGAAAGTTCAGTCTTTTATTTTTCCATTCCTATTCCTATATTCCACCTATTGCATCAAATACAAATATACACTGAGGAAATGTGTGGCCAGTGAAAATCTTATGAAAGAGGCTATGCTGCTAGCATGGTCCTGCTTAAATGATATTGATAAGGATTCCATGTGACAGAAGTAATCACATGTTCCTCCAGCCACTAGCTGAGTGATGTTAGGCAAGTCATTTAATCTTTCAAAATCTGTTTTCTCATCTGGGAAATTAGAATAATATCCAGCGCTGCTTGAGGTTTATATTAAATAATGTATGTGAAGAGTCTGGGATAAGAAAAGTGCACAATATATGACGGCTAAATGGAAACAAGTCAATGAATTAATCTTACTCTAGGCCGGGCACGTTGGCTTATGCCTGTAATCCCAGCACTTTGGGAGGCCAAGGCAGGTGATCACTTGAGGCCAGGAGTTCAAGACCAGTCTGGTCAACATGGCAAAACCTTGTCTCTACTAAAAATACAAAAATTAGCCGGGCATGGTGGCCTGCACCTGTAGTCCCAGCTATTTGGGAGGCTGAGGCAGCAGAATCGCTTGAACCTGGGAGGCAGAGGTTGCAGTAAACCAGGATTGTGCCACTTCACTCCAGCCTGTGTGACAGAGTGAGACACCATCTCAAAAAAAAAAAAATTTAATCTACTCACCATTTTTGATGAGGAATAAATAACAATTATATAACAAAGCTAAAATAGTTCTCAGAGTTATACTCATCACCTTCATATTTCTATAAGAAAAAAAGATTAAAATTATACTATGCACTCATTTAAATAATTTATTTTTAAAAAATGAAATATGTGAAAAGTAATCAACAGAAATGGAGGTACAAAGAATAAAGCAAAACATCAAAAGAATGAACAAATCCAATGCTAGTTATTTCGGGGGAAATAAACACTATATAAAAAAAATTCTAAAAAATGTTTGGAGCAGCTATCTCTATGCACTCAGAACAAAGTAGGCTTTTTCTAGGAATACCATATTGATCGTTAATAAATCCGTCAATATAATTCACTGCATCAATACATATTAAAGGAGAAAATCTATGTCATCTAAATAGAGGCCAAAATTTTTTCTATAACATTCAATACCTATTCATAACAGTGAAAGAGAATACCTGGAAAGTTAGAGAACAAAAGAAAAGGTGGCTTAATTTATTTTAAGCCTATCCATGGTGAACCTGTAGTACTCATCCTTCTTACAGATGACATAATTGAATCATTTTTCACTAAATTCAGAAACGAAACAGAAATAATACAGGAATGACTTATTTCATAACTTCCACTGAACATTGTACTTACCCAAAACAATGCAGTAAGGTAAGGATGTAAGATATAAAAATTATAAGGCAACAAATTTAAGGCAAGGCATAAAATTATAACTATTTGTTAATAGTATGACTGACTTCATAGAAAAGTCAAAGAAAGTCACAGATAAACTATTAAAATCAAAAGAAATGTAGAAAGTTGGTAGTATACAATGTTATTGTTATTAGGGTTTTGTTTTGTTTTGTTTTCTGTTTTGAGAGAGGCTCTCGCTGTGTCACCCAGGCTGAAAGTGCAGTGGTACAATCCTAGCTCAGGGCAATCTCAAACTCCTGGGCTCAAGCAACCCTCCCGCCCTCAGCATCTCAAGTAGTAGGACCACAAGCGTGCACCGCCACACCTGGCTAAATTTGTTTTTTGTTTTTTCATACGGATGAAGTCTTGCTGTGTTAACCAGGCTAGTCTTGAACTCCTGGACTTAAGTGATCCTCTCGCCTCAGCCTCCCAAAGTGCTGAGATTACAGACATGAGCCCTTGTGCCCAGCCACAATACTATTTTTAAAATAAGATTTTGTTTCACCAATATAAACCAATTATGTAACATAATAAGAAAAATAAAAGCCATTTCCTATGGTAACAAGAACTATGAAGTACTTAGTAGTCAATCTAATAAAAATTTACAAAATATTTCTAGAGAAAATCTTATTTAAAGGCCTAATAGAAGACTGCCGTAGTCTGTTCGGACTACAGTAACAAAGTACTTTAGACTAGTGCTGTGGTTTGAATTTTTCTTCTGTCCGAAACTGATCTTGCAACTGAATACCCAGTACAGTGGTATTAAGCAGTAGGACCTTTAAGAGGTGATTTGGTCGTGAGAGCTCTGTCCTCATGGATAGAATTAGTGGCCTTATAGAAAGAGCTTGAGGGAGTACTTGTCTCCCATCTCTTTTGGCCTCTTTCAACGTCGGAGAACGCAGCAAACGTTGGAAGCAGAAAGCAAGCCCTTTACCAAACATCAGATCTGCTGGCACTTCGATGTTGTCAACCTCCAGAACTGGGAGAAATAAATTCCTGCTATTTATTTATTTATTTATTTACTTATTTATTTATTTTTGAGAAAAAGTTTCGCTCTTGTTGCCCAGGCTGGAATGCAATGGCGCCAACTTGGTTCACCGCAAACTCCGCCTCCGGGGTTCAAGCGATTCTCCTGCCTCAGCCTCCCAAGCAGCTGGGATTACAGGCATGCGCCACCACGCCCGGCTATTTGTATTTTAGTAGAGACGGAGTTTCTCCATGTTGGTCAGGCTGGTCTCCAACTCCCGACCTCAGGTGATCCGCCCACCTAGGCTTCCCAAAGTGCTGGGATTACAGGCATGAGCCACCACGCCTGGCCTTCAAATTCCTACTATTTATCAATCACCCAGTCTGAGGTGTTTTGTTATAGCAGCATAAACAGACAAGAACAACTGGGTATTTTATAAACTACAGAAATGTATTCACCATTCTGGAACTCGGGAAGTTTAAAAGTTTAAAATCAAAGTGCCAGCAGATTTCGCGTCTGGACAAGACTTGCTGTCTGCTTTGGCACTTTCTCACTGCCTACAGATGGCAGAAGAGGGTAAGGCAGCTTTCTTCATCCTCTCATTATTTTTTATTTTTATTTTTTTTTTGGTGGGGGAAGGGGACGGAGTCTTGCTCTGTCGCCCAGGCTGTAGCGCGGTGGCGCCATCTAGGCTCACTGCAAGCTCCGTCTCCCGGGTTCACGCCATTCTCCTGCCTCAGCCTCCCGAGTAGCTGGGACTACAGGCGCCCGCCACCACGCCCGGCTAATTTTTTGTATTTTTAGTAGAGACGGGGTTTCACTATGTTAGCCAGGATGGTCTCAATCTCCTGATCTCGTGACCTGCCCGCCTTGGCCTCCCAAAGTGCTGGGATTACAGGCGTGAGCCACCACGCCTGGCCTCTTCATCCTCTTTTATAAGAGCACTAATCCTATTCACGAAGACAAAGCCCTGATGACTTAATCACTTCTCAAAAGACTCCACTTCATATCAGGTATTAGATTACAACATTTACGTTTGGGGGGAAAACCATCATTCAGACCATAACAAAACTTGAATAACAGAGTCTTATGGGAGGACTCAATATTTTATGGATATTATTTAAGCTCAAATTAATCTATAACGCACAGTCATTCTAATCAGCTCAAGTGGCTCTAAAATTTATATGGAAGAGTGCCAAATGTTAGATACATTAATTAGGATACCTTTAGCTACAAATAACTGAAGCTCCACTTAAAAATACCCTACACTATAACGAGACTCTAAAGTGTAGAACCCGATTTCTTTTCATGTCACTGTTTTGTTTGCTCTCAGTAGGGTGGTTTGTCCAATTAATCGGGCTACTGTTATGCTCAAAATATGGTTGTCACATTCGCAGAAGTCCCACGAGCAGAAAGCAAACAGAGGCTTGCAAGGAATGTAACTATCCCAGCGTTTCTCTTTTCAAATTGAGAGGAAAACAAATACCCATAAACACATCTCATCACATGCTCAGTCCTCAACTAATCACAGGCAAGGGGGAATGCAACTGTCACAATTATTGAGAAGAATTATAATTTTACATTCCCACCTCCTTAAGATTTGGATGAGAACTCAGATACCCAGAATTACATCACTGCCCAATACCTAAGAAAGAACTAGAGTTCTACTGGCAAAAAAAAAAAAAAAAAAAAAAAAATGGGTGCAGAAAATGACTATTAGGTAGGAAACCACAGTGTGCAGCAAAATGGGTATTCAGAATGTACAGAGTTCATTCAAATCAATTTTAAAAATAGAAACAAAATAAAAAATGCAAACAACAGACGATTTACCGATAAGAAAATACAAATGTCAAATAAACATATGGAAAAAGCTCAGTTTTACTAAGTAATCATGAAAATGCAAATTAAAACAATCATGACATACCCTTTAATATCCATGAGATCAAGGATTAGCACATTTTTTATTAAAGGACCAAATATTAACTATATCTTTGTGGGTTAAGCAGAAAAATAAAGGACATTTTATAAGTATGTATCAAACCACTTAAAATGTAATCATTTAAAATATTAAAACCATTCTTAGTTTACAGGCTTGAAAAAGTACAGTTAGCTGGATTTGGTACACAAGCCAGTTTGCTGATTCTCCATTATATGGACAAAAACTTTAAAGTGCAAAATATTAAGAGTTGGTGAAAATGCAAGTAAAAGAGTGTCCTACAAGTAGCAAGGTTTATTCCTGCAACCACTGGAGAATAATATAGCATTCTCTAATGTAAAATTAAAATGTTCACACCTTACAACCTAATCATTTTTCTACTCACATTGCTCTTTAGAGAAATACTTGCACATATTCACAAGAAAGTATGTCCAAGAAAAATACTCAAGACGCTGTTACATATTTTCTATAGGATACATATAGATAGCTATCTATATAAAGAATATATTTGAAATGATAGACTAAACTCATAACTCCTATTATTTTCAAGCAGAACAAAGGGACCAGGTTTTGAAAATGCTTTCAGAGGATCTAAAGCTATTTGCATTTTTTCTGAAGTTTTTAATATTTTACAAGAAGAAAATGTTCATATGTCACTCATACTTAATTAAAACTTTTAATGCATATGTAAAACATCATAAGAACTGGACATAGTAGAGAGATTAAGAAGAAAATATAGACATAGTTAGCTATAAATTGTTTAAATATCACAGCTAAAGATTTTACCTCAATGTTAAAATATATATAAATTTTTAGATACAATTTAGGGGTAAAATTGACCAAACATTTGAACTCCTAAATATTGTTAAGCCCCAAATTTTATAAGGCAGCGAATGAAAAATTTAGAACTCCAAGAGTTGAACGTAAGTCATTAGGAATCTTCAACAGATTCTGTCTATTTATTCTAAAGATAACATTAAAAAGGAATCAGACACTAGCCTTGCTGGATTTTCAATATTTGGTTTTAAAGGCCTTCCTTCTTGAATCATTTCAAATGAAAAACAGAAATACACCACACACAGACACACACACACACACACACACACACACACACGCACATCAATCTTAGGTGGAATGAAACAAAGAATGTGCATTCACAGACAAGCTCTCAGACATTGCCTTTCTCATAGAAAGTGACTCACCTCCCTTTTTCATACACTGAATGATTAACAGGAATGAGATCCAACTATTGCTTTTATCAATTGAATATTGAGAAGCCATTTACTCTATGATCTGTCAAAGATTCTTTTAATTTTTTATTTTTTGAGACAGAGTCTCACTCTATCACCCAGGCTGGAATGCAGTGGTGCAATCATAGCTCTCTGTAGCCTCAATCTCTTGGGCTCGAGAGAACTTCCCATCTTAACCTCCTAAGTAGCAGGGACTTCAGGCATGTGCCATTATGCCCGGCTGATTTTAAAATTTTTTGTAGAGATGGGGTCCCTCTGTGTTGCCTACGCTGGTCTTGAACTCCTGGGCTCAAGGGATCCTTTCACCTCAGCCTCCCAAAGTGCTCGGATTACAGGCACAAGCCAATGCTTTCAGCAGAAGTTTCTTTTATTAACCAAGAACTATTCTATTCTAGCTCTGAGACATTCTTGACAATGGAAAGAAACAGAAGATAAAGATATATCAACAGGCAAGAATTCAAACATTCTTATAATGTAGCACTGAGTAAAGCATTATTCTAAAATTGTTGGGTCTATAGTAAAGATGTCTGGCAAAATGTCTCAGTAAGTTCACACCCTGAAGAAAACCCAACTCTGTTCAAAATACATATTTTCACCAGATATAGAATTCTGAGTTATTTTATATTTTTTGTTTTCCTTTCAGCACTTAAAAGATTGTCTTTCATTTTCTCCTGACCTCCACAGCTTCTGATAAGAAGTCAGTAGGATTTCAAACCATTATTCCACTAAATGAAATTTGCCTATTTTTTTCTGGATAGTTTTTCTGGATAGATTTGTTCATTATCTTTGGGTTACTGAAGTTTGACTATAATTGCTCAGGTATTTGTGTGTGTGTGTATGTGTTTATTATGTTTGAGTTGTCCTGAGCTGCTTAAATCTGTAAAACTGTGCCTTTCAGCAATTGAGGAAATTTTTGGTCATTGTTTCACCAAATATTTTCCCCTTACTATCTCTCTCCTCTATTTCTAATAATGTCCCACAGGTCACTGATGCCCTGTTTCTTTCTTTTTCAAATATTTTTCTCTCTGTTCCTCAACTTGGATAATTTCTATTAAACTATCTTCAAAGTTACTAACTTTCTTTCTGTTGTCTTCTGCGTGTCTCTATTTCTGATATTTTATTTGCCAAACAAGTAATCTATATTTTGTTCTTTATACTTTCTATTTGCCTGATGTGATATTTTCTTTTCATTCGCCCCAAGTATATTTTTCTCATTGAGTGTAGTTCTGACAGGTGTTTTAGAATTCTTGCTATCCCAACTTCTGAGTCATCTTGGAGTTGTTACTCTTTGATCGTTATTTATCTTAATGATGAGTCATATTTTTCCAATTCTTCACATGTCAAGTAACTTGAGGTTGTATCCTCAATGCTCTGACTGTTATATGGATTCTGTTTCATTCCTCAAAAGAGTGCTAGTTTTTCTCTAAGTAGGCAATTAACTTAGTTGGACTCAAACTGCCAACTTTGTCTCTTCGTTAGCATCTCAAATATCACTTCATTATTTTCCTTTAATTGGATTCTATTCCACACAATAGTGGCTCTGGAATCATCCAGTAATTTGGGCAAAGTTTATATACAAATTTGAGGACTTTCCTTTTTCAGCTTTCTCTTTTATAAGATTCTTTCCTAATATCCTAATGGCTGTAGTTAGCCTCAATCTCTATTCTCTTATTCCTCAGGTCAGAGAACTGTGATTTCCTATCAAAGTTTTAGCCAGCCCATGCAGCTGTGACCACACACTGCCCTCAGGTTGAAGTCCCCAGAAATCTCACCTCATGAGAGAGATCCATTTTTCCTCCCAAATTAAAACTACCCTTCAATAAGAACTTAATCTTTCACACTGGAAGGAGAACCCTTGTCAGCTTATTCTATTCTTGATTTGGCTGAATGGTGGCAGAGACATGGAATTGATTCTTAAAAGAGTTTTGAAAGATTTAAATTCTGCATGCGAGATTTCTCTCTCATGATCTTTTGAGCTTCAAATCTATAGTATTAGTAATGTAGTCAAATCTAAGAGAGGATGTATCTCATTGAAACATCCTATTTTATACATTCACATTTAGAAATACCTAAAACACTGGTGGAAACATGTTGAAAATATGAGAAGAAAATTGTAAGAAAATAAAAGTAATATTGTTGTGATAATACAGGTCACCTGTGTGAAGGGACAAAATAGTATGTTCCTCTTTAGCACAGAGGCAAGAAAAATATAGCAATGACGAGGACTTCATTTGTCTATGAAAAGGATCAAATCTCATTTGGCTAAAACTAAAGGTCCTGAGAAGTTCTTGTCTAGATTTTCCAATAATCTCAATTACCCAGTGGTGGAAGAAATGGTAAAAAGTTCTACTCTAGACCTAATTTTAACAAACAGAGTTATTTGGTGATGGGGAAATGATAAATGTTGTATTAGTCCATTTTCACACTGCTATAAAGAACTACCTGAGACTGGGTAATTTATGAAGAAAAGAAGTTTAATTGACTCAGAGTTCTCATGCTGTACAGGAAACATGGCTAGGAGGCCTTAGGAAACTTACAATCATGGTGGAAGGCAAAGCAGAGGCAAGTGCCTCTTACCATGACAGAGCAGGAGAGAGACAGGGACATGCCATACTTTTCAACCATCAGATCTTGTGAGAACTCATGATCACTGAGACCAGCATGGGGGAAATCCACCCCCATGATTCAATCACCTCCCACCAGGCCCCTTCTTCAACCCTTGGGGATTACCATTTGACATGAATTTGGGTAGGGACACAGAGCCAAACCATATCAAATGTCTTAGAAGAAAGCAGTTCTATGATCTTAGATCATAATATCTATAGTAGTAAAGGTTGAGAAAAGCCTGTTCCAAATACCTTGTTGAGATATTTAGAGGGGTATGTTTTAAAAATATTATAATTAATGGTTCCCTAGTATGTGGTTCCAAGCACGACTCTTGAATGGTTGGATTCAAGGGAGTTGGGAAACACTTATTGATGCATTTTCAATTGTGGAACGAAAAAGTCATCTTAGGAGAAAGAAACAAGGAGAAAATGGATGAAGGAAATCTTGCCCCAAGAATGGAAAGAAGAATAAATAACCAAGGATGTGTATGAAACCATGCTGTTAGGAAGTCTGAGACCAAAATTAAGTGAGGCATATATCAAGTGCTAAGGACAGCAAAACTACTTAAATGTTATTTTATAAATAAGAAAATGAACAAAAGAGGTCCGGGACCACTACAGGGGCACAAGCTGCCACATAGAAATTTGATATAAAGAAAATGGAATATCTAAATTCCTGTTTTTGCTTCTGATTTTTCTGCCGAGCATAAAACTAGTATTCATAAGGGAAAAGAAAGTCCAAAGGTAGTAAAGTTATTTTATATGAATTCAGGTTATTTGGCTTAGATGAATTGCATCCCAAGGCTCTAAGAGAACTTGTAAATGAAATCACTCAACAACCATCCTTATTTTATGAGAAATTTTAGACAAGGGCAAAGGAGTCTGAAAACTGGAAAAAAGCCAGAGTCAGTCCCACTTTCAAGTGGAAAATTATAGGTTTGGCAAACAAACTGCTGGATGCAAGGATGGACTACTAAAGAAATGGATTGTAAATACGTGGGAAAGGGAGCAGCTACCATAAAATGTGTATGGAGGGCTTGTCACATTCCACTCATGTTTTGCTCTGAAAGGATTATAGGACATATCTAACATGAAAATCCAGGACGCAAAGCTAACAGGGACTTAGTGAGTCAATTGGTCAACAAATGGTTCTCTTTTTATATCTCTTTTACAGAATGGAGAAACATAGGTTGAATGCTAAGAAAGATTATCATTGTAGTAGCCAGTGGAATTGGAATGATTGTACACAAACAGCAGAGACCCGTGATTTGATATTAACCAAGCAAAATGTTGACAGATGTTATGGTTGCAGTGTCTCCCCCAAAATGATGTGTAGAAGTCCTATCCACCAGTACCTAGGGATGTGATCTTATTTGAAGATAGGGTCTTTGCAAATGTTATTAAGTTCACGTGAGTCATCAGGGTGGGACACCATGGGACAAAATGCAATAGGATGGAAAGGAAGATATCATGTGAAGATGGAGACACAGCGAGAACGGCCTGTGACAATAGAGGCAGAGATTGAAGTACTGCAGTGGCAACCCAAGGAGTGCCCGGCATTGCCAGCAACCACCAGAAACTAGGAGGAAGCAAGGGAGGATTCTCCCCTACAACTTCCAGAGGGACATCGCCTTGCCAACACCTTAACTTCAGAGTCTTAGCCTGCAGAACTGTAAAAGAATGCATTTCTGTTGTTTTAAGCCACCTAAGTTTTGGTATTTTGTGACAGCAGCCCCAGAAATCAAATACCCTAAGTATATCCCAGAAGCCTGCTTCTGACCCTGTCAATTCAACATTCTAAAAGGAATTTGATAAAGACACAAAAAAGGGTGAGGAACAAAAATTATTAAGAATAAAAAGGTAGGCCAGGAGCGGTGGCTCACGCCTATAATCCCAGCACTTTAGGAGTCTGAAGCGGGTGGGATCATGAGGTCAGGAGATTGGAACCATCCTGGCTAACATGGTGAAACGCCATCTCTACTAAAAAATAAAAAATTTGCCGGGTGTGGTGGCGGGAGCCTGTAATCCCAGCTACTGGGGAGGCTGAGGCAGGAGAATGACGGGAACCCAGGAGGCGGAGCTTGCAGTGAGCCAAGATTGCGCCACTGCACTCCAGCCTGGAAGACAGAGCGAGACTCCGTCTCAAACAAACAAACAAAAAAAGAATTAAAAGGTACTTAATCGAAAATAATTATATATAACTAGTTTAATGTAAATTTTCATCACCATTTAAAAATAAAACTACACTCCAAGTACATGCTGCATGTGTTCATAAGTTTTCAAATTTTGAGTTACTCGAAAAAATTTTTAAAACCTATTGCTTGTACTTAAACATTGTAGGTAATTTAAACTTCTAGTAGAAGTTTACAACTAGAAGTTTAATTGTATTAGTTTACAACTAATTTACAATTTAATTGTATTCGTTTACAACTAGAAGTTTAATACAATTAAAGTTTAATACAATTAAACTTCTAGTAGAAGTGTAATTCCAAATACAATGCATTAAAGAGCTCTGAATAATGAAGCCTAGTTTAGAGAAAAGTGTTGGAAAGAAAGGGTTTCAAAACCATGCCATATTAAAAGTCTGACGAAAGTGACAGAGTTTAGTGTGTAGAAGAGGGTACTAGAAGATGCTACACTGTCTGCAAATACAATAACGTGTCACTTGATGAGGCTACACTCTGAGAAATGTGTCGTTAGGTGATTTTGTTATTATACAAACATCTAGAGTAGACTTACACAAATTCAAATGGTATAGCCCACTACCTAGGCTATATGATACAGCCTATTGCTCCTAAGCTAAAAACCTGTACAGCATGTCACTATACTGAATGCTACAGGCAACTGTAACACAAAGGTAAGTATTTGTGTATCTAAACATAGGAAAAGTACAGTAAAAATATGGTCTTATAATCCTATGGGACCACCATCATATAAGTGATCCATCATTGACAAAAATGTTGCTTTTGGTGTCTTACTGTACTAATGAGGCATCTGGCTATTTTTCTGGGACATCAGGAAGCTGGATGAGTTTCAAAGAGTCTCACACTACTATTATTAACAAGGTATATTAAGTAAATGTTCTATCTTCAGTTTGTATTTATAATTAAAGTATTACATTGTGGCTAATAACATAAATGCAATATTTAATTAATTTTGAAATATATTTTGTTCCACATTTTAACATCTCCAAAAATAAGGAGCTGTCTTACAATCACTGACTGTAAGTTGGTGTCATAGAGTTTTCATTGACTGTGCTTGGACAAATTTGGACATGCCTGTTCACATTTTTGTCACCTCAGTTATGTGCATTGCCAGTATGTTCCATGTTGGGTTTAATTGTCATTTTAAAATGTCTTCAAAATAGTGCACTTTGATTTAGCAGTGAAATGAAACTATTATAAATAAACATGGAAACAGCAAAAAATTACATATATCTAAGATTAGCAGAGCAAACACTTGCCATAGGAGGAATGACTACAATTCTGTGTTTTCTTGCAATGCAACAATCAAATGACTTACTAGATCTAGAAAAATACAGGGCATTTTGTTATATTTTGTTACTGGTTTACATGTAGAAAAAGATTGCCTACCTTCTGCTAAACAAAACAATTGAAAGCAATAAGTACTGCCATATAGCTTAAAATAAATTAAAGGACATTCAAAACTAAAGAGGTTGGTATGACCCATTTATGCATCAAACAACAGTATGTCACTTTTATACTTAAATTGGCAGCATTTTATTCTTAATGGAATGTAACTAATGGTACATCTTATGATTGCTAATCTCCTAGATTGAGAAAAATATAGCACTTTCCATTTATACGGAACTTGATCATTTACAAAGTATTTTCACAAATATTGTAATTGCCTTCAGTGGCCACATGAAATAGGGTAAGTCTGTTTTATAGTCATTTAACAGCGAAGAAGATTAATGATCAGTAGTTAATTAACTCGCCTATGGTATCACGTTTAACACATGACAAAACTGGAGAGTTAAAAGTTTCCAACTCCTATTCCAGGACTTTTTCTACTTTAAAAAATATAATGAATTCATTTTTTTCTGAAGATATTTATAAAATTAAGGTCTAGTGAAGAGAATGTCTACGATATATAAAAATTCAGAAAAGTCTTTTCTTTTGATATCCAAATTACAAACCAAGTGAATAATTATCTTTTCAAAGCCATTTTTATTTATACCTGAAGAATGGAGGTTCTAAGAAAACAAAATTCCTTCAGAAAATTGTTTCAAGTGATACAAACAAAAACCACTTATTTCTCTCCTGGATAAGAATGAATAACTTTGCCATTTTACCTCCACTGAAACCAATGCAATTCTTAAATGGAATATTACTGACAGGATTTCATAATATAGGTTCACACATATGTATGACTACAAATACAATTTGTAATTTTCAAATATTTTCCTGTCCTTTGAGGCAAAAATTAGGCTAATATATCTCCTTGAAACAAAGCATACAAATATTCTAATTCCTGAATTTAAAATACAATTTAAAAAACAAAACAACTCTGGTATTTTGTATTTTTAGATCTTTTCACAAACCTCACTAATTCATTTTATTCACACTGCATCTTAATCTTGACAACAGTCCTGTGAAGTGTCTTCATCACCAGCAGCAGTATCACCATCATTATCATGATCATCCTCACCAACAGCAGCCCCACCATTATCATCATCACTATCATTGTCATCATCATTATCACCACCAGCATCACCATAATCATCATCACCACCACCACCATCATCACCACCATAATTATCATCATTACCATTATAATCACTACCACCATCACCATTACCACCACCACCATCATCACCACCATTGTCATCATCACCATTATCATCACTACCACCATCACCATTACCACCACCATCATCACCATCATCACCACCACCATCATCATCACCATAATCATCTTCATTACCATTATCTTCACTACCACCATCACCATTACCATCACCATCATGATCACCATCATTGTCACCATCATCATCATCATTACTATCATCATCATTGCTTCCACCATCATCATCATCACCATTATCATCATGAACAACATCACCATCATCACCATTCAACAGAGAAAGAGACTGAAGCTCAGAGCAATCATATGACTTGCATAAAGTCAGTCTACCAACAAATGATAGAGCTAGAATAAGAATCTCTCTACTATGACTCCAAATCTCAGGGCATCGTGCAGTCAGTTTGGTTACATCTTGAGAGAGGAAAGATAGAGTAACTTTGCTAGATCGTATGTCATTATATAGCAAAGGCAGTTCTAGATGCAATTTATTTGATCTGACAAATAAATGGTCTTACATAATATGAAGAGGGAAGGAGGAACTCAGAGAAAAAAGAAGAAAAGATTGCCTATTTTGGAATCCTGTGTTTGGCAGGCCCTGATTTCAGCCCCAAAGCAACTGATTGTTGGTCATCTCTTAGGACCTAAAATTTTGCAAGGGTTAATATGATTTGTAGGTTTAGAAATAAAATGATCCTTATTATAAATCCAATGCTACATGGCTATAGAAGAGATCCACCTATTATTAGGCCAAGAATTACTTAGAGATGTTGTCAAAATGATCACTTTAAATATCCCTGTGGCCAGTTCTACTAAATGTGCAACAAGAGAGTGACCCAAGCTAGCAAGTATTTACAGACCACTCTTCCTAAAAAGAGGAAAACTGTTTTAGTTCTTGAATAATAGCAAGTATAATGTCTCATTCAATAACAAAATGTGGCTCTAACACAGTCAGAAGTCATTATACCAATGAAAGGAAATATTACATTCCATAGTATTCAATTGGTCTGAGGTTTCCCCTATTATAGTTTCACAGAGTGTGCAGGCCTTAAGCTTCCTAGTCAGTTTTGTAATGTGTAGATCTTAAGCTCCATCTCAGAACTACTGAATCATTATCTCCAGGATTGGGTTCAGGAAAAGTAAATTTTAAACAAGGTCCCCAGGTAAGTAGAATTACTGCTAAATGTTGATGTCATCAAGTAACTCAAATGATTAGTAATTCCACAAAAAGGAATCAACCTCATCCCTTTCTTGGAGGACTCTCAAAAGATGAAGGCGAAGAAGGGGAAGAGAAAGGGAAAAGGGAAAAGGAGGAGAAGGGGGAAGGGGAGAGACGGCTCCTCTGTTGTTGGACACGGGTTGTTCACACCTGGAGCGAGTATAAATAATGCTGCACTGAACACAGGCATACAATTATTTGTTTGAATTCCTGCTTCCAAGTCTTTTGGGTATATACCTAGGAGTGGAAGTGCTGGGTTATGTGGTAATTTCATGTTTAAGTTTTTGAGGAACTGCCAAATTGTTTTCCACAGCGGCTGCACCATTTTACACCTCCCACTAGCAATGCACAATGGTTCCAATAGCTTCACATCCTCTTCAACACTTGTATTTTTTTCTTTTCTTTTCTTTGAAAATGACCATCATAATCATAACAGGTGTGAAGTGGTGTCTTACTACAGCCATTGCTCGTTTTTAATTCGGCTATTTTTCCTTTTATTGTTGAGTTGCAAGACTTTTAAAATGTGTTCTGGATATCCCTTTTGATAAAATACCTACTACATATTGATAATGCCCAGCAAGAGACTGACACACAACAGAATCCCCTATAATGGTTTTCATTTAGATAGTGCCCCAAAATTGCATGATGCAAGGGGAATTTACATGTGGGTGAATAGCATTTTTACTGAGTTTGCTAAACAGCCAAGGCAGTGTGCATGTTTAGTATTTAGAACAAATGTAGCTGCAGTTCCCACCATGCCTCTTTGTGCACATGGCACCTCCATGTGTATGAGTTTTTATTTTTGAAGATATGTTACTTTAAGAGCCATTTTCAAACTTCAGAAATTACTTTAAAATTCACAGTAACTTCCAATGGGTGGGATTAGAAGCTACCATTTGGCTATTAATGAAGAGTTCTGAAATGGCAATTTTAGAAAACCACAGGATGGTAGGAAATGCTATTTTACTAAATACTGCAAACCCTCCAAGCACAAAATGGGTAGACGAGCAGGGAGAGGGACTGTTACTGTGAAGGGCTAAATGATGCCTTTCCATTTCCTTATCACAGAATGTGTCAGGGCCGCGCTAAGGATTCCCATTCAAATCGAGCAGCCACGGACAACCCAGAAGGAATACAAATAGACGCAGGAGAGTGGAGCAGGGTTAGCGAGGTGTGCAGTTGGCGAGATTGATGTTGATACCCTTCACTGCCAAGTGAAATG
Source organism: Rhinopithecus bieti (assembly GCF_001698545.2). Classification (NCBI taxonomy): domain Eukaryota; kingdom Metazoa; phylum Chordata; class Mammalia; order Primates; family Cercopithecidae; genus Rhinopithecus; species Rhinopithecus bieti. Next base: position 299,748 of record NW_016805422.1, read on the forward strand.
CCAATAATGCTTGTATAGCATTTTGTGAGGGCAATGGGAGTATTGATTCCTGAGCAATAATAAAGAATGAAGCTGCTCTCTCAGGTATAAAAATATTGGCAACTGTTACAAAGAATTGACTCATAGGGGCCTGAGTGCTGGCCTATCTTAATACAAATAATTCAGGCTTCAGAAGGATTTCAAGAGCAGCCAGGCATGGTTCGCAGGCACTAGCTCTGCTATTAATTTACCTGTGGCTTTCACGGGCCTCCCAGCCTATCAGCCGATCGGTCTTAGTAGGGCAGAAGCTAAATGGATTCCTGAGGTCTCATTGAGAGTTGAGAAAAGACAATAAAAGTGGAGGACTAAAAGGAAAAGAAGAAAAAAAAAGAGAGACTATAAAATGTTTACAAATGCATTTTTAAAGTTGCAGATTCTGTTCGCATTTTTTTTCTGAAGATGAAGTAAAGCATGTGGCAGCCACCTTAGAGAAGGAGCACTGTCAATGCTTTTAAACACGTTTCCATTCGAGGTGTGATTTCTGAGTGTTTTATGCTATGGATTACAATAACTTGTACACACAGAACCAAAATGGAACACTCGCAAATGTGTGGATCTATTATATTTAATGATATCAAATACTTGTCAGGAAAGCCAACAAATGCTCTAAGTGTACATAAAGCTGGGAAATTGACCTGAGAAGGAATGTGGTTCCTACTCTCATAGTCACCCATTCCCAAAACAGAATGACCTCTTGGAGGAATAAAAAGAAATGGTGCTGGGAAAACTGGCTAGCCGTTTGCAGAAAACTGAAACTGGACCCCTTCCCTACACCTTATACAAAGATTAACTCAAGATAGATTAAAGACTTAAACGTAAGACCTAAAACCATAAAAACCCTAGAAGAAAACCTAGGCAATAACATTCAGGACATAGGCATGGGCAAAGACATCATAACTAAAACGCCAAAAGCAACGGCAACAAAAGCCAGAATTGACAAATGGGATCTCATTAAACTAAAGAGCTTCTGCACAGCAAAAGAAACTATCATCAGACTGAACAGGCAACCTACAGAATGGGAGAAAAGTTTTGCAACCTATCTGACAAAGAGCTAAAATCCAGAATCTACAAGGAACTTAAACAAATTTACAAGAAAAGAAACAACAACCCCATCCAAAATTGGGTGAAGGATATAAACACACACCTCAAAAGAAGACATTTATGCAGCCAACAAACATGAAAAAAAGCTCATCATCACTGGTCATTAGGGAAATGCAAATCAAAACCACAATGAGATACCATCTCATGCCAGTTAGAATGGTGATCATTAAAAAGTCAGGAAACAACAGATGCTGGAGAGGGTGTGGAGAAATAGGAACATTTTTACACTGTTAGTGGGAGTGTAAATTAGTTCAACCATTGTGGAAGACAGTGTGGTGATTCCTCAAGGACCTAGAACTAGAAATACCATTTGACCCAGGAATCCCATTACTGGGTATATATCCAAAGGATTATAAATCATTTTACTATAAAGACACATGCACATGTATGTTTATTGCAGCACTATTCACAATAGCAAAGACTTGGAACCAACCCAAATGCCCATCAATGATAGACTGGGTAAAGAAAATGTGGCACATATATACCATGGAATACTATATAGACATAAGAAAGGATGAGTTCATGTCCTTTGCAGGGACATGGATGAAGCTGGAAACTATCGTTCTCAGCAAACTAACACAGGAACAGAAAACCAAACACCACATGTTCTCACTCATAAGTGGGAACTGAACAATGAGAACACATGGCCACAGGGAGAGCAACCTCACACACTGGGACCTGTCAGTGAATGGGGGGCTAGTGGAAGGATAGCATTAGGAGAAATACCTAATGTAGATGATGAGTTGATGGGTGCAGCAAACCACTATGGCATGTGTATACCTATGTAACAAACCTGCACATTCTGCACATGTATCCCAGAACTTAAAGTGTAAAAAAAAAAAATTTCAAACCCACAGAAAAAGTAGAAAATATATGGCCAATCACTCTTTTGTACACCATCCACTTAGAAATACAAGTTGTTAACATGTTTCTAAAAAAAAAATCACTTAGTTGTATACTTTTAAATGGTGAATTATATCTAAATTAATAAAAAACCTAAGAGGGAAAAAAAACGAAATTATCACCACGATCATATCTAAATGTCTTCACAACTTTTGCAAAGAGTAAAAAGCACTTGTCTCACATGAACTTAATACCTGGCCTAGGAATTATCAACCTACTTGAAATAATGGACCCTTTAAACTACAGAACACTGATCAAGGAAAAAAGTCTTAATAAGTGTATATATGTATAATAATTTTACATATATATAATATATAATAAATATATAATATGTTGTATATTAATATATAACCTATTACATAATAATAATTCAGGCTTCCAAAGGATTTCAAGAGCAGCCAGGCATGCTTCATAGGCACTAGCTCTGGTATTAATTTACCCGCAGCTTTCACAGGCCTCCCAGTCTACCAGCCAATTGGTCTTAGTAACGTAGGAGCTAAATGGATTCCTGAGGAGATACACACACACATATATACGTATATATACATATGACCAGCATATGTGTGTGTATATATATACACATATATACATATATATATACATATATATATCTTGCTTTGTGACCAGCATGTATATACACACACATACACACACACACACATATATATACGCACACACACACATGCTGGTCACAAAGCAAGATACGTACTGATTCAGGCCCAATTCTCCCTTATAGATAATTGGATGTTTGGAAATTTATAAAAAAAAATGTTGATTCATTCTAATAAAATCTATCCTTTCTAATCTATTCTCTTTGGCTTTTCCAAAATTTTCTTATGCATGAAACACTTAAGTTTTGTTTGTTTGTTTGTTTGTTTGTTTTTGTTCTGTTTTCTTTGCTACTCCTAAGGAAACGTTTGCAACTATTGTTAAAATATGAAGGAGAATTAAAAGAGCCTGGATTGAGAAAACAATAGCTTGATACAAATTCAACATCAATAATCTGAAAGAAGCATTGGTAGCCTAAATCAGCTTGTGACATTACCCATACTACCTAATTCAGGTTCTGTACAAGCATAGATTTTCCTCAACACAATTTAGAAAGTCCTGGCCAAGATTTTTTTTTCATGCTCAATATTGTCAAAGGAACAATTATTCTCACATACTGCTGGCAAAAATGAGTGACCTTCCCATGGGCAACACCTCAATATATTTCAAAGCTTTAATATGTTGCTTAATTTAGACCTGAAATTGCATATATAAACATGATCTTCACAATCATTTAGCTATAGGATTTTCCACAGCTGTGCTGTTTATATTAAAATATTGAGGAAAAATATCCAAATATCCAACATCAGAGAACTAAGTGATTTTAAATGAAATAGGATTCACTTCTTTAAAAAAAAAAATTGAGGAAAATCTGTGATTAACACTGCAGGTTACCTAATGTCAATATACTTCCGCCCCCACCCTCTTCCTTTGGAATAGGTTGCTGATTTTGTTAATCTAGCTACCCCTCCTCCTCCTCATGTAACTCAAGAAAGGTGACCCTCTGTGCTGTCCCCAGAGAGATCACACTCAATATAAGCCAACCAGAGTCATCTCTTAACCTTTATCAGTGATGAGAGAAAATAGATTTATTTACTGCTAGGCCCATTTGACTTGAAACTTTCTGCTACTTACAGTTGAATGCATCCAAAATAATAGATTATTTTAATATATTATCTTAAATAGCAAAAATATAAAACGGAATATACCCTCTGGCTTCAGTTTTGTTACCAATATTACATAAATGTGTTCAAAATTATTGTTAGTCTCACAAAGGGTAATATTATACATAAAATTTTGTCCATGTGTTCTAAATGTATTATTGTGAGCATATATTATAATTGAAGTAAGAAGATTTACAACAGCATTTTTAAAAATCCCTACCAATATTAGTTAACACAAATAATTTACTGGTTATATTTGCTTATCTGGTTCCATAGCAACTGAAAACCATGAATTCCTAGTCATATTTTAAGGAAGAGGATAACAAGATTCAAAGATTCTAATTTTGCTTCCATATCAGCAGGTATCATTTAGAATTAGGTCCCCCACTGAATTATTTGTCTGCACTGTAGTAGGTACTAGATGAGAAGACAAATATTGTCTAAAATTGAAAACATTTTCCTGTTGCTAATTTGATGTAATAATATAGCTTTATTGTTTCGTTAATATATTTAAAGAACATTATTGAGCCTCTGTTATGCTCTGAGCAACACGCCAGCCAGGCAGAGAGAGATGACAAAGATGAACAAAAAATGGCTACTGCCCTGCAGGAGGCCATATTCTAAAAGGCAAAACAGTCATGTAAAAGTTTGTATAGATACTACTGAAACAGAGGTATACAAAAAGTAAATGGTAACATAAATAAGAAAGTGATGAGCTTCCATTACGTGATAGGGAAGATATACAGAGGCAATGGCCCTTGATTTGGACCTTAAATAAATAGTAGAAACTACCTGTGGACTGGAGACAGTAATTCTGGCAGACGAAAAACAAAGAGGTGTGATTACAAATGGGGTATCCTGGGGAAATTCAATAGATTGGTTTGGCTGCAAGATAAGTAATGTAGTGAACAATAGGAAGGGAAGAAGTTGGAAAAATAAAATGTATATCCACTTCTATCTTTAGGCAACGGGAAGCTGCCAACGCTTTTGAAGTAAGTTGATCACATGATCAAATCTCTGTGTTAAATAACATCGGAAGATAGTCTGAGGGGAAATGTGGATATAGAGAAATCACTTAGAAAGACACTGCAATAGTCCTGGTAAAAAATAATGAGGGTGTAAACGGGCACAGTGACATTGATGTTAGAGTTGATTGGAGAAGTGAGGGAGACATTTAAAGCTGGAATTGATGTCACATGGTGGCAGCTCTGCTGTAGAAGGACACAGGGCAAGAACTAATGACTCCATGTAGATAATTCCAGAACTAGGCAGACTGTAAATATCTTAAATAGAATAGTAAAAACAGAAAGTGGAATTGGTGTGGGGAAAAAAAATGTACTGAGCCAGATTTTCAAAAGTGTGACTGAAATTCCTGAATTCCTGAGGGAGAGGCAGGTAAAGATGGTTAACAAGAATCTGGCAATATCTTTATCCCTTTAGTTTCCATTTCTAACAAAGAAAGTTATATCTACAAATTATATCCAATCTATAAATATGATGTAAGGGGAGAGTTGCAAAAAAACTTCCCTAACCATTAGCCTAAAGCAGCAGCAAAGAAGCTTTCCCTTTATTTTAGGAATTGAATGAGGAAAAAAATCATCAGGGATTAATCAAACCTAAAGTCTATTTCTTTTAGCTTGGAAATGGAGTTTGAATTTACAATACTCATTTGTTCTATAAAACACAAGCTCTAACATTCACATAACACTTTGTCCAGAGCCTTTGGAATGCCTATAGTCCTAACAAAAGTATGACCTAGCATTCTCCGGAGAAACCTATTCACGTCTCAGAGCCCATAGGGTTCCACCAGACTTGTTACCCCATCTGCAGAAGAGTTATCAATAAAAAATTACAAACTGTCATGGAAGCACCATGAAGGGAACATCAACTGATGCATAAAACAGAAAAGCAAATACCCTTACCTACCTAAAATAAACTAACAATAGGAAACTAATTGTAAAGACATATAGGTAGACAAAGAGATAGATGGAAAAAAAATTAGGAAAAATATAAGAAAGGAATAAATAACCTGAGAAAGCATCTTCATGAAAACATTATTATTGAAATAAAAACTTCCACGGATATGTCAGAATAAACTGACATAAGAAAACATAGAATAATTGGACATTGTCAAACAAAAACCTTTTATTCTTTAAAGGACACCATCAAGAAATTTAAAAGGCAACTCATAAAATCAGGAAAACTTTGGCAAATCATAATAAAATAGGCTTAAATCTAGAATATATAAGAAATTCTACAAGTCAATAATAAAAAATATCAAGTAAAAATAGGCAAAGAATCTGAAAACACTTTTCTTCAAAGAAGACAAATGGTCAAAAAGTACATGAAAAAAATATTCAACATCATGAGTTAGCAAAGCAAATGCAAATCAAAACCACAATGGTATACCACTTTATACCCATTGGGATGGCTAAAATAATAAAGACAATAGCAAGCATTACTGAGAATGTGAAAAAGATGGAGCTCTTGTACATTGCTGGTAAGATTCGAAAATGGTAGTGACTTTAGAAACCAGTTGGACAATTCCCTCAGAATGTTACATAGTAACCCAGTAATTCTACTTTGAAACCAACTGGACAATTTCCTCAAAATGTTACATAGTGACCACATGACCCAGTAATTCTACTCCTGGGTATATACTCAAGAGAAATGAAAATATACACCTGAACGAAAACCTGTACACGAATGTTCACAGCAGTATTATTCATAATAGCCAAAAAGTGGAAACAACCCAAATGTTCACTCACTGATAAATGGATACATAAAATATGGAGTCCATGCATGAAATATTATTCAGTGATAAAACAAAATGGTCAGCACTTTGGGAGGCAGAGGAGGGCGGATCAGGAGGTCAGGAGATGGAGACCATCCTGGCTAACACAGTAAAACCCCGTCTCTACTAAAAATACAAAAAATTAGCCAGGCGTGGTGGTGGGCGCCTGTAGTCTCAGTTACTCAGGAAGCTGAGGCAGGAGAATGGCGTGAACCCGGGAGGCGGAGCTTGCAGTGAGCCGAGATTGTGCCACTGCACTCCAGACTGGGCAACAGAGCGAGACTCCATCTCCAAAAAATAAATAAATAAAAATGAATAAACCAAAATGGAATACTGATACATGCTACAACATAGATGAGTCTTGAAAACACTATGCTAAGAAGCCAGTCACAACCACATGTTGTATAATTCTAAGAAATTTCCAAAATCGGTTCATTCAGAGAGATGAAAAAATAGATTGGTGGTTACCAAGGGCTGGGGAGATTGGGAGTTAACGGGGAGTGACTGCTCACGGGTGTGGGGTTTCCTTGGGCGGTGATGAAATTTCTCTAAAATTGATTGTGGTGATAGTTGCTCAACTCTGTGAATATACTAAAAACCATTGAATTGTACACTTTAAATGGTGAACTGTATGACGTGTGAATTATATCTTAAAAAGTTATAATTAAAAGCTAGCCTCTGTCCACACAAAAACCTGCATGCAGATGTTTATAGCAGTTTTATTCATAATTGTCAAAACTTGGAAGCGAACAAGATTTGCTTTAATAAGTGAATGGATAAATTGTGCTACATTCAAAAATGGAATGTTATTTGGTCCTCAAAAAAATGAGCAATAAAGCCGTAAAAAGACATAGAGACACCTTAAATGCATATTGCTTAGTGCAAGTAGCCAATCTGAAAATGTCACCTACCATATAATACCAGCTATGTGACACTCTGGAAAAAGCAAAATTATACGTATAGTAAAAAGGCCAGTGGTTGGCCGAGGTTAGTGGTGAGAAAGGGATGAACAGGCAGAGCACAGAGAAATTTATGCTAATGGCACTATTTTGATACTATAATGGTGGATACATGTCACTACACATTTGTCCAAACCCACCAAATATACAACACCAAGAGTAAACCCTCATATAATAATGAGCTTCGGGTAATAATGATGTGTCAATATAGCCTCACCAGTTGTAACAAATGTACCACTCTGGTGTCAGATGTTGACAGTGGAAGAGGTTGTGCATGTGTGGAGGTGGGAAGCATGTGAGAAATTCCAGTACCTTTTCTCAATTTTGCTGTTAACCAAAAACTACTATAAAAAATAAAGTCTGTTAAAAAACCTAACCCCTCACAAAATTAGCAAGAGAAATAAGTAAATCATGTTAGAAACGGTACATGATGACATACACAAAAGAGACAATACAGGACTGTGAGTAATAGCACATGCTTTGGGCTGTTGTCTGTATTAAACCTGAGCTCTGCCACCAGCCAGTTGGGTAACACTGGACAAGTTACACAACCACTCTGAGCTTCAGCTTTCTCATATGCAAAAAGGAGACAATACCTGAACCTACTGCATAGATTTATTGCATTAGGCAATGCATATGCAATACTTTGAACAGTGAACATGACATAATAAGCATTCAAATAATATTTTTCATTATTATTAAAATCAAAACCAAAATGCCAGAAGCAATATAATAGTAATTTTAATTGAGCTAAATTACAAAAATTTTTAGCAAAATATATGTTATCAAAGATGACTCAAGAACTGAAAAACAGGGGCAGAGTAAATTCATTAAAGAAATTGAGGCTGGGCGTGGTGACTCACGCCTGTAATCCCAGGACTTTGGGAGGCCGAGGCAGGCGGATCACCTGAGGTCAGGAATTCAAGATCAGCCTGGACAACATGGTGAAACCCATCTCTACTAAAAATACAAAAATTAGTTGAGCACGGTGGCAGGTGCCTGTAATCCCAGCTACTCAGGAGTCTGAGGCAGGAGAATCGCTTGAACCGGGGAGGCAGAGATTGCAGTGAGCCGAGATCACGCCACTGCTCTACAGCCTGGGAGACAGAGCAAAACTCTGTCTCAAAAAAAGAAAAAGAATCCATTCATGTTTTCATCTAGTTCTTATAACACTTCATTTTTATTTTTAAATATTTAACATTTAAGAATTTTCTTAGTGTGGGAAATGACACTAATTTGTGTTTTTCTACCTATCATGTTATCCTGCAACAACTACTAATTAAAAAGTCAGGCCAGGCATGGTGGCTCACACTTGTAATTCCAGCATTTTGGGAGGCCAAGGAGTGCAGATCACCTGAGGTCAGGAGTTCAAGACCAGCCTGACCAACATGATAAAACCCTGTTTCTACTAAAAATACAAAAATTAGCCAGCCTTGGTGGCAGGTGCCTGTAATCCCAGCTGCTCGGGAGGCTGAGGCAGGAGAATTACTTGAGCCTGGGAGGCCGAGGTTGCAATGAGCTGAGATCATGCCACTACACTCCAGCCTGGGCAACAGAGTGAGACTCATCTTCAAAAAAAAAAGAAAAAAAAAAAAAAAAAAAAAAAAAAAAGTCACCCTTTTCCCTTTCCCACTTATTTAAGATGCTGCTTTTGGTTGTTGTAAATTTTCATAGATGGAATTTTGTCTATTTCTAGATTTTCTATCATTCAAATAATATTTTCATTATTAAAATCAAAACCAAAATGCCAGAAGCAATATAACAGTAATTTTAATTGAGCTAAATTACAAAATTTTAGCAAAATATATGTTATCAAAGATGACTCAAGAACTGAAAAACAGGTTCCATGGACCTGACTGCTTCATCACATGCCAATACCACCCTGTTTTAGTTATTGAGATTTTAAAATGTGTTTTTATATTTAATGAGTGACTCCTCCATTACTCTTTATTTTTAAGGCTTTTCTATTTACTCTTGTTTGTTTGTTCTTCCAAATAAACTTTATCATACATTTATCTAGCTCCAGGAAAAAAGCTCTGAAAGTAACATATTGAGAATAGCTATGTGGCAGAATCCCCTGGGGGAAGACCCCACTCACAGCTAGTGCTATATCAGACTGCTGCCTGTCGACAAGAATCGATGCCATCTCTGGCCTGGAATTTGCATACTCAGTGGCAGATGCAAAAGCTCAAAACACTGCAAAAGAACAGGAGCAAAAATATTGTATCACTTTAGACCTTGGAGTTATATTGTTCCATATAAAAGAATACAATTTTGTTATATAACACATAAGTTCTAATAATGGGAGAAGCAACATCATATTAAATAGATCCTGTTGTTTATGATCCTCAGAGCAGTGGTCTGATAGAAAATTTGAACAAGCAAATGGAACATTTTTATCAAAACGAGGGTGATAAAAGCTGAAGGGTTTTCTTACACGTCTTCAAAGAGTGCCCGCTCACACTCAACATGAGTGGGGCCAGGCTAGGTCTCCACTGGATACACTCCTCCACTTTTGTCTGGGATCTCAGGAAGACAGGGTGGAAGAGGATACTGTTTTACTATACAATTCTTCACACTTCCGTTCAACTTTCTTTTTTCCTACCTGATGCAGTAGTTCTGGGAAGACCGCTACAAATCCAGGTGCCAGAAATAGGAATGATACTTAAGCAAGAAACTGAGATTGTATCTTTAAACCATTTTGCCAGAAATCCTAAGGGTATGATGGGATGGATTGTGCCTTCATCCCATCTGAAAAAATTGGGGTCATCAGTGACTACAGCTATATTGCTTCGTGGCTGAGTTATCTCACTAGTTCTGTATCTGGGTACCCGGGCCTACATGAACAGGAAGGGACTGAAGGTAAAGCAGTGGTTAGGCTCATACTGTTGCTGGCAATCTGGGCGTCCCTTCCAAAGGTGGAATGGGTTGAGTTAAAATCTGTGAACAGTTGAGAGAGAGAGAAACAATAGTTAAAGGTTAAAAAAAAAAAAAATGAAAAAAATGGCTTATGCAATAAGGAAAATATGATATTACATGGTTGCCTTGAGAGAGGCTCAGCGGAAGAGAATAATATTGTCTCTTAGCACAATGAGACCAAATATTGGAAAGAGTAAAGCCACATGTTTGCCAAGACCACCAACTCCTTTGCAACCTGACAATGCAGAATGGAAACCTGCAAACCTGAGTGGCATCACAGTAGATTCCATTCTGGTCAGATGTGATGGATGAGCAGGAACAGTGGTTAACAACTGAAAGGAACTCTAGTCATATGCCAGTATCTTTTGATTTTTATTTTTCAGGTGACATCTATTACATGAGGTATCATTTGGGAAGAAATTTCTAGGAATTATTCTCTGCTGAGCCATCAAATCATGCAGTATGCAACTGCTGGCAGACAGATGACTGTGTAAATGCAAACCTTGGTGCCACATGCCTTAAAAGGTTCCTGTCCATAACATATAAAACATAGCAGTTGCATGCTATAGTGTACTTTATACGAATACACTTCACACTTGAGGCCTGTTTTCCTCTGGACTTCTCCTACGTGCCTTTTCACTTTACTGACTTTGCTCTGTGTCCTTTCACTGTAATAAACTATGACTGTTCATATACTGACGTTGGAGTCCTATGAGTGCTTCCAGCAAACCACCAAATCCAGGGGTGGTCTTGACAACCTGACCCAAACACTTCCTCGAATTCTCCACTATCTTGCATATAGTGTCACTTACTTAAAGTTCTATAGATGAATGAGTCACCTAGACACAACCCTATGCACATACATGTCTTGCAGCACTAAAGTATATTTTGGGTGACATTCTGTCAGCAAAAGGGTGTTTTAAGTTAGTCACCAGAACAAATTGCCACAATCCAATTGACTTTTCTTACAACTAGAAACAAACAAACAAATCACTCGTGTTTTCTTCCTCAGAATACATCAAAAGAATACTGCAAAACAGATATTTAAAATAAGTTAATAAAAAAGAAAGAGAGAAAGTCATTTCTAACCATAATGTTGTGGAGGTTAAGAGAGAAGCCCCGGCTGGGTGCGGTGGCTCACGCCTGTAATCACAGCTCTCTGGGAGGCCCAGGCGGGTGGATTACAAGGTCAGGAGATCGAGACCATCCTGGCTAACACAGTGAAACCCCGTCTCTACTAAAAACACAAAAAATTAGCCGGGCATGGTGGCGGGTGCTTGTAGTCCCAGATACTCAGGAGGCTGAGACTGGAGAATGGCGTGAACCCAGGAGGCAGAGCTTGCAGTGAGCCGAGATCGTGGCACTGCACTCCAGCCTGGGTGACAGAGCAAGATTCCGTCTCAAAAAAAAAAAAAGAAAGGAGACAGAAGCCCTGCTGTGAAAAAGCAAATAGCAAATAAAAGCAACTGTAACACTCAAAGACAAATAAGAAACCTCTAGCCCTAAACTTAAGTGGAAATAAAATATATATCCTTTGAAATAGAAAGGATAAATGGGGAAAGAAAAATGTCAATTCCTAAAAAAAGAAAGAAATCAATAGGCTAGATGATGAAGGTAGACTAGAAGAGAAAGGTAAGATGTAAATGTGAGGATAGACTAGAGAACACCATCAGCACTGAAGGTAAGTCATATGCATACACATGGGAATGGCATTTGTCTGTTCAGACATATTCACTGCATTTAAATACTATCCCCGGGAGTATGTTTACAGCCATCCACCTTTATTAGGGAATCCAGTTCAATAATCATTAGCATGGTTGAAATAACATGAAAATACTGATTGTCTGATTTACTTAGGTACCATATCTTAGTTCCTTGGAGTATTTTAATAAAATTTGTTTTTTTATTCTCATGTTTTTATAAGACAAATAGGGTATTATTACTTCTCATCCAGGATCACCCTTACAGACAAACCCAGAATAATGTTTGACCAAATGTGTGGGCACCCTGCAGCCCAGTCAAATTCACACACCAAATTAACCATCACAGTCAGCAGGAGTTTATGAATATAAGAACCCTGTCATGTGACACAGGGTTTAAAACTCTGGCCAAAATGACACAAGCAGATGATAACATGCTGCTTTTAATAGCCTGGCAAAAGCAGGAGCCTGCACTGAGTGAAATAGAAATGCCGAAGCTGCCATGGCAGATGATGAAAGAAGAGAAGTGGGCTTGCTAGACGGGAAATGATACTTCAGGTCAGAATACCCACCTGATCACCATGTTTCATGGGCAGACTCAGAGGAGGTTTCACTTACAAAAGCAATAAGAAATGTAGGCTGGGCACGGTGGCTCACACCTGTAATCCCAGCACGTGGTGGGCAGATGACCTGAGGTTGGGAGTTCTAGACCAGCCTAACCAACATGGAGAAACCCTATCTCTACTAAAAATACACAATTAGCCAGGTGAGGTGGCACATGCATGCCTGTGATCCCAGCTACTCGGGAGGCTGAGGCAGGAGAATCGCTTGAACCCAGGAGGCGGAGGTTGTGGTGAGCTGAGATTGCGCCATTGCACTCCAGCCTGGGCAACAAGAGTGAGACTGTCTCAAAAAAAAAAAAAGAAAGAAAGAAACGTGCAGGTGAGGGGACACCAGTGACACTGAAAAGCTCATTGGTAGCTGTGCTTTACAGGCCAAGGCTGCAGCTGTTACAGAACTTGACTTCCTGATTAGCAATAGGGTGTTACAGGATTACCAAAGTAATAGAGGCCAGGGAGCAGCACTCAATTGTCAGAAGCAAGGCAGCATGTTTACTGTAGTGAGCAGCAAGCTTGGATGCCCGCAAGTGAGGTCTAATCTAAGGAGAGGTATAGAATGAGTAATAAAGAATGACATCCCTAAGGGCAAGATTAGTGGGCAACAAACTGAAGTGTTAGTCAATCTGCATAATCAAAAGAAATCTAGTGAGGCAGGAGGATCGCTTGAGCTTGGGAGGTCAAGGCTGCAGTGAGCTGTGATCATGCCACCGCATTCCAACCTGGGTGACAGAGTGAGACCCTTCTCAAAACAAAACAAAAAAAAAAAAAAGAAAGAAAAGAAAGAACTCTAGGATGATTAGGAGGCTGGCCACAGGACAGCTTCAAGTGACTGTATTCAGACTGCCCATCACGCTCAGGATTCAGACTCACCAAGACACGAGATCAGGTGAGTGCAAAAGCAATCCATTATAAGATGGAATTGGTGTATCCAGAGTTAGGCATGAGTAGGGCAAACGGCAAAAGTAAACTGCACAAACAGATGGCCAGTTCTCTTGTCATCCATCATAACTGAGACTCTGCATCCCTTGTCCTGGGGCTTCCTTAAAAATAGTTGAAGGAGAAGTAGAAAGTCTAAGCTTGGGACGTGGATTAGTTGGGTCAGCATGTGGATCCAAACTGAAAACAAACAAAAACTGCATTTTAGCCTCATTCAGGGATGTTGCTGAAAGTCAGTCGTGAGGGGAATCCTTCTAATGTGCAGAGCTTTGGGCAGTGCAACCAATCATTGAATTTGTGGGAAAGGAGAAATGACCTGGGGATATTATAAAAAATAAAAGCAAAGGCAATAATGAATGGCACGGCTGGTTGATCAGGAGCCTGGAAGGAGAAAGAGCTAAAGATAGAGCACATGGAGATCTGGGAGGAGGCAAGTGCATGAATCTGTAAATGAAGATATGTGAAGAACTTTGTATCACATGGTACTGAATAGGCATTAAAGAACTAGTTAGACTGAATGCTTGGCTAATTGACTTCAGACAGCTGTTGCCATTTTCCACCCTAGTGCTATCAATTCAACAAATCTGATGGAGTTACTGCTGTTCCTGAAAGCCCAACCTGCCAGTAACAAAGATAAAAACTGAGTTCCTTAAACAGTGGCGGTCAATTAAATTCACTGGATGCCTTTAACCCTAGAAAATGAAGTGATTCATTTTTAACTAGAACTAACACAAACTTGACATGAGTTTACTTTTACTCCCTGTAGTACCTCAGTCAACACCACCATAATGGACGTGGCGCATGTTTGATCCATTAGCTCAGGATACTGAATAATGTCATATGGGATCAGGGGACCTATTTTATAGACAAGAGGGTGTGATCGCGCACACAAGATCACATAATTCATCAAGTTTATCATACACTTCACTACCTAGAAGCTTCTCCTATAACAACCTGCTGACGGCATGGCTTAAGTGCTGGTTTGGAGATGATACCCTGCAAAGATGAGGCTCCATCATTTAAATCAACCCTGGCAGGATTGGCATTTTGAGCTGGGTAAGTCTTTGTTGTGCTGTCCTTTGTGTTGTGAAATGTTAATCAGCATCCCTGGCTCTATCCACTAAATGCCCATAGTAATCCCCCTCCCCAACTTGTGGCACACAAAATGTATCCAGATATTGCCATATATCCCTTAAGAAGACAAAATCACCATCAGCTGAGAACCACTGCTCTAAATCAACAATTGTAGCATGACCCTAACAGCAAAATATGACTACTCCCAGTGACCTACTCAGGGAATCTGTGCATACTGTGCCTACGACTCTAAGATCTGTGTATTTAATAGTTTTGGCTGCCAGAGAAGGAATATATATCCACAAGGAAGCAGAGTAAAAATCCCATTAAATTTTAAACTATGGCTGTCATCTAGTCACACCAGGTGCCAAAAGAGAAGAAGGCAAATAAAGGAATCACCAGCATTTTGACAGGGGTAATTGACTCTGATGGCCAGGAGGGGGTAGGGCTTCTGTTACATAATAGGGACAGGGAAGCATTTGTTTTGAAATAAAGTGACTACTTGTGTGTTTGTTTCCAGGTATTCCACTCCCCAGTTTTAATGGTAAATGGGACTCAGACCCATGAAAAAAGAGGACTTGAGTCAACCTCCCCATTTCCCAGGTAAGCCATCTAGACTGCGGAAGTCCTGATGATTCTAGACTAGATAGTAGGAAAAGAAAATGATAAATATCAATGACAATGAAAAGGACTCTAATTTATCACATTAACTCCCCTTTTGTTACTTCAAGAAAGAAGTCCACCAGAATCTTCCAGGAGCATTACAGAACTTTTAGCAAAAAAAAAAAAAAAAAAAAAATTGATCCAAGCAGTATAAGCTACAGACTGCAGTGGGTATTGTGGAGTCCTCTTCATTGTGGCATTCAAGCATTCCTTTCTCAGCTGCCGAAAGTGGCGGCAGCAGACAGCCCTCAGCGGAGTCCCTCTTCAGGGATTGCCTGCAGCTGAAGACAGCTGCCCATCCCAAGACCTTTCCCACGTCCAATATATAACAGATGTGGTTTCCCACATAACCCAAACTGCATAGATTCATATAATGAATATTCATATTATTATTCATGTAGTTGACAACAAGACTTGATCTAGTCGCTGTCCCTTAACAACACTTCATGATGTTTAAGCTCTTGGCGTTTGCTCAGCATCCTCCCTTACAATCCTTGAACATCTAACTTAAAACCTTTTCTTCCTCCTAACCTCCTGCTATGGGCTGAATTGTGCCCTCCTAAAATTTGTACATTGAAACCCGAACTCCCAATGCAATGATATTTGGAGATAGGGATTTTGCGAGATAATTAGGTTTAAATGAGGTCCTGAGGCAGGACCCTCATGACGGCACTAGTAACCTTATAAGGAGAGAAAGAGACACTGCCAGAGGTCTCTCTGCCTGTGAGGACACAGCAAAAAGGTGGGTTCCTGTAAGCCATGCAGAGAGACCTCCCCGATGGCCTTGATCTTGGACTTCCAGCCTCCAGAACTATAAGAAAACAAATGTCTGTTATTTAAGCCACTGGTCTATGATATTTTGTATGGCTGCCTGAACCGACAAATATACCTACAAAGAACAATAATATTAACAGGCTTGGAAGGATCCGTTTGTTAAATGCTCCAGGACCATGTTGGATGCTTCATTTGTTAAATGCTCCAGGTCCACGGTGTTTGGGAACAAATATTTTTTCTAATTCTATCCATTTTTTCCATGATTATTGTCTTGTTTACGTTTCCCCTTTTCACAATTTGGTAATTCCTATTTCCCCAGGAAATTATCCATTCCAGGATCCCAAATGTATTTTAATAGAGTTACGTAATTTTTTAAATTTTCTTTTTCATTTACTATTTTCTGTTTTCTGTGGTTTTTTATTAAGCTAGTAAATGAATTATCTAGTTTATTGGCTTTTCCCCTTAAAGAATCTTTTCTTGGATCAATTTTTTTATATTAAATTTTCTTCACTTTTAAAATTATTTTCTGCTTCTAGTTTATTTCCTTCCTTCTGTTTCATTTGGCTTAATTTGTTGTTCCTTTTCTAATTTCTCATGTAGAATATATAGAATGTAATTTACTTATAAGTCTTTTTTCTTTAGCAAGATGAATATTAAAAGTTTTGTACTTTTCTCTAATCAAAGATTTATCTACATGCCATAGGTCCTTAAAGTTGTATTTTTATTACGATTTTCTTAGTTAGTTTTTTTAATGTACTCTTTGATCCAAATGTAATTAAATAGGGCAGATTTCAGAAATTATAAAATATTTAGAAATTTTTGTTTGTAACTTCTATGTATATTGCTATTTGGTGATGATACGGAATGATCTTTTCAGTTTGATTTTCTTTTCTTTTCTTTTTTTTTTTTTTGAGACGGAGTCTCGCTCTGCCACCCAGGCTGGAGTGCTGTGGCCAGATCTCAGCTCACTGCAAGCTCCGCCTCCTGGGTTCACGCCATTCTCCTGCCTCAGCCTCCCGGGTAGCTGGGACTACAGGTGCCGCCACCTCGCCCGGCTAATTTTTTTGTATTTTTTAGTAGAGACGGGGTTTCACCGTGTTAGCCAGGATGGTCTCGATCTCCTGACCTCGTGATCCGCCCGTCTCGGCCTCCCAAAGTGCTGGGATTACAGGCTTGAGCCACCGCGCCCGGCCTGATTTTTCTTGTAATAAAATGTTTGGTTGATAAAAACTATCTTATCCCATTCATCACTGTTGTGACAGCAAGGTTGGCTTAATTGGGCCTTTTATTTTTTCTTACAGTTTCCCATAATTTGATTATCTGCTCTCTGGTATATATCTTCTTTTCTCTTACTCTTTCCACCCCAAATTTAGAAAGCGTATGGTCTGTTATTAGATTTTATCTTCATGCTTCTATTTCTTTTCACCATTTCTTTAAAAGCAAACAGGAATTAACTTTTACTTTTTTAAAAGTAAAAAAAAAAATCAAAATGAGACTTTAGCTTAGTCCATTATAATTATACAAATATTATATTTTATGTATGCATTTCTTTCAATATTTATAACATTTAAATGTTGCTGCATAACAATAACTCCAAACATAATATTAGTTCTACATTTAAATAGGTTCAATACTAGTCTTTTGATTGAACAGCTCCTCCATTGCTATGTTCTTTGTTTTGATTATTCTTCTTTTGGTTGATTTGATTTTACTTACAAGTAGTAGTTTCAAAGGCATTTTTTGTGTATTGTAGTCCATGGGTTCTTGTATATTTGAAAATCTGTTACATTTATAAACAGATGATATATTAACTGGGTATTCCCCTTCCAAAATCCATAGACCTTGCATTATTGTCTTCTGTCACTGAAGGATGCTTTAGAACCAGCCTGATTCTCCTCTCATAAAGGTGACCTTTTATCATCTGTCCATATAACCACAGAATTCTTTCTTTTTCCTTTAATTTTAGAAGGTTTGCCACCTTGGGTCTTCATGTTGATCGTTCTTGATGACCCTAGTTATATAATCAGATTTCCCTTAATTTCAAGCAGGAAGATTGTGACTTTATGATATTGTTATTCATGACTCTTACTTTTTTCTGTTACAAATCCAATATTGACATTATCTGTGCCTTTGGAGGCATACCTGTTCACGGATGTGAAGTAGCTTCCAGGATATATTGTTTAAAGTACAAAATATTAAATATAGTATAACTTTTATATAAAAATCATAAATATATCTGCTTCTTTTTGCAAATAGAAACACAGAAAATCTGAATCAGAAACTAATGAAATTAATCACCTACGAAGAAGTAGATGAGTAGAAGGGAAAAGGGATGAAGTATATAATTTTAACACTTGGAATAACTTCAGTATTTCACATAGACAATAAATTTAAACCAACAAGAATGGGGGGAATCCTAAAACTGAATGCACAAAGAAACAGACACATCTGCATTTTAAATGTATGAGGGAACAGAACCTACTCAAGTACTTTTTGAACTCTGTAATTTGACTATATACTCTTAGCCTTAAAGAAACTAAAAACTGCAAATAAATAGTGAACATTCTTAGTAGGTTTCCTTTTTTAATGGTGCGGATATGAAAACTTTGAAACTATTTTGGGCTTATAAAGGTATCGAACAAGTGAATGAATATCTTCATGTTATTGAAAGTCCCAGTTCTCACAACAGTTACCGAGGTGAAGTCAGAGAAGGCCGAAAGGAGCCCCACAGGCTTGCACTTGAGGTGTCAATGTAAATTCACAATTCCTGATATATGCATGCATGTGCACATGCACATATTTTTTTTCCTGGCTCTCTCTACTAAGGGGAGCCAGTAAGCAAACCTAGGCCCCAAATTTATGTTTTAAATATTATTTCCCAGTAAAAGGAAGATGTCAAATGTGAAGTGGTACATACCAAATGAAACGAGTTCAGTGATATTCCTTCTTTTACCAGTTGAGACTCTTGTAGACTGAGATCTTTTCCAACCCTCCCAGGCTATCTCTCGGATGCTATCAACAGATGAGATACTAGCGAGGAGTCTCCCTCACCACACTCCTCACAGTGGTGTTCACTGGGCTACTACTCTCCCAGGGTCAAATTCTCTCTTCTGAGTTGTTCCCTCCTTTCTTCCTCCTGCTAATTTGTTTTGGTTTTGTTTCATTTTATTTTTTGCATTCAGAGTTGTGGTCCCTAAACTAGTATAAGTAAAAGGCTCAAGAGAGATAAAAGAGAAAAGATAACAAAGATTAAAAAAAACTCTAGATATTTCAAACGGCAGCAACTCTGCTGCTATTGGCCTCTGCCTTTTTGTTGTTGTTGCTGCTGTTGGTAAGAACTTGGCATTTCTGAGCCCAGGTGAGTCAGTGGTTGGGCTCTTGAAAAGTTTACCAAATACACTTTTAAATATGTTTCCAACTATTCTAATTGCCAAGATTGTGGAAAGAGGTTGACATTTCC
Source organism: Rhinopithecus bieti (assembly GCF_001698545.2). Taxonomy (NCBI): domain Eukaryota; kingdom Metazoa; phylum Chordata; class Mammalia; order Primates; family Cercopithecidae; genus Rhinopithecus; species Rhinopithecus bieti. The sequence continues at coordinate 319,402 of NW_016805422.1, forward strand.
AGTTTGGGTGGAATTATGAGTTTCGGTCTTTATCTGGGTGGTTCAGCAGAAAATTAAAAGTCTGTGTAAGGGACTATTAGCTACATGCAGTTTTAAACTGAAAGTTGCTTTAATCCTTTTTAAGTAAGCCATTAATCTTCATTTATTATTTCTTCATCGTATTCTCTGCACACTCTTAAAACTTTGAGGTGTTTAGTCTGGTTTGTAAGCTTTCCTGGCTTTGCTAATGCTCCCCATAAATTACCTAAGATGCTCTCAATGTTTAGGTAGATTCATTTTTTCTCCTAGAAAAATGCAAAGTACAGAAATATGTTCTCCTACTTTCCAGCTATGATTTGCTCAGCCATGTACTTCTCAATATCCTAGGGAAAGCTCAAATACTTCCTCTCACCCTAGGGAGAACAACAACCATTTCTAGCCCTTTCTTCACTTTGCACTATTTTCCCAGGCCTGAAGTAAGTCTGCTAGAGTTGAATTATTCTCGAGGCAACAGGAGAAAGCTGCTGAAAGGCAGCTGCTGTCACTGTCTCGATCCTCTAATCTCATAATTTCTTCATGGCCTTCTGCACACCGGGGGTCACTGAACAGCCTTCCACACCTGCAGGTGTTATTTTTGCAACTCTTCCCCAGGGTCTTCAAACCAGAGTTGGGTCTTTTCTTGGCTTCCTGCTGCTAAAAGCCAAACAAAGAGAAGAGAGAGAACATCATTTATAAAAGCCTCTTTTGAGAGTGGCGGGATGGGAGTAAGACATTTATCTCCGGAGGAAAACACTCTCTCAAAGCACATACCTTGGCCTCCAACATGGACAGGTTTATAAGTAAACATGGTTTAACTATAGCCTTCAGCCAACCGTGCTCCAGCCGGACTTGCACTTCCCATTTCTCCATTGTGAGCACAGATTCCAACTCTACGGCCAAGTGAGAAGGGAGGGCTGGGCTCACGGCCATTTGAATTAATGGAAAAGGAGAACATGAGGAAAGAGGAAGCAATCAGTGGAAAAAGAGAGCCTTAAACTTCCTCTCAGCACGTGTTCCCTTTGGCCATCCAGATGCCTGATCAATTCTTCCACCTCCCTTACCATAATTCCTTCCTTGACATCCATACTGCTGCTATCCCAGGCAATGGAGAAAGCAGCACAAAATATAAACTATGTTTATCTGTCTGATCAGTGCTTATCTTTTCCATGTTGTCAAAATAGTAACAGTGACCTCCACGACATCAGACCTCCCAGGGTCTGATGAAAGCCTTGCAGCTACTACAAACATCTCTTAGAATAGATTTAAAGAAACTTCAGATGTGTTCTTTGATCCCCGCAGGATATCGCTCCCAGTTAATACATTGGAGTGTCATCATAACATCAAATTTTAAAAGCATCCCAGATACTAAATGGGTCTTGCATTGTAACCCCAAATTCATCATTTTGTTATTGGTGTTATTTGTAGGACCAAGTTCTCAGTGAATTTCTCCAAAACTCCTGTGTGATTCTTTTTGCCCACTACCACCACAGTAACTTTTATACATCTTCTCCCACTGGCAACACTAGAAAAGCTGGCAGGCTATTGCTCAAAATGCAAAACACCTTTTTGAATACCTACAACCACAACGGTAAAATAATGGTATAAATACATATTATTATTTTAAATATCACCTCATATCCCTATAATGGTTAAAAAAAAACCCAAAATTTTAAATATCCATGTATGTCATCACAAACACAAAAATTAGTCCTACTTTATTAAAAAAAAAAACTAGGCCCGGCACGGTGGCTCAAGCCTGTAATCCCAGCACTTTGGGAGGCCGAGACGGGTGGATCACGAGGTCAGGAGATCAAGACCATCCTGGCTAACATGGTGAAATCCCGTCTTTACTAAAAAATACAAAAAACTAGCCAGGCGAGGTGGCGGGCGCCTGTAGTCCCAGCTACTCGGGAGGCTGAGGTAGGAGAATGGCATAAACCTGGGAGGCAGAGCTTGCAGTGAGCTGAGATCCGGCCAGTGCACTCCAGCCTGGGCGACAGAGTGAGACTCCGTCTCAAAATAAATAAATAAAAATAAAATAAGATAAAAATAAAAAAAATTTAAAAAAAACTAAAAACATCTGTCAGTGTATTCATGATTTTAAACTCAACAGAAAGAATGCTAACAACAAATTATCCAGCTCAAAAGCAGAGTACACTGCAGCAAATCTGATTATGAGAATAAAATATTCCTTGGCCTAGAATGACCTTCCATCGATTCACCAACAACCTGCAAAAACTCTTCCTTCTTCAACATTGCTGAAACAATGCCAGTTCGGTCAAGTTTTGACAACTCCCATTGTCCTGCCAGGCTCAATTACATCATTCTCTCTCCTGTGTGTTTTCATGTCTATTTTAGATAGCACATATGACATTGCTATGTAAATATTTGTTCCTTCTACTAAATTATAAAGTTTTTATAATGAGCAAGTAGCATATAGTAAATGTTCCATAATTGTTTGATGGATTGCTTAATGCCTTACATCAAAAACACAGCCTTACTTAAAACAGGAAAAGCTTATGTGACTATTCGACCTACGTTAGGAAGCTGAGTAGTTAAACAAAATCAATACAGTTTGTGGCTGCCCTCCACAGCCAATATTTGATATGCAAAACAACACTAATACATTTTACTTGAGCGAGAACTCAGTATTGATGGCAGGGCCCCAGCTACATAATTTTCAGTGCCCAGTTTGAAATTAAAATGTAGGGATCCCTCTTCCAAAAACAGACACACAAAAAAAGTCCCATTAAAGTCCTAAATGGCCAGACACAGTGGTTCATGCCTGTAATCCCAGCTCTTTGGGAGGCCAAGACAGGAGGATCACTTGAGCCCAGGAAATCAAGGCTGCAGTGAGCTATGATCACCCCACCACACTCTAGCCTGGGTGACCAAGTCAGATCCTGACTCTTAAAAGAAAAAAAAAAAAAACTAAAATATAAATATTTTCTTTCTTCAGCCGTCTCTATTTGTCATGGTATTTTGGTATTTAATGTCATTCAAAGTTAAAAGAAATTAAATTATTAGCAAGAATTTCACCATTTATCTTTATAGCGAGCATGCCAGTTTTAAGTAAACGTGTAAGACTATCTCATGTGCAGAATCACCAAAAGTATAATACATGATTCATATTTTGTCATTTCCACATGTATATGTATTTCATTTGTACCAGAACAGTAGAAACAATGAACAAAACTAGCTCATCTGTATTTGTTGCACTTTGATGTGAACAGATTTTAACATGCTTTATCTTCAGCTTTTGGGGAAATAATGAAGAATTTAAAGGAAAGCATATAACTATGAGTTGCCCTACGTTTCCTTTTTTCTCCTACAGCATTACTTTCAGCCTAAGTGGTTGTCTACTGCCAGAAAATAACACAATTAGGAAAGAATATGGTAAGATTTCCTTGGTTGTTCCTTTTTTTTAGAATGCTATTACTCTCTACATTGGAAGCATGTTCTGGTTCAAACGGAAAGCGTGGCCTCTCGGGAGTCTCCATGGACCCACTGGCGGAGTCTTATGTGTAACGTGCTTATCTTGCCCTCACTTTAAGTCTCACTTCACTTCCATGCATCAAGGGTCCACTGGGATTTTGTACAAAGCATGGTGTGTGCATTATCTGTGAATGGAGTGCCATGGAATGGCACAGATGCATATTGCCAGCACTTTGGGAGGCTGAGGCAGGTGGATCACCTGAGATCAGGAGTTCAACACCAGCCTGGCCAATATGGTGAAACCCCATCTCTATTAAAAATACAAAAATTAGCCAGGTGTTGTGGTGAGCGCCTATAATCCCAGCTACTTGAGAGGCTGAGGCAGGAGAATCACTTAAATCTGGGAGGTCAGCAGGGTGCAATGGCTCATGCCTGTAATCCCAGCACTTTGGGAGGCCAAGGTGGGTAGATCATGAGGTCAGGAGATCGAGACCATCCTGGCTAACATGGTGAAACCCCGTCTCTACTAAAATATAAAATAATTAGCCAGGCATGGTGGCTGGCGCCTGTAGTCCCAGCTACTTGGGAGGCTGAGGCAGGAGAATGGCGGGAACCCAGGAGGTGGAGTTTGCAGTGAACCGAGACTGTGCCACTGTACTCCAGCCTGGGCAACAGAGTGAGACTCTGTCTCAGAAAGAAAGAAAGAAAAGAAAAAAAAGAAAGAAAAAACAAAACAAAACCCAGGAGGTGAAGGTTGCAGTGAGCTGAGATCATGCCACTGTACTCTAGACTGGGTGGACAAGAATGAAACGCTGTCTCAAAAAAAAAGGATAAAAGTGTTAATTTCAGGATGGTGACAGGAGAGCATTAAACCAAGCATGGGCTCTTCTGAGCTGCACACCCATGGAGCTGGACCTGATGGATTAGTTCGTGTACTGCACAATATGAGTTATATAACTTGGAGGTGAAATCCTCTGAACCATCCCATTACCAACCCACAGAACCAGGGTGATTTCCCAGGGTTCTGTTAAAACAGACCTTTAACCTATCACCTCATATTCCATTTCAAGTGAAAATGTTATCCACTCACACTGGACTTTTTGCAAGTAGCCACAGCTAGAAGTATTTGGGTTGTGCTGAGTGTATTCCTATTTCCAAAGTTCTCTCTTCCTTTCTTGCCTTGCTTTCCAAGCAGAACGTTCCACAGCAAAGTGCAGTAATAAGGAGTGCACACCGCATGAAACCCATGCTGGGTTTCTGCCGCCTAAGCCCTGCTGAATTCTCTTCATGAGCAGGAGCTTGCAAGCCCCAAGTTGTTAAGCACAGTTATGGAAGAAATCTGGAGGTGGAAACCTTGTCAATCACTGACAATGGGGCTTGCTCAGCTGATAATAGAACTACTGCTGCTGCCTAAGAAAGATTACTGTTAGCATTTTGGAAAAGGCAGCAGAGTGACCTCTCTTCCTGAGAGCCAAAGACCCAAAGTGTCTGACAGCTTTGCTATTAGATTTTTTTTTTTCTTCTTGTTCTTTGTCTCCACACCTGGGATTCAAGAGGCATTAAAGCACTTAAAGCCAAAGGAGCTATCATCTCCATGGAGCTTTTCACATTAGGCTCTACCACTTAGCAATTAATTAGATTATGACTGATTATTATTTACTTTTCCTGTCACTTCATTCTACCAATAGAAGCATACACCATCCTCCCAAAGAGTATTTCTGTTTATTTGTACAATCATCTTCACTTTTGGTGAATGTTAGATTTCAATGAAACATGATGAATAGCTGTGATGCCTATAACCAACACTGTTGTCAGTGAAAAGAAAGGCAAAATAACTAAAGAATTATTTTTTGCTTCCTGCAGAGATTACCCCAGTATCAGGGGCTGACATTTTGTCAGTTTCATTAAGTATAAGTTACATATAATAAAGCTCACCAATTTAAAACACGTAACTTGATGAGTTTTGACATGTGTATACCACCACTACCACAAGCATGATACGGAACATTCCTTTCACTCTACACCCCTTTGTAGTAAATTTCCTCCCTTCACAACTTGGCCTCAGCAACAACTCCTGTGATTGCTATCAGTATAGTTTTGTTCTCTTAAGAAATTCCTATCGATGGAATCATACAGCATGATGTATTATAATTGGCCACTTTCACCTGGCACAATACTTTTGAGCTTCATCCATGCTGTTACATGTTAGTTAATTCGTTTTTATTAATGAATTGAATCTATTGTATGTTTAAACCACAATTTGTTTATCCACTGACCGACTGATAGAAGTTGCATTTGTTCTCAGTTAGAAACTATTATGAATAAAGTTGCTATGAGCACTTTTGTGCTCATTTTCTGAAGGAATGTATGTGTTTCTCATAGGTAGAAATCTAGGAGTGGAATTGCTAGGTCATATGGTAAGTGTATGTTTAACTTTATAAGAAACTGATGGCCGGGCGTGGTGGCTCATGCCTGTAATCCCAACACTTTGGGAAGCCGAGGAGGCCATCCACTTTGGATCACCTGAGGTCAGGAGTTCAAGACCAGCCTGACCAACATGGTGAAAACCCGTCTCCACTAAAAATACAAAAATTAGTTGGGTGTGGTGGCAAGCGCCTGTAGTCCCAGCTACTCAGGAGGCTGAGGCAGACGAATCTATTGAACCTGGGAGGCGGAGGTTGCAGTGAGCTGAGATCACGCTACTGCACTCCAGCCTGGGTGACAGAATGAGACTCTGTCTCAAAAAAAAAAAGGCTAAACTATTTTCCAAGCAGTTGTATCACTTTTCATTCTCACCAGCAGTGTATGAGACCATTCCACCTCCTCACCAACTCTTGGTGTTGTCCGTCTTTTGGATTATAACCATTCCAGCAGGTAGCAGAAGTATCTCATTGTGGCTTTTTTTTCTTTCCAACTTTTATTTTAGGTTCAAGGGGTACATGTGTAGGTTTGTTACAGGGGCAAATTGCATGTCGTGGAGATTTGGTGTACAGGTAATTTTGTCACCCAGGTCATCAGGTGATAATTTGTCACCTATTGGGTAATAGTACCCACTAGGCAGTGTTGCAATCCTCACTCGCCTCCCACCCTGCGCCCTCAAATAGGTCCCAGCGTCTATTGTTCCCTTCTTTGTGTCCATGTGTATTCAACATTTAGCTCCAGTTTATAAGTGAGAACATGCGGTACTTGGTTTTCATTTGGTTTTCTGTTCCCCCATTGATTCACTTAGGATTAGGCCTCCAGTTGCATCCACTTTGCTGAAAAGGCCACAATCTCATTTTTTATAGTTATATAGTATTACATGATGTATATGTACCACATTTTCTTTATCCAGTGCACTGTTGATGGGCATCTAAGTTGGCTTTATATCTTTGCCATTGTGAATACTGCTGCAACAAATATATGCAAGCATCGCATTTTCTTACTAATGATGTTGAATACTCTTTTATGTATGTATTGGCCATCTGTGAAACGTCTGTACAAATATTTGGCCCGTTTATTCAGGAGACTTTCTTATTATAGAGTTATAAGAGTTCTTTATGTACTCTGTATGTAAGTACGTATCAGGTACATTTTGCAAATATTTTCTCTCGGTAAGTGTCTTGACATTTTGTTTCTATAAGAGTCTTTTGAAGAACAGAAGTTTATCAGTTTAATGAAGTTTAATTCCTCATTTTTTTCTTTTATACTGTGTTTAAGAAATTTTTGACCAACACAAAGTCATAAATATTTTCTATTTTTTTCTGGAAGTTTTATACTTTTAGCTCCCACATTTAGGTCCTTAATTTTGAGTTATAGTTTTGTATAGTTATAGTTTTGTCTATACAAAACTATATAGTGTGAAGTAGGGCCCATATTCTCTATTTTTTTTTTTTTTTTTACAACTGACTATCTAATTCTTACAGCACTATTTGTTAAAAGCTTATACTTTTTCATTGAATTGCCTTTGCATCTGTCAAAAATCTTTTGACTATATATGTGTAGATCTCTATTTCTGGACTCTCTATTCTGTTTCATTGATCTATGTGCCTATCCTTATGCAAACAGCACACTCTCTTCATTATTGTAGCCTTATAGTGAGATTTGAAATCAGATAGTTCACATTCCCCACTTTTTTCTTTTTCAAAATTGTTTTGACATTTCCAATTCCTTTGCTTTTCTATATGAGTTTTGAAATAAGCATGCTGTCAATTTCTGCCAAAATGATCTGCTTAAATTTTGATCAGGATTACATTTAACTTGTAGATCAATTTGAAAATTTACATCTCAATAATATTGAGTCTTCTAATTCATAAGCATGAAATGTCTCTCCATTATTAAAATCTGTTTAACTTTTTTCAGTAAAATTTTAAAGATTTCACTTTATAGATTTTGTACATATTTCAAGAAATTTTTCCCTAGAAAATTCATTATTTTGGTGCTACGATTTTGCTATTCGAATTTTCTAATTATCTGTTCCTATTATATAGAAATGCAATGGGTTTTTTTATGTTGACCTTGCATTTTGTGATATTGCTGAGCTCGTTTATTAGTATTAGTTGTGGGGTGGGTTTTCAAATAATTTTAAGGTATTCTACATAGATCGTGTTGCCTTAAAAGATTTACATTTTTCTTACCAATTTGTGTGATTTTTCAAAATCCATATATTATTGCACTATGAAGGACCTCAACTACAATGTTGACTAGAAATGAAGATATATCTCCTTGATTTGTTCCCAATTTGGGAGGAAAAGATTCAGTCTTTCACCATTAAGATGCTGTTAAAATTATTTTATAATACTGAATATTTATATCAGATTGAAAAAGCTATCTTACTATTCCCAGTTTGCTGAATTTTAATGACAAATGGGTTTTGAATATTGCCAGATGCTTTCTCGTAATCTATTCAGATGATAACATGGATTTTCATTTTTTAGTCTGTTCAAATGGTGAATTACATTGAGTGCTTTTTGAAATGTTGAAGACACTTTGCATTCTTAAAATAAACATCATTTGGTAATGATATATTATACTTTTCTATACATTGTTAAATTCAATTTGCAAATATTTTGTTAAAGACTTTTTAATCTATAGCCATGAATGATATTGGTCTGTTGTTACCATTTCTGATCATATCTTGCCTGGTTTTGATATCAGAGTAAAGCTAGCCTCAACAACATAAATTGGAAAATTTTAATTTTAGTTTTCTGAAAGAATTTATGTAGAATTGGTATTATTTCACTTATGAAATTTTGATAGAATTCAGCAAGAATACCATCTGGGTGAAGTATTTTCTTTCTGAGGAGGTATTTGACAACAGATTAAAATTTTTAAGTAGATACAGGACAACCTACTTCTTTAGTGAACTTTGGAAATTCATGCCTTTCAAGAAATTCGTCCACATTATTCAAGTTGTCATATTTATTGTCATAAAGATGTTCACAATATTTTCTTGCTACCTTCTTTATCTCTATAGTATTTCTGATATTAACAATTTATTTTTTACTGATCTGTGTAACTAGAGGATTACTATTATTATTTGTAAAGAACCAACTATTAACTTCATTAATCTTACTTATTACTTTTTAACTTTCATTGATTACTGTTCTTATCTTTGTTTTTCTTCCTCTATTTACTTTGGATTTTGATTTCTCTTCAGTTTTAGTCTCTTTAGGTAAACATCTAGATTCTTTAGAGAACTATCTTTATTTAAGTAATAAATCAATGACATAATTTTCCTCTAAATACTGCTTGAGTGATATCCCACAAATTTGAACTGCTTTGTTTATATTTTTAATAAGTTACATATTTTCTGATTTCTCTAGCAAGTCTATCTTAGATCCACGGGTTATTTAGAAGTGTGTTACTTAATTTCAAAGTATTTGGGATTCATTTCTAATTTATTTCTGTTTTTAAAAAAGAACATATTTTGAATGATTTCAATTCATGCCTTTATTGAGACTTGTTTTGTGGCTTAGAATATTTTATATCTTGATAAATATTCCACTTGAAAAGAATATTTATTTTGTTGTTTTTAAACAGAATGTTATGTAAATGCCAATTAGGTCAAGTTAATTAATAACATTGTTCAAGTTTTTTATATCTTTACAGATTTTCTTTGTACTTATTAACTCAATTACTGAGAGGGATCATTGTGAATTTGTCTATTTTTCAAATCTCAGTTTTGTTTCGTGTTTTGAAACTCTGATATTGGATATCATGTGCAATATGTCTCTTTATTCCTAGTAATATGCTTTGCTATGAAATCTGATATAAATATAGCCAGTCTAACTTTCATTTGATTTGTATTTGTACAGTATATCTTTTACTACCTTTTTTATTTACTTTGATCCCATCTGGGTCTTCATATTTAAAATGGAATGTCTTTTAGACAGCATAGAGAAGAATCTTATGTGGCAATCTCTGCCTATTATTTGATACATTTAAAACATTTATATATAATGTAATTACTTATATGACTGAATTTAAGTCAACCAACTTGCCATTATTTTTTGTCCCACCTCTTCTTGGTTCTTCTGCCTTTTTTGGCGAACTGTGTAGTTTTTGTTTCTCTATTCTATTGTTATCGTTTTCTTATTAGTTATACTTCATATTTTGGTATTTTTTAAATAGTTCTCTCAGATTTCCATAATGTCTATTTTTAAACATTGTATCATATAACTTTACCACAGTATACTTATATTACCCCACTTTCTTCCTTTGTGGTATTGTGGTCATACATTTTATCACTACATATGTTATAGCCTCCACATTGTCATTATTATTTCTTATTTCTGCTTTAAACACTCAGCTATCTTTTTTGTTCGTTTGTTTGTTCTGAGATGGAGTCTTGCTCTGTCACCCAGGCTGGAGTGCAGCGCCACCATCTCGGCTCACTGCAAGCTCCGCTTCCCGGGTTCACGCCGTTCTCCGGCCTCAGCCTCCCGAGTAGCTGGGACTACAGGCGCCCGCCACCTCGCCCGGCTAATTTTTTGTATTTTTAGTAGAGACGGGGTTTCACCGTGTTAGCCAGGATGGTCTCGATCTGCTGACCTTGTGATCTGCCCGCCTCAGCCTCCCAAAGTGCTGGGATTACAGGCGTGAGCCACTGCGCCCAGTCAACACTCAGCTCTCTTTTAATGCACCTTAAAACAATTCACACAGAAGGCTTTTACGTTTACCCTCATATCTACTATTTCAATTGCCCTTCATTCTTTTATATGACTCCAAATTTCCACATAGTATCTTTTTTCTTCTGTCTGAAAAAATTTCCTTCAATATGTTTTTACCATACCTAACTGCTGATAGTAGATCCTTTCAACTATCAGTCTGAAAAAGTCCTTATTTTATTTCATTTTTGAAAACTATCTTTGCTGGCCATAGAAATCTCAGTCTACGTTTTTTGTTTTAGTTCATTGCATTGCTCCTTATCTTTTAGCTTGCTTGGTTACTCAAAGGAAGCCTGATTTCATTGCTATCAAAATTTAGCATCTGTATGTAACATGCTTTTTCTCTCTGGCTGCCTTTTAAATTTTCTCTTTATCATTGGTTAACAGAAATGGGATGTACCTTATCACAGTTTACTTATTGTTTCAGTAAACTGTGAATATATAGTTTTAAATAAATCTGGAAAACATTTTGACAGTTATCTTTTCAGATATTTTTTCTGTTCCCTATTTTCTCTCTGCTTTTTCTCATAATCCAGTTAAACATACGTTAGGACCCCGCATATTGTCCCACAACTTACTAATACTTATGTTATTTTCTTGTTCAATTTTTTTTTCTGTGTTTCACTTTTGATGTTTCTCTTGCTGTTTTCAAGTTAATACTCTTTTCTTCTGCAATGTGTAATCTTGCATTAATCCCATTTAGTGTATTTATTTTTAATTCTGGATCTTGAATTTTTATCCCTAGAAGTTTCATTTGGACCTTTTATATATCTTTCTTTTCTCTCCTTATCATTATAAACTTTTCATCTGCCTCTGAAATATACATTACATTTATACTCTTTTTAAGTTCTTATCTGCTAATTCTATCATCTCTGTTCTAAGACATTTTCTTCTGGTTACAGTATGTATAATACATACTAATACCATGCTACTACATACTACATGGTATATTATATACTATAATGTATAATATATAATAGTATTATTTTTCAACTTCCTTGAATGTCTTGAAATCTTTAACTGAATGGTTGGCACTGTGAATTTTATATTGATTGGTATGGGATTTTGTTGTATTTATTTACATATTGTTGGTCTCTGTTCTGGGAATTAGTTAAGCTACCTGAAATCGGTTTGATCATTTTTAGGCTTTCTTCTAAGCTTCATTAAAGTGAGCCTAAAAAAGCTCTTAGTTCAGGGCTAATTTGACACAACTATTGACAAAATATCCTATACTGAGGACTCCATATAATGAACTCTATCCTGTAAGGTTTTTCTACTCTTGAAATAGAAACTTCCCTAACTCGGTGTGAGCTTTATCTTTGTCCTACCAACTTCTTTCTAGTTTTCTTTTTTTTTTTTTTCTCTTCCCCTAAACTAGAATAGTTTTCTCCCATGCATGCACAGATCAGTACTCAGCCAAAGACTCAACAGAACCCTTCTGCTTATTTCCAAGGCTACTTTGCTATGCATCTATTTTTTGGCCCCCAAATTCTAGCCACATTGTCCTCTGCAAAATCCCAACTCTGACCTTTCAACTCAGCCAAGCTGATGGCTTCTGTTGCAGTTCTGCTTTCTAACAGAACTGAAAACTCTCTTCAGGCAGTCAAGTGGGGCAATCATAGGGCTCACCTAATCCGTTTTCTTTCTCTCCATTATCACCGTCTGTGCTGCTTTTTTCTAAACTAAGTTGTTGTGTTATTTGTCCTGTTTTCTTTTCGTTTAAGGTGGGATGGTAAATATGACACCGTACTTTTTCATGCCAGAAGTAAAAGTCTCGGCCGGGCGCGGTGGCTCAAGCCTGTAATCCCAGCACTTTGGGAGGCCAAGACGGGCGGATCACGAGGTCAGGAGTTCGAGACCATCCTGGCTAACAAGGTGAAACCCCGTCTCTACTAAAAAATACAAAAAACTAGCCGGGCGAGGTGGCGGGCGCCTGTAGTCCCAGCTACTCGGGAGGCTGAGGCAGGAGAATG